>NC_137031.1:45953695-46043695 GCF_032717465.1 Coenobita brevimanus | reverse complement strand
TCACATAAATATAACTCATTTAACACCATTCATTACCACAGCTGGCAGAGAAGTTTCAGCGAACTTTTGCATATGTCTGTAGGCTACTTATCGTCCCATACGCACACACACCACAAAGCCAGCCAGGAGACAGGACGTGTGTGCTGGGCAATCCCCAGGTCCTGTCCTTCCCCCTTACTATTTTTCTAACCAGCCCATATCCCACTGACCGGGCTGATGTATGACCCGGCCTGCACTACATGTGCAGGAAATCTTAAAACGAACGAACGAACGATCGTGCCATAATTTAAGGTCCGACATAAGACAGGTAACAAATTATCTCAAACTGTCTTTCGCCAGAAGCCTTGATCTCGTAAAGAGTGGCCACAAACAAATCACCTCCATGTCATCCTGTCTCCTACCATTATGCAGCCCCCTCCCCTCCCAAATCACACACCTCTCTCTCATATACCTCTCCACTCCATCCCTCCATCTCATCCTCGGCCTCCCTCGTCCTCTCCCTCCCTCCACCTCTCACATGCACTCTCCCCGTTAGTCTCCCACTCTCCATCCTCTCCACATGGCCAAACCACCTTAGTGTATTTCACCAAACGCTTTCTGCCACATCCACATCCACATCAGAACACACAAATTATGATCCACTAATTAAGTAGTTCGCTATTCCTGCTGCCCAATTTGTGAGATATATAAACAATAAATAGTCTGATAAAACTTGTACATTTTGGTACGGAAAAATGGTTCATTAAGTACTTTTAAACAGATGCTCGTTAGTTTTCGTCGATAGATAAAACACAAATATTCATATTAAAATAATTCAGCTGCAGTGTAGTACGTAAATGCTGACTGAAAAAAAAATCTGAAATGATGCATTGTGGATGGGAACTTCTACTCTCAAAAATGAACGCAGCCTGAGAACCCAAATTCACCATTCCTCCATCACAGTGGTTTTGTATTGTAACAGAGCGTAAGATATTGTAACAGCAAAAAGTGTTGTAACAGCATAAAGTGTTGTAACAGCATATTGTAACAGAGCATAAAGTATTGTAACAGAGCATAAGGTATTGTAACAGTGCATAAAACATTGTAACACAGCATAAAGTATTGTAACACAGCATAAAATATTGTAACACAGCATAAAGTATTGTAACACAGCATAAAGTATTGTAACACGTCATAAAGTATTGTATTGTAACAGAGCATAACGTATTGTATTGTAACAGAGCATAACGTATTGTAACACATCTGTGGCATTAAGTATTGTAACAGAGCATAAAGTATTGTAACACAGCATAAAGTATTGTAACAGAGCATAAAGTATTGTAACAGAACATAAAGTATTATAACAGCCTAGAGCATTGAAACACAGCATAAAGTATTGTATTAGAGCGTAAAGCCTCAGCCTATCGGATTTCAGTAACTCTCTCAGGTCCCTGGAAATTACTCCTGGCTTAGTATTACCATCTGGTCATTATGCCTGGAACAGTATGCTAGAGTTGTGCCGAACATAGGAGAGTTAATGGTACCTGTATTCACACTTCACCTCTTTGGACACACTTTCAACTGACTAACTTCATTTGATGTTACTGTAGCTGTTGTTTACTTGAGTTGTTCCTCATATAGGATGGTTTATAAGAGCAGCATTATTACCATCCCAGCCCTTTTTTCTCTCTCTCTCGCCTGCAGATGGTTGAGGTAAGGTCCAAAAAGCAAGGAAAAGTAACAATAAAGGCAGAGAGAGAGAGAGAGAGAGAAACTTAACCACAGAGCTTCTCAGTATATCACCAACATTTGCTACGAAACTTGTGATACTAAATGTCCTGAGTAACTCTTTCGGCAATTTTTTCGCTAATGTACCAGGAAGAACAAACTAACTTGTACGAGAGCAATTTTTAGCGAAGTCCCCTGGAGAGAAAAGTGAACCCGTGCCGTCTGATTACTCTGTGGCTGAGTGCCCGGTTCCGCCCTCAAAGGACCTCAGGCTAAGTTCATTCCGGCTCATCTTCTCCGCAAAGCACTCCACTTGGGGTCTTTCCGAGGGGGTGGGGATGGTGGGATGGAAGACGCACGGGGTAATGTACAGTAGATCGCAGGCCCGCTATGTTTAATGGTGGCCCCACATTTGAAGGACGCTCCGAGTTGTGGGTTCGAAATGAGATGACACACAGGGATATGACCAGAAGATATCGCCATGAACAATACAATACGGAGACTGATAGATTGATAGACTGATAGAGTCTGTGGGTAGATAGATAGACAGATAGATCATTATTTTTATGTATGGATTGACAGATAGATCATTATTTTTATTTATTCATCCGTCTTTTGCGTACGAGAAACGTGATTCAAGCGGCATATTGCTGCACTCCTTACGGAGATACGCACAATAAGTTCAGAGCCAGAGAGTTACAGGGAATGGGGATTTTTTCATACAGATTTGGTTGATTCTGACATGATTAGTGTTGAACCCTTGAATATCGTGGCGCGTAACTGAAAAGACTACCAGTATATGTTATTTCGAGTATAGGGAATGGTAGGATGCCGGTCTGTGTTAGTAAATACTGGTGATAGAATACTTCAAAGTTTGTGTCTCAAGCAAGAATAATATGATTGCTAATATGCTTGTACACACTTTTTAACGTAATGTAAAGTAGCCAACGTATTGTGACACTTTTAATCTATGAAATGTTTCGACTAATGAATATCTGTTTTGTTCTTTTCAGATTTCTTTTGCGCCTCTTGCTTTCCTCATTTATGATCTTGTAAATCTCGCGGATACCTTCACTCATAATATTTACAGCATTCTTAAATCTGCTGTTTCTGTGTGCTTGCCCTTTTCCAAACGGCTTTATTCTTTCATTTCTTTAGAAGTTCCTATGTGTGTTCTAAGAGTCCAGTGCCCTCCCCCATCCTGTTATTTTGGGTTTTCGATATCCTCTTTCTAGTGCTGCATTGTTTACGAGCATCATGAAGCTTGCAGAAGCCTCCAAAGGTCGAGGCTGTGGTTCGTGTGTCTACCAGTCTTCCTGTCTTCCCTCCTGCGTCTCTGTCCATGGCCTTCAGTTAGTCTGGTGAATTGGCAGCAAACAACGTTGATAGAACTGATAACTTTATTTGGCCAGGGATCAGTGTTATCAGTGTTGGTTTCTGTGTATTCACAAGATGATTTTAAATATTAAGTTCATGGAGAGAAGAATGAGAGGCGACAGGATTTTTTTTTTTTTTTTTTTATCCGCTATATCCCTCTCATCCCTTGCTATCAAAGTCTATCCCTCACTGATCCTAGGCTGTGAATTCCGTACCGCTCTTACAGATATCCATCTGAGAAGAAATTGGTTACCACATAATCAACGCAGGATTCTTTCTCATCTCTTACCAAAAACTCGGCCATTTGCAAGATATCCAATTTATCCTCAGTGTTTACATCGCAGAAAAAGCTGTATTGCATCCGTTCACACATTTTAAAATAATTGTTTTCTACTTCCTTCTATTTTTTTTTTTTCTTTTTTTTTCACGCCTGAGTTCCGCGTAGTAAAGCTTGTCATTTTGTCTTCTTGTCTCCTTATTTTTAATGGAGTTTATTTATCAGTTTTAGACTGTACTGCCCAGGGCGGTCCACAGTTTCTATATTTTTTTGTGTGGTTTCTGATACTGAATAGTGATTTCATTTTTATTCTCTTATATCCACGTCATCCAAAGCTAAAGCAAAAAATAATAACGTAAGCACTGTGTTATTTTTCTTTCATTAATGGCAGATTCCTTGATCACGATGATACCATCATTAATCACCATTATTATCGTCAGCAGCAGCAGCATTGTAATAATCATAATATCAGAGGAGCGAGTTGCATCTACTCACACACGTCAGCAGCAGCAGCATTGTCTGTCTATCTATCTATTGCCAGACGCCTTAATGCCGTAGGGATTGGCCACAAACAAATCGCCTGCATGTCGCCCTGTCCCCCGCCATTTCGTTGCCCTGCTCCCATCACACACACACCCCTCTCTCTCATATACCTCTCCACTCCATCCCTCCATCTCATCCTTGGCCTCCCTCTCCCTCTCCCCCACTCCACCTCACACACATACACTCTCCTCGTCAGCCTCTCACTCTCCATCCGCTCCACATGTCCAAACCACTTCAGTGTGTTTCTCCTAACGCTTCCTATCACATCCACAGCCACACCACAACTCTCCTTCACTTCCTCATTTGTCAGTCTGTTTCTTCATGTGACTCCACATGCTCCTTTCAAATAACTCATTTCCACTGCTCTCACTCCTGACTTCTGACCCTCCAACAAGGTCCAAGCTTCACTTCCATATGTATCTACCCACACACGTCAGCAGCAGCAGCATTGTAATAATTATATCAAAGGAGCCAGTTGTATCTACACACACACACACACACACACACACACACACACACACACACACACACACACCGCTCGCTGGTGCAGTGGTAACGTTCTCGCTTGCCAACTGGTGGACTGGAGTTCGCGCCTCGCTCAGGTTGCGAAAAGTTTCACTGACGAAGAGGGTGATTACTGTCCCCCTTGAGCAAGGGGATGGGTGTGTGCGTGTGTGAAGGTCACAGCCTTGCCCTTAGATCGGACTATATGAGCTCTCAGCTCCCTTCCGGGAGGGTAAAAGCTGACGATCACGACCATCAAGTGATCCTGACCGACCCGGTTAATTACTGTACACACGCGAATGTAAACCACTATATTAGCACTCACCGAAAACGCACCACACTCATGCGCTCGTCATTTAATACTTCAGTATTATCGGCTTCGCCTTACGTTACGGTAATTTACCTCAGCCCATGAGGAGAAAATAAAGAACTCCAATATTCTTACAACAGTCTGTCCTATCATAACCATCCTCTTTGATACGGCTTTAATAGAAAACGTATGTACTCCGGTTTCAAAGGACTGGCTTAGCAAGAAGTCAGTTGGTGGCTGTTCTCTTATTTTCCAAGGCTGTACGCATCAAAAACGAATCTAGCATAATAGTATAATATAGTATAATAATAGTATAACAGAGGTCAAGTGTATTTCACACACTAGTGATTAATGTTCAGTCCATGGAATCCATGTCATCCAAGAATATACAGAATAATATATTGCAGGTTATTTATTATTTAGCCATACCAACAAGTAAAAGCTACTATTATTATTTTCTTTCTAGTAGCTAACGAAAATATATGGCAAGGCTGAAAAAAGGGGACAATCAGAATATCCTGGTCATCCTTCCCCCCTCCCGTCCGCCTTTGCCTATTATACAGAGAGAGCATAACGGGGGGTCATATTTTACGTGGCTCTGGAGATTTCGTAGCACCTGTTCCTTAGCAATTTGTTCTTCACATTGTACCTTAATGCCTTCTTGTATGTTATCGATGTAAAGTAGATATTAAAACGATACACAGTAAGTGACGTACAAGAGAAGGTTAAGGTTAATGTAAAGTAAATCGCTAAGGAAGAGGTGCATGCTACGAAGCCTCCGTAAAATGGGCAGTATGCTTTGTTGTGTTTGCATTTTTACCCTTACCTATTTCGTCACATCCTTGAGTGATTTCTTAACTCTTACAGTCTTCGGCCCTTTTGCTCACTGCTTCCTTTCTTTCCTCTCTTCCGTCTG
Organism: Coenobita brevimanus; assembly: GCF_032717465.1. NCBI lineage: Eukaryota > Metazoa > Arthropoda > Malacostraca > Decapoda > Coenobitidae > Coenobita > Coenobita brevimanus. The sequence goes on along the minus strand of NC_137031.1, from coordinate 46,038,061 downwards.
CCATTTATTCTTTCCTTCCTTCCCTCCTTCTCTGTTTCCTTCCTTCCTTCCCTCCTCTGTTTCCTTCCTTCCTTCCTTCTTTCCTTCCATATTGTTTCTCCCTCCCTCCCCGATGCCATTCTAATTATTGTATTCTTGCTACAACCAGAAATTTACGTTCATCTTCCCTGAGACTTTTCGCACTGGAGAGGTTAAACGCTGTTCCCATTAACCCCCTTACTACAGAACCTCTCCCTGAAGCTGAGAAAAAAAAAAATCGCTTGAAAGTAACGAGAATAATAAAGTAATAAGGAATCGTGTTTAAGTAAAAGGTTCCCAGAGAGTCGGAAATTAAAGAGCGAATTTACATAACGGAATATAAACAGGTGCATCGGGGACAGAAGTTTGCCTGATATTTGTGTGTTACGTACAGAGAATAGATGTGTGCAAATGGAGTGTGTTGCGCCGCAGCAGATGAGAGATTGGTGTTTGCTTAGTTTCACATCTTCTCTGCTTTTTTATAAGTCAACTGGTATATATGTGTAGTAAACGCAGTCAGTTAAGAAAAAAATAAAAAGTATACACACATACGTTCACACACACACACATTTTGCAGCACTATAATATACTGTATATATTGACACTTACACACACAGCACACAATGGCAAACACACACACACACACGCACAGAGGGAGGGAGAGAGAGAGAGGTACTAGCTGCAGACGGCTTTTTACCTCGTGCGTCTGACCTGTCAGCCTACATCCTTTACATCTCCTCTTATCTCTTTCCTCACAACCCCCCCTCCCTACCTACTGACATCCCCACCTCCTCCACTTGTCGTCTCACCTCCCTCTACACTGCCACCCTCTAACCTCCCCTCCTTCTCCTTCCGTCCCCACCTCCTCTCCTACTCCTCAGTCCTCAAGCTCCCCTCCATTCCTCTCCTTCTTTCCCCTTCATTACTCACCCCACAGCCTCCCCACCCCTCTGATTGTCGGCTTCCATCCCCTGTCTTCTCTACACCCCTCCCTTCCTCATCTCCTCCAATCTCCATCTCCTCTACTCTTTACATCCCCGACCCTTCTTCTTCACAACCTTTTTATTTACTTCCTATATCCTCCCTGTCCTCTTTCAGCACTTGTCTCCCTTACGCTAACCTTCCCTAACCTCCACACCCCTATTTCCGTAATCCCTCCTCTTCCTCACTACTTCCTTTCTCCTCCTTACTCCTATATCCTTTCCCCTCTTTCATTCTGACTACTTCCACCATACCATCACCACCACCATCATCTCATCTTCCCCAGCCTCCTCATCCCATTCTCTTGCCTCTCCATTCTCTTCCAAGGTCGACGTTTATTTACCTCATGCCCCTGTTTACCCAGCTCTGTAATTAGGGACCTGGATGCAAACCGGCCACTGTGCTTTGTATCCTGAGGGAAGTCGGGCAAAAATTTTATTGTCTGCTTTCATGGTCCTCCAATAGTCGATAAGTATTAACCTAAGTTGTCTGTTTGTCTTTCTTCCATTCTTTCTTTCTTCCTTCTTCTTATTCCTCTTCTTCTCCTTCTTCTTCATATCATCAGTATCATCATCAACATCAACATCATCATCAACATCATCATCATCATCATCATCGTCGTCGTCGTCGTCCTCATCCACATCCTCCTTCTCTCTCGCTATCACACGACATTTTAAGCTTTCCAGTTTTCATTTTTTTTTAAATCTCATCCTTCGTCGTCCTCGTCTCTCACCCCCACTCCTCCTCCTCCTCCATCTCCTTCTCCTTCTCCTCCTCCTCCTCCTCCTCCTCCTCCTCCTCCTTCTCTCTCTTGTCCCCATATTTCTCTTACGCATTTCATTTCTTCCTCCTCCATCCATTCTTCTAGTCTACCTCACCTTTTTCTTTCCCTCCGTCCCAAACCTTCCACCTCCCCCTTCCCCTCACCATCAACCATAGTCTCTCCCTCCGTTCCCCTCTTCCCATACTTCCCCCTTCTCCCTTTCTCCCCATCTCCCTCACCTGCTTCTCCCTCAGTCCCCTTCTCTCCCCTCCCTCCCTCTCTGCCATACTTTCTTCCCCTCTTTTATATCCTCTTCCTTCTCTCTCCTACAGCTTCCATCCCCCCCCCCTCTCTCATCCCTCACTCCTCCTCCCTCCCTCGCCCCCTTCCCCTCCTCTGATATTTCACACCTTTCTCCCACCCCTTTTCCTCCTCTCTTCCCACTTTGTATCCATTTTCTTCTTCCCCACTCTCGTCCCTTCGCCCTCCTTATCGTTCTTCTCATTCCCTTCTTACCTCCTCCTCCGCCTTCCTCCGACCTTCCTTCTTATCCTTCCATTCCCCTCCGCCACAGTCCTCCCCCCTCTATTCCATTGTTTCTTACTCCCTCCTCTTCCACCCCAAACCTCATTCACCTTCTCCCTGTCCTTAGCCATCTTTTTACCCTTTCCTGGTTTCCCCTTCACTCTCCCTCGCCTTTCCTATCCCTTTCCCTCATTTTAATCCCCTTTTTCCGTTCATGTTCCCTCTCTTCCCTATCTTTTTCATCTCCTTCCTCCTCTCACCCCATAGCCTCTCCCAACTCCCTCCCCTGCCCCCCTGCCCGTGATGGATTCTTTCCCCGCAGCAAAAACAGGAACTTCACCTTGTATTTTATTTCTGTTTACCTTCCTTACTTCCTTCTCTACTTCCTTCTTTCCTCCTTATTTCTTTTCACATTTCCTTCCCTCTTTATATTTCATCCTCTTGACCTTCCTGTTGTGTGTGTGTGTGTGTGTGTGTGTGTGTGTGTGTACGATATATATATATATATATATATATATATATATATATATATATATATATATATATTATATATATATATATATATTCATTTATTTGTTTATTTATTTATTTATTTGTCTTCACTTAACTTTCTACCGCTTTCGCTTTGAATAATCGTTTTTTTTTCTTTTCTTTGTTAATTTACCTTCCTCTTTTTCTTCATTAGTACCTTTATTGTAGCTGCTTTGTAGTATCCTTCAGTACTTACCCTCTTGTCTTGTATCTTTCTCCCCTCGCTTCTTCCATTTTTAAATCCTGCCCTCTTTGTTTCCTTTCCTCGGTAATTAATTTATGTACTTCTCTTTTCTTCCTAAATTCGTTACCTTTATGTTTGGGTTCTTGGCAAAATAATTTTTAGTTTTATTCATCTTACCTTATATCTTCCTTCGCGCTTTCCCATCTTATATATATTACTCTTTTTGTGTCCTTTCCCCTTCGTTACTCTTTTTCCACCTCCTCTCCTTCCTATTTCTCTTCCATACCTGTGTGTTTACCTTCTTTTCATTATAGTCTTACCCTAATTTATCTCTCATACATCAGTACCTACGTAGATCCTGCTCTCGCTGTTTCCTATTCTTTTAATTTCTTTGCCTTCCCCTTTTTATGACTCCAAAAAATCAGCACTGTTGTTCTAATGGATTCTGAGAGATAAAGCTCAGGATTATCAGATCCTTTTTGGTCCAATTGACTGAATCCAGTAAAAACAGCTTGCTTATTCCATGTCTTTTCCTTGTATGTATTTGGTTTCGTTACGGTAGTTTTTCTTTATTAGTCTTCCCTGTTCTTAATTGTAGCTTTCCCAGTCACCTTCCTCTCGGTTTTAAGTCTTACCCATTTTGTTTCCTTCTTTCCTCAGCATTTGTTCCCTTCACCTAGCTTCCTTCTTCTTTCATTCTTGTTACCTCCCTTCATCTCTCCTTCCCTGCTTCCTCCCTTCTTCCTATCATCCTGTCTTACATCCGCCTTCCCTCTGCAGTTTGCAATCTGCACCTCTCTCCTCTCCTCTCCTTTCTTGTCCTTTCCCTTCCTTTCCACTCATTTTCTTTCATATCCTATACATTCCTTTCCTTGCCCTTTCTTCCTCTCCTTTCCTTTCTTTTCTTTTCCCTTCCATTCCTTTCCTTTTCTTTCCCTTCCCTTCCTTTCATTTTCTTTCCCATCCATTCCTTTTCTTTGCCTTCCATTCCTCTCCTTTCCATCCTTTTCCTTTCTTTTCCACTTCTTTCTCACCGTTCTTTCCTTTCCTTCCCTTTCCTTTCTTTTCCTGTCCTTTCCCTCCTTTTCTTTCCTTTCTATTCTTTCCTTACCTTTCTTATTTTCTGCTTTCCTTTCCTCTCCTTCACCCTTCTCTGTTTTTCCCTCCTCGTTTCTCCTTCTTTTGGTCCGTTCCTCCTCCCTCCTCCATTCTCTCTTCATTTCTTTCTCCCCTCCGATCTTCCCTCTTTCTCACTGCCCTGATCCCTCATTACACGTAATCTCCCTCCGTCTCTCCCTGCATCCACTCGTGTTCTCTCTCTCTCTTTCTCTCTCTCAATCTCTCTACCCTTCCCTCCCTCCCTCCCTCCCCCAATCCTTTCTCCATCTTCCCCCACCATGTTGTTTTTCCCTCTCTTCTTCATCCCCCCAATTAGACCAAGACACCAAGTGAAGCATTAAGCACACAGTATATCACCGCACACCAACATACACCATTTTCCTGTTTTCTTTCTGGGGATGTCTGGGGTGCGTTTAGTGTAATTTCGAGCAGTCAGCCTCTCATTTGAGCTCACGTCATTTCTGTTGTAAGAATGATGATAGATGTGTGTGTCTGGGTACGGTTTATACGTCTCACTGCTTCAAGCTGACGTTAACCCTTCAGCCAGAGGACGTATCTTATGCCGCACCCACAAGGCCGGCCTGATAGTGTTTGTTCCCTGCTGTCACTCGCTGAGTTATTGTACAGTTTTCAAGGATGGGGGTCCAGGTCTAATGAGGGAGAGGGGCAGGAACACGAATTTTTACAAACTGGGAGCACCCCATCTCGAACCAGGTTTCACAAGGATGGTACCCCCGAGGGCCGCCCTTCACGTTCCGGTCATCCCCAGTATGTGCAGCCATATATATATATATATATATATATATATATATATATGAACTCGAAATTTTTCACAGTGGTAGACCCCGACTTGGATCCGCTTTTAAGCAGAGTGTAGCGTCCGAAAGCCACCCCCTGTGGGGGCGGCCTGGTGGGGGGATGAAAGTGAATAGTACCGTAGTGTTTTACCTACGGTAACGAAATTTTCCCCAGTGCTAAACCTAATCCCAGACCAGATTTTAGGCAGGTTAGGTCCCCATTGGGCTGCCCCTCACGGGGAAGCGTCCCTAGAGGATCCACGGCAACGTCGGTATGCATGGCCATATTTCTGTTTATTTTGTAGGAAAACGAGATTTTGTGCAGTGGTAGACGTCCACGCGAACCAGGTTTAAGGCAGGGTTGAACTCCCTTCTTCCCCACAAGGGGTGGCCACTGGAGGGGGGAGGAGGTCAACACCGGTGTACACGTCCATTGCTTTTTATTTTGGAAAATGAAATTTTGCACCCTGGTAGATCTCCACCCAGACTATGTTTTAATCAGGGTAGTGCCTCGGAGATCCTCCTCCCGTAAATGATTATTTCTTTCTCCATAGGAAATTGGGATGGCTGCGTTTATCGGAGGTACCCTTTGCCTTTGTTCAGTTTATTCTTGCTCTTTCAAAGCTATTTATTCAACTCTGGAAAGGTCTCTCGTATTGAAGGAGCCCAGGAAAGCTATTCCTAACTTTTCTAGCTCAAAAGGTCCTTGCAATGGTGAGTGGCAGCGTCAGGAGAAAACTGTACTAAATTATGAAAGACATTATGACAGAGAAGAGGATCAAGGTTTGTGTCAAAAAGGTGGGCCAAAGCTGTGAGTTGAGCCTTGAGATGAAAAACTGAAGGTTATCTGTAGTGTTATTAGAACCTGGATTGAAGGGAGGGAGGGGTGGGGTGCGGGGTGAGGGGTTTGGGGTGTGGTGTGTGATGGTGTGAAGTGTGAGGGGTACAAGGGGCGTGAGGTGTGGGATGTTGGGTGTGAGGTCGTGAGTGGAATGTGATGTGAGTGTGGTTTGGTGTGAGTGGATTGGGGTGTTTGTGGTTTGATGTGACTGGAGTAAGGTATGAGTGTGGTTTGGTATGAATGAAGTGGTGTGTGAGTGTGGTTTGGTGTGAGTGGAGTGGAGTGTAAGGGTGATTTGGAGTGAATGAAGTGGTATGTGAATGCGGTTTGGTGTTACCGGAATGGGGTGTGAGTGTTGCTTAGTGTGAGATGAATGTGGTGTGTGAGGGATGCGTTGTTGGATTAGTGCTGTTTGTACTTGTGTGTGTTTGTTTACAAGGTGGTGTGTGTGGTGGGCGCGTGGGGAGTTTGATTGGTTGGTGGTGGGCGGTGTGACAAGCTCCCCTTTATGTGTTTTAAAGAGGACCGACCCCGCCTCTCACCCCACGCACACTCACGCCTCACCAGCCACACTCAACCCAAATATAATAACAACAACAGCAACAACAACAACAACAACAACAACACACTGACGGGATATACAGAAAAAACATATTACAGACATTCAAACACATCTCGTAAAATACCACATCCAACCAACGATAACAAATATAGCAGTAACAATAAACTAAATAAGAATGCATTCCCTTAGAATAAACACACAAATCACTCGACACCTTATAAAACACACACACACACACACACACACACACACACACACACACACACACACACACACACACACACACACACTGACAAAATATAGGACAAAACATTCACATAACACACTACAGAAATTCTAATCAGTTTCAAATACCATCATTCTCTCGCTGCTGTAACAGGAGCAGCAGCATATATTGACAAGAAACAGTACACTAACATATACTTACACACATACATACACATATACATCCATGTATTATACACGGATTAAAAATAATGCACATATCGTATAAACACAAACGCATGTACCTGGAACAAACACAAAGCACAAACTCAAGCATATCTCGTATAAACACAAACACACAAAGTAAACAAAAAAAATAAAAAATTTAGCACGGATCGTAAAGACACAAGCTCTTCAACTTGCCCTAAAATTGTCATCTCATCTTGAATACTGAGCCGTAACATTAGATTAACAAGAGAAGATAACTCTGGTCAAGAAGAAACGCTATGGAAAGGATGTCGAGTCGTACTATTGTCTCTTTCTGACACTGTGCCACTTGACACATGTTACAAAAGGACGAAAATCAAGGCCAAGTTAAAATTAAAATCCTATGGTGAAGGGCTTGAGAAATATATATGTTCAGAAGCCTCTATCATGGTAACAGCAAATCCATATAATAACAGAAACAATTGAGCAATTACATTTCACGCATTTTTTCATCAAGCTCTCGTTAAACTAATTCAGACACAAATGTATTCAGCAATTACACATTACATAAATCCCAGAAAGCCTCGCACACACACACACACACACACACACACACACACACACACACACACACACACACACACACACACACACACACACACACACACACACACACACACACACACACACACACAGAGAGAAGAAAAACAACAACAACAATAGCAACAACAACAACAACAACAACAACTACTACTACTACTACTACTACTACTACTACAGACACAGTGTTGAGGTAGGTTCTCTATTGGCCACCCATATCTCAAGGCTATGGCGTCAATAAATTCTTGTTTGTTGAAGTGGAAGCCTTTTGCCTTGAGAGGCAGGGTTGTGAGCCAGTTCGATGCCCCAGCCTCCTGTGCAATTTCAACTCTTCTGCACTGATCCGGTGTTAGATGTTCGATTATGTGCTGCAGTTGGTCTTTTTGTCTTGCTTCACGCTCCTTGCTTATCTGTGTCTTTATGTCTTTCTGCCTTTGGTGGTCGATTTCACTCGTCTCAACCTGGGCACAGATCTTCTGTGACAAGGATTCGGTGAGCCTGAGTGAATTTCTGTGTTCATAGCTTGCCACGGCTACTGGATTTATAATGCCAAGGCCTCCCAACCTGGGTAAAAAGCCGTCTCATCATGCAAACCAACGACGGACTCACCAACAACCGCAATAAGAGACGAAAAGAGAGATATAAAGAAGGAAATAAACAATGCAGTAACGAAGACAATAAACAGGATTTTATTTACACTTTAACGCACCGACATTCCTCATACGATTATTCTCTCTCTCTCTCTCTCTCTCTCTCTCTCTCTCTCAAGATATTACAGAAATATGATGAAGTATTAAAAAAAATGGAATATATGGAACGAAATTCAGACTTGTAAAAATACAGTAAGGCAACACACACACACACACACACACACACACACACAGAGCGAGAACCTGGCTCCCTTATCATGTAAATCCAGCGGACACTTAGCGCTATCACACAATCTCGTTTCGCTGTATATCCGGGATGCTGAGGGCGCGGTGTGGTGGATGCAAGCTTGGCGCTGCTAATGTGATCACCCTCAGTGTTTAATGAGGACGCGTAATTAACCCAAGTGCCTGCGAAAATTATAATGGGATCGCTGTGTAGGTGGCATAACTGTATTAAGTGGTAGAGCTGCATATTAAGTGATATGGCTGTATATTACTTGGCACAACTGTATATTAAGTGGCATAACTGTATATTATTAAGTGGCATAACTGTATATTATTAAGTGGCATAACTGTAACATAACTGTGTATTAAGTGCCATTACTGAAATAAGCGATATAAGTGTATATTAAGTGGCACAACTGTATATTAAAAGATTTGATTAAATTAAGTGGTATAGGTGTATTATTAAGTGGCATTTGATAATATGATTTATGCATTAAGTGAAAAACCATGTGTTAAGTGGCGTTTGATATTAAAATTGTGTATTAAGTGGTATATACGTATATAAAGTGGCATTTGATAGTATGATAATTGTGTTTTAAGTGACATAACATCACGTTTAGTTTGATAGTAAACTGTATATGAAGTGGCATAGCTGTATCTTAAGCAGTGTTGACTGTCTGACAACCTTTTAAAGTGTTATAACGATTTTAAGTTGCATTTCGATATGATAACTATATTAAGTGGCATAACTATAGTAAATGGAGTCTGATATGATAGCTTTATATCGTGGCCTACCTGTAAAATAAGTGGCGTTTGATAATACAATAGCCGTGTGTTAAGTGCAATAGCCATATATAAAGTGGCAATGATCAGTGTCATTTAATCCCTTCACTACAAGAGGGTTCGTGGTGACATGGATATAATTTTTTTTTTTAATGCACTATTGCAGTGAAAAGGTTAAACCATTCACACCGAAGACGTCTGTTTATTTTTTAGTTTGGCAAGCGTCACACAATTATAGGCTAAAGTCAGAGGATTGTATTCACATTTCGACAGACGCTTCCGGGCTGAAGAGGTTAATTTAGATGCCTCTCTTGTTCTCATCCCTGTTTTCAGAATCTGTCAGGTCAGTACTAAAAATAAATACCCTAAACTTTGCTTCATTTCAGTTAATATTACTGGAAGAGTTTGCTCATAGACGTGTCACAGAGTTGAACTGGTGTTATTGTTTTGTGTGTGTTTCAGGAGGTGGATAAAGAATAAACACAGATGCAGTATTTTGGAACCATTTCTCAGTTTTAATACGGATCAATATGTCACAGATAGTAGCTACTGATAATTCATAGACAGTGATTATTCGTACAACCCGCCTAAGAAAACATAGTGCCTGACACAGAAAGAAGAACTGCTGAAATATCTGACACCCAATAAAGATCATCGAATCGTCTTTCTTCAGCATCATCATCATCTTCTTCTCCTTCATCTTCTTCAACTACGTCGCCATGTTTGCCTAGGCCTGCTGCACAATCCACGAAGGACTATGTACACTTGGCAAGATCAAATAGAAAAATAAACATAGGTCATATCTCTGGGTAAAGTTGATAGCACAGTAACCCACAAAATCTATAGGTATCTCTCCTGCGTATCTCCTTGTGTGTGTGTCCCTCTCTTGGTCTTCCCTTTGAGTTATATGCTGTGTTATTTCCTTTTCTTGTGTCTCTGTGATTCCCATCGAGTTATTTGTTCTGTCTCTGTCTTACCTGTTTCACTGCTTATATTTCTGTTATTCCCGTTGGGTCATTTGCTGTTTCTCTTATTTCCTTCTGGTTATTTGCTGTCTCTCTCTTCTTTACTCCCAGGTAATTGATGTGTTGCTCTAATTCCCTTCGAGTTGTCTGCTGTGTCTCTTGTTATTTTCACTGAGTTACTTGGTTATGCACAACTCGAGTTATTTGTTGCTTCTTTTATTCCCCTTCAGGTATTTTTCTGTGTCTTTGTCACACCTGATTCACTGTATTTCTTTGCCTCATCCACTGACACTGCTCCATCGGTTTTGCCTGCATCTTTTTCTTATAGTTTTCCAACGACTGTTTCACATTTCCTAGCTTATTTTGCTTTTATTTTCAGGTGATGATCTGATCAGTCATATCCTCATTGCCTCCGTTTTCTTTATCTGTTCCAGAACTTCTCAGTCAGTTTGTTATAATGTTTTCATTTTTTTTTTCAACTCTCACTTAGAATCCATTAACGCTAAATCATTCCATCAATTTCGTCTGTTTCATATAAACTGTATTATTCGTTCATACATATTTTACTATTCCATCAGGATCATAAGGCCTCGAGGCTTAGATCCTCAGTCCATACCATTTTTTTTTTTTCCAAAAAGTTTAGTGTTTTCCAGTATCTGCCTTCATATTCCTGCTTTGGCCTCAGCATCTCACCCCTCTCATCTCTCAGCCGCACCATCTAGTCCACCAGGCTCCTGATTCACTAACAGTCTTACGGCCTGATCCCAGTCATAACTATTATTTTGTAGCAAGGACTAGGAAAGCACAGCGGCTACTTGTTCCACATCTAGTTCTTCCTGCAGTTACACATCTTAAGTTGCGACAGTAAGTAGATAGTAAATATGTTGGAGAATATCACCCCAGTGTTTGTTGTGTCGTGTGGGGCTGCAGATCAGTGGGAGGTGGATTATATATTGATGGCTTAAAATCGAAATGTGGTTGAAACGTTAATTTGCCCCCAACTGAAAAGGTGTGTGTGTGTGTGTGTGTGTGTGTGTTCAGATCTGTATGAGAGCATATGATTGTAAGCGTGATTTGTGTGTGTGTGTGTGTGTGTGTGTGTGTGTGTGTGTGTGTGTGTGTGTGTGTGTGTGTGTGTGTGTGTGTGTGTGTGTGTAGAACATAAATATCTACAAGGACGGCTAATCCTTACAAAAGTACATGGCAGGAGTAAGACATTGAGAAGCTTAAACATTATGGTACACGCCATTAGTTCTCTTACACTGTACCTCTTCTCTGTCACCACATCAGTAACATGAATCATTTCCATAAACACAAGTGCCTTGGTTTCATTTTTCTCTGCCACGGTTTATCCCTTACTAAAGCCGATACGCCAAACTTCTGACCATGTGATACGATATTCCCACCAACACGACCCTCACCATGAATCAGGGCAGCGTGGATTCAAGCTTTAGGTAGCGTGGAGTTAGCTGAGAATGTAATCGCTCTTTTAATTAAACGTTTACAGTACATGGCAAATAGTGGTATCAAAAATTTGGTGCATACTTGACCTCTGTTGAGTACCTTATTTTCCTCAGCCTGTTTAGTCCGGAGATGTGTATGTCAGTTTGTTCATGCTGTCCCTAAACGACTCTGCTCAACTTGGGAGATATTATTTCCAACTGAAGGGGTTAGATTTAGCTTTCATTAATCCTCAGAATACGATACATCTCTTCTAAGCTAAATAAAATCGTCTGTATACAGCAAGAACAAAACGGTACAAGACATCATCGGACAGAAGAGATTAAGTGGTCTGTCTCTGCATTGCTTTAAAAGTTGAAGCTATAGATTTAGTAAATGTGTTATCATCATCAAGGCAAGGACGTCTTTTCATACTGTAGAACAGAAAGTCATCTGGCATTAACCAGAAGAAATCAGAAAAGTCGTTCTCGGATTGAAAGGGATGTCCAGTGATTATTGAAACCTTTCATCTCTGTTTTGCCCTTGGATGTCAGGCTGTTTATTTTGACTGAAACATAAAGTCATCGACGAAAACTACGTGAGAGGTAGAAAGTTATATGGTTGCAAACTTGGTAGGAGGATGTAGGGAACTTTGGTGCACCCAGACGTTGAAGGTTTGTTAGCTGTAGTGGTTAAAGCTTCAACCTTCAGGGATGATGTTGTCGGTAGAAGACACTACACTGACATAAAAATATATATACATGTTATATGTATTGTCGCCTAGTGTAACACCTAGAGGAACGAGAGTATATTATGCAAATACGGGAAAAATATCTGCTATATTTATATATATATTCATTTATTTATTTATTTATACGAAAAATAGAGAAATCTTGTCTATGTTACACCCTCTGATTGCGTCGTATGATTTGACAACTTTAGGAAGGTAGTAAATATCTTATGTACATCGCTGAATTATCTGCTATGGGGAAAGGAGAATATAGGAGTTTTTCCGCAGTGAGATCTATTTCCAAACTAAGGAGTATATAAGTCTAGTCTCTGAATTCACGAAATATCTGGAGAGACTTGCGATGAGACAGACCTGGAATCTGCCTCTTTATATTTCATCGTACGTATTAATTCTACCATTTGATAAGCCCATCATTTTCCTCGTGTGCCACAGAATTTGATAATCTTTTTTTTGCTATTTACCTTTCAGAATTTTTTTTTCCCTCGTGTCTTAACATCTCATTCTTCTCTTCACATTGCTATTGTGTGTCTGTCCTTACTTAGCGGAGATTTTCGTTCTTTTGCAGCTTATTTCGTGTAACACAGTGGAAGGATAAGATAGTAATAAGGCTCTCCGTCCCTTCCACAAAACTATATCTTTTACAACTAGAACACTATTCTAGTGTCACTCCCTTGTTACAGCTCAGCATTCAGAATGGAGAGGGGGGGGGCTATTTTAGGTCAAGTTAAAGTGGAGAGAGTATCGTTTCATGCTTCTCTCCCTCTTTCCCTCTGCCTTCACCCCTCACATCTCTTTCCCAACACCTGATTCCTGTCTTTGCATCAACTTTATTCACACGTTTTTTTCTCATCCTTTCACCACTCTCATTTCTGTGTCCTCACACTTCACCTCGAAGAGTCTGTACGATTTTTTTTTTTTTACCTTCCAACCTGCCTTCTCCTCTATTACATGGCTTGCATGACTTCTTCCTCTGTATCCTCCTTATGGTAAATTCCTTTCTTCTTCACTGCCATAAATAAGGCCAAGCAAGCGACCATCTTTTTAACATAAATCTCATAAGTTTGTGTTCTTTACCATCCTTCATAATCGCTCGAAGTCTCTCACAGGTATTTACAGTAAAATGGCGAAAGTCATCCAACTGACATTTACCGTGAGTGTGTGTGTGTGTGTGTGTGTGTGTGTGTGTGTGTGTGTGTGTGTGTGTGTGTGTGTGTGTGTGAATCCCTGGAAGAAACAGGTGAGAAATGCAGGAAAAACTACACTTTGACAACTTTAACTTTGCTGGAAATTGCCTCATCACCTTGAATGCCGAACTGTATCAAGGCATTACCCTGTACCACTTAGACGTTGATGCTGGTCTTGGAGAAGTGTTATGGGAAGGATGTAGAGCCGTAGTATTGTCTTATTCTGCCAATGGACTACGGGGAATAAGCCAAAAAAATTACGAGAATCACCACCAAGTTAAAATGGACGACCTATGCAAGATCATACGACAGCTTCAGATTAACACTCACTGCAATGACGACTTTAGCCAATTTATTCATGCTACTTGACTAATTTATTCTGGTACGGAGAGCCCAAATTTAGTGAAAGAACTAACGTACGTGCATCGCTTTTAGTTCGGTAAAGTTTCTCTCAAAGCTGAATGCAATTGTCTGAGGGTAGCAAGAGCATAAAGGAAAGTACGTCATGTGGCTGAAGGAGTCAACGCCGATTATTAAAAGATCCTCATGAACTATTTCCGAATCCCGAAAGATCGACCGTTTTCTCAGTGCGAGAGTATTACATAAGGTTAAGTACTCGTAACTCAACAGTATGGCAAAGTACAGCAAGCTTCAGTTACTTAAGTTATACTAGTCCGAAACGAGATTAATTTTCTTATATAAGTCTCCTCACACTCGTAGAGCATAATTCTTTCCAAGATATTTTTAATGTCCGTGGTTCCCTAGATGATTTGTTTCTTGAAGCATTAAGTGGCTGAATTTATAATCATTAAACTATATATAATCCATGGTCTGTCTTGGTATTAAAGTAGTATATTTGTGCATGGCATCAATTCCCTCACGACGAGAGGCCTATCAAACCTGTATGAATTCATCTGGGGGTTAGAATACAGGGTTGTCCCTAAATAACGCCCTTCTTCCATTCCGTCGGCGATTTCTCGTGTGTTTCGGGAACTGCTCAGTTGGCAGAAACAACGTCTGTCCTGCATCTTGTATTCATTCCCTACTCCAACTGCCACATCCATCCTACATATTAGCAGACTGAACCGTCCCCACAACGCTTAAGATTCTGCCAGGTGTCTCTCTAGTGGGACGCTATTTATGTACCACCCTGCACATTAAGCAGTTGCCATTGCGCTGAACGAGTTAAAGCGAGGAATGTAACGGACTTGAGAATTTTTTGGTTCCTAATGTACTTGTAGCGTTAGGTTTTGAGATTCCGTAAAAAGCGTTGTACGTTAAGAAAAGGATTGCCAGTGTTTTTAGGGGCTAGTATGTGAGTGTGATGTGTGCAAGGGCAACGTCTGTGGGAGGTCAGTGAAGCTGGTGGTGGTGGATGACTCAGTAACTGATAAGGAAGCCATGTTAGGTGCGGTTGATGAAAGAGTGGAATTTTTAATGTTGACATGTGTGGGCCCCATGTCAGGAACCACTGGAGATAGAGTGGGGTCTTGTGTTGTGGATTGTGTGACTTCTGATGCTGCTTTTAAGATATTTGTATCTGACTCGTTCTTCTCTGGGGAATCATATGGTGAATCTACAATGCTTACATCTGTCATATCATTTACATGTTTATCCACGAAGGAATCTTCATCTGTCTGTGAATTCGTCTCCGATTCTGTAATATTTACGACTGTAATATTATCCGCTTTTAAATTCAATACTAAATCTAATATTATTGGTATTAAACCTGATGTGGTATTTGCTATCGAGGGCGTAGCATTTAGATCTGTATTGTTATAGACATGTTGATCTGTTGATGAATTTAAAAAATTTATATCTGCTTTATTGACTGCACGTAAATGTGTCGCAGAGTCTGACTCCCCTTTTATATTTAAGATTTCGTCTGTTTGAGGTTTAGTTGTTGAATCAAACTTATTTATGTCTGACGTATTATTTAATTGTAAATATCTCACTGAATCTAAAGATTTTGAATCTGAAGTGTTCTCTACTGACGTATGTGTTCTTGAATTCAATTCATCTATATGTGGAACCTCATCTGTTTGAGCATTCGTTGCTGACTTTATATTTATCATGCCCGAGATATTTTTAGTGGATGTCGGCCAGCCCATGCTGTTCTTCTGGTCACCGCTGAACTGTACCGGGTAGTTCAGGAAGGCATCCCAGTCGTCCCCGTGACCTTGCTCTCCCGACTCACCAGAGGACGGTGACGACGTGAAAACCAGGATTTCTAACTGAAGAGATGAATCGTTTGTTGAAGATGCATTGAGGTTTTGAGAGTCTAGGGAATAATCATTAGAGTGAAAGGATACTATATCAGAATGATAATCGTCTGAAGCGAACTGAGACCTTTCCGTTTCAGATAGCCTGCTAGTGTTTGTGGCTCTGAAATCATAGGAAGAATCTGCCAATGAAAAGTGAGGTACTGATGTGCTGTCAGAAGATGAATTGTCTAAAGGATAAGATGTCATACTTTTGGCAGCAACTGAGGCATTAAAAGTAGTGTTATTGCTGTATTTTGCAGATGAATCACTAGTTACCTGATCACTTTGATCGAATGGAATGTAGTGAATTGATTCAGAGATATAACCATCAGAAGCAGACGTGTCATTCGTAGCTACAGAAGAAGAGTCACTGGCTGAATTAAGGTTTCCATCGGTAATGGAAAAACTGCCTGCGTGATGACTAGTGTTAGGAGAATGTTCAGCTGTAGAATCAGACTTTCCAGCACTAGAAGAGGAACCGTTAACGTGATAGGAACTGCCAATGAAAGGTGAACTATCAATCTGGGAACTATGATCAGAAAATTCGTCTGAGAACTGATTAGGAGAACTATCAACATGGGAACTATGACTATTAGGCTCTTCGGAGAGATCATAAGGCGAACTGTCAGTATGGGAACCATCATTGTTAGCTTCGTCCGTGAGCTCATAAGGTGAACTATCAGTGCGGGAATTATGATCATTAGGTTCATCGGAAAGTTGGTATGTCCGCTGCACACTGGCGATATAGGAGCTGGGTGGCTGTGACGGAGGGGCTGAAGTGGCATACATCCTCCTGAAGAGCGGTGGGACGGTGGTGGTGGTGGAAGGTTCATCACTGAGCTGGGCACGGTGGGCAGCGGACCTCCTGAAGGCACTGGGGTACCGACTGCGCTCAGGACGACGGCACAGGATCATGGCCAAGTTGGTTCTGGAAGATTATTAGCAGTTGGTAAGGAAAACCGATATCTCTAAATGCATGGATCTTACACTAACACTGCCTTTACTTGCCCCGCTGTGTGTGAAACATGAAGGCATGTTTGAGAATTTTTACAGGATGCAGTAAAGTACCATACAAAATCAGGAATGAAAATTATATGACAAGAATGTGGCTAGCTGTTATTGAATGCTGATGACCTTCCCATTTTACGTGAAGATTTACATCCATGACACAATAATGGTCCCAGTCTACCTGATGGCTACATTGATGATATCGTTGCTTCTGAAGAAATCCGAGGCAATAATGTTGGCTTTGTTGCCCCAGCGCTGTCGGAGCCACCTCGTTATGGCAAAGCTCACTCTGTCGGTCAGGCCTCGAACCCCAACATGGGAGCGGAGTAGCAGGTCCCAGAGTGTGGGCGTGAGGTGTGCCATGGCCGCCCAAAGCTGTGGCATAGTCTGGCGTTTGTTCATCTGGGCATCCAAGTATGTTCTGAGATCATCGAGGAGCTGTGCATTGGCCCAGGCTTGAGGGATAGGTGGCCACACCCACTCCACCCTATCTGCAACATTGTCATCCACGAAGGAGAACACCACCTGTTTCTTCAGACTGAGGACCTGACTTAGGGTGATCTGGGGCCCGAACCGGTTGTGAAGCAGATGCGGCCCCAACGTCGTGTTGACCAGCGATAACAGCAGCGGCAGCGCCTCCGGTAGGTCAAAACCAATGGGTGTGCGGTGGACGTCCAGGATGACAGGATCCGGGGAGATGGATATAAAACCTCTTACTCCATTGAGCACATCCACCAGCGGCCGCCACTGCACCAGGTCATGGTTGATCCACAGCAGTTCCGCAGTGTCAGGGTAGTACGCCACCCGCAGGTCCAGGTACCTGATGCACGATACAAGTGACACCATAAATCATACCGCGTATGAGGTGACCTAAATCCTGATGATAATTCACATTACTTTGAAATATACCATATCAGCATGTTTTAAAGGTGTTCACTTAAACATTATCTCTTTAATGCCAAGTTCTGTGTATACATCTAATTCAAGCTACATCTGGGATGGGGGACATGGTTTGGAGTTATTTCACATTATGAACAAAGTCAGTGCTCCATCAAACGCCACCACATTACATGTTATATAACTGTATATAACCTAAATATGGATGAGTGGGTTTACCTGATGCCGTAGAGGAGCTGTGAGATGATGTCCTCGTCCTGACACACTACCCATGTAGACACAACGTCGTCGGTGTCGGTGAGGGAGTAGGAACCAGCGTTGTGACTCCCGGGTAAAACCAGGTACCTCAGTGGTCGCAGCCCCAGCAAACGCCTGTCACAACCATAACCATTAGTGCACAGAGAATCGGAAATATACAGTCAGCACCAAAAGTCCCGTCACCTCTGTTGCTTCACTCTCCATGGACTTGGAAAAATAGGCTTGGAAAGCCTCATCAATCTACGTTACTAGTACCTATCCAAAATTTAATAAAGTATTTATTGTAGGTTGCTACAGACTCCTTTTACAGATTTTTCAAAGTCCATGGAGAGAGAAGCGGAAAAGGTGACAGTAATTTTGAAGCCAACTGTACCTACCAAGGCATGTGTGTACGCAGGGAAGCGTGTACAAAAATATATGTGCAAAATACCTGTGTAGCTAGGCCTGTGTGTGCAGAGAACCATAATTGTACAAAGGCGTATAAATACAAAATGACATGTATAGAAGAAGTTAACAGAGATAGGTATGTTCTGAGAAAGATATTTATTGTGTGTGTGTGTGGGGGGGAGGATGTACTGTACATAGATGTGTGTGCTATACAGAGGTGTATAACTAGAGGTAATCATGTAAGTACTTTGAGTGAGAGGAAGATGTGTACGCCCTCGCGCATTTCTACGTGTTACAGCTAGTGATGTCAGACATTCCTCTCCGCGAAATGCAAACCCCATGTCCATCAACTCTCTTTCCAAACCGCCACTGACAAGGGTACGAGGGTGGTTGGGGTAAGTCTAGAACTACGAGGATAGGGTTTAGGTTGAGGGAGTGGGGGACTGTCGAGGTACGGATGAGGAAAAGTAGGATTTAGCAATATATCTTTAAACGCGTGAGATTAACACAGTATCTAGTAAAGCGTTTCTAACACAATTAATTTACAAGTAGTTTAC
Organism: Coenobita brevimanus; assembly: GCF_032717465.1. Lineage (NCBI taxonomy): Eukaryota > Metazoa > Arthropoda > Malacostraca > Decapoda > Coenobitidae > Coenobita > Coenobita brevimanus. The sequence goes on along the minus strand of NC_137031.1, from coordinate 46,019,360 downwards.
GAAATTTGGTAAAAATAAACCATTGCCCCTGCTTTCACACACACACACACACACACACACACACACACACACACACACACACACACACACACACACACACACACACACACACACACACACACACACACACACACACACACACACACACACACACACACACACTGCTAATAGAGAGACAGCTTGTCTTTTTTTTAATGTTATTGGCACAAGAATGGAAATGTGAGCTAATATGACAATAAGTAATGCATGCACATGTGTTCTGGTTTCTTTAGGAATCATGTTTTGGGCTACTATAAGCTACAGTGATTATATTCGCACTAAATCGAAGTCATTTATTTATCAGACATATGGAAGTGATAAGTCTCTTGGAAGTAGTACCACCAGTATCAAATCTATATTAGTCGTGCCTGGCTTTAATGCAATATAAAAGTTATGGTACCGACTTTCGTTTGATGTAAACTTCGGCGAATGCAGCACAACGCAGCGAAGTAACCAAACGACCACCTCAAATCAGCGTAATTTCCTCATCACTTACAGAACCCTTACACAAGCAGAATCGTCAGGGTCCGTGGAATTGCTTTGTTCTATGCACGTGGCTCATCAGGTGAAATTTGCAGTCTTGGTATAATGTTCTCTCCCTGCAGCGGCGACTTTTTCATCCCGCCCCCTGTTTTTTTTCTTTTTTTCTTTTTTCGCTGTTTTTTTTTTTTTTTTCGTGTCCGAGCTTTTTCCCCTCGCGTGTCAGTATTCCCCCGGCAAGCACGTTTTTCTCCTTTGTGCCTTTTTTTTCTTTTTTCATTTTCCAAGCGCTAGTAAAAGAATTTCGTCTGACGTTAGATGAAATGAAATACTCAAATTGTCTCAAGAACGAAAGTGCTAAATAGATTATTAGTTTGGTCAGTATAAAATAAGAGTAAGCTATGTGTCTTCAGCATACAGTCAAATTCGTTAACTGAACAGGATTTTACACACTCCAAAAGCTGCCCAGGTAAAATAATCACACGAGCTCGAAAGTCGCAACAAAAACATTACATCCAGGGAACCGGACATAATTTAATTCTTTTGGCGTGGTGTTTGTTCAGCTGACGAGGTTAACTTCCCCTCTCTCTCTCTCTCTCTCTCTCTCTCTCTCTCTCTCTCTCTCTGGTGATCTTACTTTTTATAAGTCACTATTATTATTATTATTATTGTTAAATTATTATCGTAATATTACAAGAACTAAGGCGCACATACTCCTATCTATCTGTCTATTTACCCATCTATCTGTTTCTTTCTTTTTCCCCATTCCACTCTGCCATTCGATGCACCCTATTCTTTCCTCCCCTTCTCTGCATATATTTCCCTCCTTACGTTTATCTCTCCCTGTCTTATTCCCCTTCCCTCTTGCTTACTTTTTATCCAACCTCTCTCATCCACTCTCTGCCTGACCTGTTCCTCCTCCACACCAATTACTCTTCTATATTTAGATATTGTCGGGCCTGTGGTATTTTCTCTTTGCAAGTGAAACATGCTTCAGTTCTCTTACGGAGTATAAACACTGCAAAGCAGGCATGAATTAGTGTGTGTGGGAGGTGTGTGTGTGTGTGTGTGTGTGTGTGTGTGTGTGTGTGTGTGTGTGTGTGTGGTTAATCCCCATGCTTCACTTGTTTCAATTAATGCTTCCCTCTGTGCAATAATCACGTACACTACATCGTTCTTTATTTTGCTTTGCCTTCGAGAATATGTTTGGACAAGAGAGAGTTGTTGGATAGTGATTTACAGTATCAATTAAATGTATATACAAATGAGCCGTTATGTGTTTTAACAAATTCTGTGCTTCCTAACTCTGTATGATTTAGAATTATCTTCACTGTGTTAGTCTCAACATTATTCTTTCTCTCTCTCTCTCTCTCTCTCTCTCCCTCCCTCCCTCCCTCCTAATCTTCTGCCTGTACCCTTTCTCTCTGCCCATTGTTTCTCTCTCCGTCCATCCAAATACATTAAAGTTTATCTCTCCAGTATTATGTATGTGTTTAAATTCCTGGCGAAAAGGTATTGATGCAAGGGTACATCAAATACGGTAACTTCACACCAGCCCCAGCACAGTAATCGACTTATGGCTCGAGGGATCAGTTGTCCAGGAGGTGTTTTCATTTTATCAGTCTGAAGGACGAAACATTTTTGTATTTTGTAACTAAATATTCTGACATTCAGTTTACTCCTGCTGCTAAAAGATAATTATATTCAGCATAGGAAACCTGCCATGATGTGAAGGATTAGTAGTAGTAGTAGTAGTAGCAGCGGTGGTGGTGGTGGTGGTGGTAGTAGTAGAAGTAGTTGTTGTTATAGCCCAGGTTCATCTGGAATGTGAACCTAGTGGACTTCAGGCTTAAATTGCTCTTCTGCAGTACACTATCCACATTTGGGGTGATAGGGAAGTAGCTGAGCAACGTTTGAATAAGCAGGCAGTTGATCCACCTGGTTATACCGGAGCCACCACATGAAGGCGTCCCTCTCCAGCTTGAAGAGGTATTGAAGGCTATATCTAACCCCTCCAATTAAGACATTTCCTCCCGAGCTATATAAAACTGTCTTATAAGAGCAGGAATATAACTTAAGACTCATACTAATGTGTTAATGTGGCTGTGGGCGTGAGTGTTGAATGCCTGTCGACCTTGCAAACTGAGCACTGTGTTTTCGTCAGTTTAGGGAGCATTCTCGTGAGCAGCGCCTCCACAGTGACTTATTTTTCTTGTTTACATCTTGATTTTTTCGTGCTTAACTTACCCTTTAGACACCAAACTGGACTGCGAATAAACTGTACAAGTTATCATTAACGTTCAGTATGGGTGCAGACAATAGCACAACTCCACATTTAGCCGAACAGTTACGTAAATCTTATATACAATTCTGAAAATCTCGTTGGGTTCCAAGGATAGCATCACTGAATTTCGTTAGTCGTTGTTCGCTTCTATCACAATGAAGCGAATCGATGTTTATGTCCGCGACTTTTATCGTATTCATAAGTGACACTGATCAGGAAGTAGAGAGAATCCTAATGTCACAAGAATACACTCCTGAGATGTGTATTTTTCGGTGTTCCCCTGTACCAGTGTCCCCCCGCTCCCTCCAAGGTAAGGCAGCTGGAAATGCTGGCCCTGGAGCGAGCAGTGGCTGTGATTGCGTCGATGGGGTTCCGTGCAAGGCCAGTTTGATTACCCCTGACTTGAATTAACCCATTGAATCCTCTGCGCCTCCCCTCTGCCCCTGTGTGTGTGTGTGTGTGTGTGTGTGTGGCTCCCTCCTCGCTAAAGTGGTTGGACTGACAGGAGTCTTTTACGTGAACTTGAAAAATCTATCAATCTATTGCCAGACGCCTCAATCCCGTTTGGGGTGGCCACAAGCAAATCGCCTCCAAGTCGCCCTGTCCCCTGCCATTTCACCGCCCTGCTCCCAACTCACACCCCCCTTTCTCATATACCTCTCCACCCCATCCCTCCATCTCATCCTCGGCCTCCCCCTCCCTCTTCCCCCCTCCACCTCACTTACATACACTCTCTTCGTCAGTCTTTCACCCTCCATCCTCTCCACATGGCCAAACCACCTCAGTGTGTTCCTCATAACTTGAAAAATAACTTTATATATTTCCACACGGACAGGTCATGTGTTCGTGTAAAGAGAGAGAGAGAGAGAGAGAGAGAGAGAGATTGGTCTGCCTAATCAACATCAACAAAACGAGCCTACGTACATGAGTGTCAGCCAGAGGTGGAGCAAAAGAAAATAAATACAAAGGGAATTATTCACCAAACTGAGATCGGATAAAATAGGCAGGTAACCCGATCTGTTTTTTAATACAAGTTTGGGGAAGCCTGAGGGGAAAAAATGATATAATCCCAGCCGCTGATGAGAGGCATGATGTTACTATGTTTTTACTTTTTTTTCACACATGACATCACAGAAATTATAGCAAGTGAAAGCTCTTCTGGGGTATAGTTAAGTGAAGAATGTGATCAGGTTTTTTTCCCGCATTCTTTACACTACAAAAAATGCTACTAGTCTAGTGTACTTTTTTTCAGACTGGCCTTATGAACAACAACAAACAGGTTTCCTTGTTGCATATCTATTTTCGTAAATGGGCTAAAACCTGTTTCGTCCTCATCATCCTAATCCATTTTCACACACACACACACACACACACACACACACACACACACACACACACACACACACACACACACACACACACACACACACACACACACACACACACACACACAGATGAAAACAAGAGTAGAAACTATTAACAAATGCCTGGTGAATCTGACCATTATTTTTTTCTTCTCTGTTCTTCCCTTTTCCATATGCCACCATGCTGTTTTTCTCCTGTTAACACACATCCTTGTAACACCAAACACACCTTAATCATTCCTAACCAGTTTTTCATCCAAACAGTCCATATTACTTTTATGCCTATTTGTTCACAGATCTTTATCACTACCTATTGATCATATTCCTCTGTGATTGCTTTGGGTCTCTCTCTCTCTCTCTCTCTCTCTCTCTCTCTCTCTCTCTCTCTCTCTCTCTCTCTCTCTCTCTCATTATAGCAGCACAACTCATTGAAACTTTGGGGAAAAATGGCTCATGACTAAACTTAAAGAAAACAAAAGAAAACTAAGATTAATGCCTACCAACTACACGAGAGTCATTAAGGCACACAACATTATTTTTCTAAGGCTAACTCTTCCTGCAGCCTACGACACGCAACAGTCGAATTTACAAACCATATCCCTAATCTGTTTTTAGGTAAGAGCAGGTTAGAGGAAAATAAGTTACCTTGAATGATTCTCTCTCTCTCTCTCTCTCTCTCTCTCTCTCTCGATCGTGAAAATATGTGTATGAAGCTCCGATGCTTATTATATGAAGGTTGGGAAATGCTTAAGTTTTTGGAGAGCAACAAATTTAATACAGTAGATTCACTCTCTCTCTTTCTCTCTCTCTCTCTCTCTCTCTCTCCAGTACCTTCCAAACTGCGCGCTAACCTCTTCAGCCTGGTGACATGTTTAAGTGGTTTATTCTATCTTCATATGATCTTATCAGCTCTGGGATATTTTTATTGAAGACTTTCTCTAACCTCTCCAATTCGAAAAATCTCTGAAGTTGAATGAAATTTCTGATGGTAACAAGAATGAACTAAAAACTGACCGGTCTGAAGGGTTAAGAACTACCTTAGCAACCACACTGTTTTCACTTTAACTTGGCCTAAAATTGCAATCTCTCCATCTTGAAAGCTGAGTTGTGGGTAAAGATGAACGCTAGAATACGATGCTAGACACGAAGAAGTGCTATGTAAAGGATGTAGAGCCATAGTATTGTCTTTTTCTGGCACTGAGCAACGTGAGATCAGCTGCAAAATGACGAAAATCAGGACCAAGTTAAAGTGAATGATGTATAGTAGAGCGAGATTATTTTCTGTCACTATCAGAAGTTCGCCGACACTTTCCTATGCACTCTGAGGTGTAGTTTCATTAATAATTTATATATGGGAGAGATAGCAATAGGAAATACACCATAAAAAAGTGTATCTGACGTTCGGGGAGGAATCAGAAATGTTTGTTTACGTGATACTGGCGGGGGATTGTCGGCGACTTTCATTCGTGACACTGTCCATGGTTGTTATTATTATTATTTTTTTTTTTCGTGATTGCATTGCTCATTTATCTTCCTACCTTAGGCGAAGATTAATATGTTGATAAGTATTTCGTATGTCAGGGAACGACTCTGAAAGGCACCGACCATACACTGAGAGGAAAATTGCGCCACATCATTAGAAGCATTCATGTGTACAGTAACCAGCGCTGCATTAAATAAAGCACAGAGCATTAATTCCTGAATGTCCTCTGTATGTAGTTATTACAGTCAATGTGGTATGAAAATCTGAGTTGTGAAAAATACCTGAACAGAATATCAGGTTATGACCATGTTTAGCTCCAATGAAGTTCATTGATGAGGCATATATAGGCATGAATGTGTGAGACTAAACATGCAAGAGAAATGCTAAAACTATAGTATTTGTTCGTATGTGCAAACACTGTTAGGTACTTGTGAGAGACGCCTTCATGCGTTGACACTGATATAACCGGGTGGCTCAACTGCCTGGTTATTGAGACATCCCTCAGCTACTTCCCAGCCCCCAGTGGAAAATAGCAATATACTGTAAGCCTGTAGTCCTTCGGCTTTACGTGTCAGATGAGCCTGGAGCCACAACAACTACATCACCGTGTTAAGAGTTCTGATGAATTAATGTGGTATTCCTCACCGTAACAAGGCATCCTGAACCAGGAGAACCTTGATTTTCCACTCCAACCTTTATTTTTACGTTCCACGAGGTCAATTTTGCAGCCACTTTCACCCTGAACTCTCACGTACACTCTCTAAAGACTTTTACCTTACCTGGCGTTCTGATTTTTGTGCACGAATTCTTTCCCAACTAACGTCTGCTGTAAGCTACAATCTGTTTCATACCAGAGCCTCCCAAACTTTACCTTCCATTGTCCTGTATCACACATCTGCCCTAACTCATTAACCATACATGTGACTGTAGTTTTAACTGTAATACAAGTATGAGGTTCCCCTTAAGACTGGACCGTCTACATGCAGGGTTAGCGATAGTTTTACCCATCCCAGTGCTGGCGAAATAGGAACAGAGGAGAAATGCCTTTAGTGAGAACAGTTCCTGTGAAAGTGGAAGTGCTGTAACGGCTAAGTTATGCGAATCAAAGGCTGTTTATGTCATGGATAAAGTAACTGGGTGCGAATATATTCAGGCATATGAAAGGACATGGCATTAGCAACCCATTTACATGTCAGTCACAGCTAGGATTTAGAAACCTAAACGCGGACCATACTTAGATTTCCAGGCACACACGAAATGTCTCCCAATCAAAATTATATCTCCCACAGGTTAGGAAAATGAAACGGCGTTAGGAGAATAAAAGAATCCATCATCCTGAAGTGATTATTTTTTTAAATTTTTGAACAACGAAAGGTCATTCCTAATCTCAGTTTAATCCCTTGCTGATTACAGGAATTAATACATTTTTTTTTTTTTTTGCGCCCTTGAACGGTTCGAGGAGATTACCTTTAACCTTTAGGTGACAAAGAACCACTTTTAATCTGATAAATTACCAATATGCTGGGAATCGAACCAGGGACTCTCAGGTGAGGAAATTGTCTACCAGCGGCAAAAATACTTTAGTTAAAATTCCTCAAGTCCTGAAAGGGTTAAGATTAGCGGTATAGAATCCAGTGTTGTTTCTTTGTTTGAATAATCTTACGTTTCTAATTTTTGTTGATGTGTGGTAGGGTGAGGAAATGTGATGGAAGGCAGTGACGAAATGTTATGGGACTATGAGATCTGACGAGGTGACGAGGGGAAAAGATCTGATGGGGTAGTGAGATCTGACGTATGGAATGACGAGATGTGACGTATGAAGATGGCAAGGAGCGACATATGAGGATGGCAGGATATGATGTACGAGGGCAGTGACGACATCAGCCAGGGTAAGGTGCGTATATGCAGATTACCTGTTATCGGCGAGCCAACTGGGGTGCGAAGACAGACACTCGGCCGCCACACACACTCCATTCCTCACGAACCCCACGTACACCCCCACGCACCCGCCCTTGGTTAGCACGCTCAGCTGGGGGCGGGAAGGACGTCAGATCGAAGTGGGGGGGAGAGGGTGAATTATCAGGATATTAGGGCGAAGGGGTAAGACATGGGTGGAGGGGTGAAAGGGCAAGAAATATAGTGCCGAGAAAATATATTGTACTGTCTACCTTAACTTTAGCCGGGAATTGTCATCTCGCCATCTTGCATGTTGGACTGTAGCAGAGATTTACACTAGAATACAGCACTACAGCTTGTTTAATCTAATCTGACAAAGATCCATTCCCTTTTTCAGCTTAGTTGATGGGGAAGTGTAGACACACAGGATGCTAAATCTGACTAGTACTCAAGGAAACTCACATCAGCATGACAAAGGCTCATAAAATTTCACGCAACCAAAGATACAATGAAAGACTGGTACAAAGAAGAGCAGAGTCTGACGCCAAGTCTAGTGCTTTCTTTTCTTGACTTGATACGCTTTCGACAGCACACCGATCATACGAAAGAGTAATGGTTTGTTGATGAACAATGAATAGCAGCATAGTGAATGCCATTCTGTTTTATTGACTGGTAGGTATTGACTAACAAATATGACGTCAATCAGAATCGACAGCAGTTAACTTTAATAAATAAGGTCACTCGCACAGTTATGTAAAATTATTCCATCAGTGATCATAATGCGCACCCCATGTTTACAACCATTCTAAGCTTCACTGTGTCTAGACTTAGAAATTGCACATGCAACTAAAATATCATAGATACACGGATTGGTGGGAACTTTTGTAGTTTGGGATAATTGCTGATAGCTGAGAGTAGCACACCCAAATAAACTGCTATGGCAATTTGTTAATTGATGGGCTATATCTATGCACAGGTAATGGCGTTACGAGTTTCGTCATACACTGTTCTATTTATTCCAAAAGCAGTCAAGCAACAAACCCATACATCATACACATTATGATTTTTACATGAATCTGATTTCAGCATTTAATATGTACCGTTAAAAAACTGTGCAAAGATAGTCTAACCCAACCCAACCGAACCCAACCTAACCAAACCACAACAACCCAACCCAGCTGAACCTAACCACACCAAACCTAACCCATCCCAACCCAGCCTAATCCAACCACACCTCACCTCGACCCTGGGCTGCGTCAGGTTGGTGGTGACGGTGCCCCTGGTGGCGTATGGGGTGTCCCAGTAGAGTGGGTGGGGCATCCTCCAGTAGTGGTGGTGGACGGGCGTAGCGGTGGCGTTGAGGGCGGAGGGAGGGGGCGGGGGACGCATGTGTGGGGGGCGGGGGTCCTGTCTGAACACACCCACCCAGTCACCCTCTTTCAACTCCTCAGCCTCCCAGTTGATCTTGAAAGGATAAAGTGTAATTACGTGTAAGTGTGCTGCGATTCCCATGGAGGGGTATAGTGAGTTATGCTATGTGCTGAGATTTCGCATGAGGGGAGAGAGTGTAGATTAACTTACGTTACTGTGTTGAGATTCACAGTGTAACACAATAATTTGTTTTGATTTCACAGTGATGTAAAGTTTTCAGAGGGAATAACTATACCCAGATATGGAAAGGTACTCATTAACCTCAGGCCGAAACTGTTGTATCTTTTGAATTAACGGTTTATAGAGTTTATAGATAGATAAATAGACACAGATATGTAGACAGATAAAGAGATAGATGAACATAATTTTTCTCAGTGATAATAATTTTCCTGAAGACTCCAAGATATGTTCATACAGAAAGGACGAGAGACACGAGGAGATTTTTTTCATTTTCTTCTTCCTTATTTTTTCCCCTTCCTGTAGAACAGTGGTTCTCAACCTTTTTGTTCCTATGTACCCCTTGAACATTTTCGGCAGTGGCCAAGTACCTCTCACCCATAACATGGAATACAATATAAAATGCATAGTTTGCTATTTTTATTTATCTGAGAATGTACTCGTATGTTACAGTTAAACTTATTCACTCTTCCCTGCAGCAATAGAATACTTGTTAGTATTATACATAATGGTGAAGATCATAATACGTTGAATGAAATAATGATGTATTTGTATAGCGCAAGTTCTCAGGAAATGATTCACATGCGCTACAAATCATAAAAAACAATAATATAAGAAAAACAAAAACAGAAGACCAATATACAATTATCCGTTACTGATGTAGGGAAGTTACTGTGACTGTGGTGCTAAAAACATTTGCTGAATTTGATGAGTTGGTTGAGCCTGCTTCTTTGCTACCAGCGAGTTAATCCTAGGCACAATCTCTCTAAAGGCAACTCTCAAGTCTTCCTGAAATGAGAGTCGTGCATGGTACTTGTTTTTAATCGTGCACATCGCTGAAAATGCCTGCTCACAGCGGTAAGTAGAAGGAAACACCAGAAGTTTCTCCACGCATTTCTTTGCCAAAAATGGGTAAGAAATACCCATTGCTGACCAGAATTTTGCCAGTGGCAAACTTTGAAAAGTATCTTTTGCAGATGAGTCATTGACAGGGTCCACGAATCCATCTTGCAATTCATCTGGAAGTGATCTTGTTACAGTTTTGAAGGGATTTCTAATGAGTTGACAGTCCAAGTCGCTGATATCTGGAAAACAGGAATTCAGTTCTTGACTGAGAGAAGTCAAGTGCTCCTGGATGAGAACACTGATCTCATTCACTTCATCTTCATTAAGTGCCACCAAGCTTTCAATCAGATTCTCAAACATGTCATACCGACACGTTTTTACTTTTTCTTGCCACAACTCAAGTTTCATCAGAAAAGCTCGTAGCTTGTCGACAAAGTCAATCACAGTTGCCGAGTTACCTTGGAGCGATTTGTTGATTGTGTTGTGGCGAGAAAATGTCATATAGATAAGCCAGCTTCGTGATCCACTTGTTATGTGACAGCTTATCTACAAACTTCCTTGTTTTACTCTTCTCGTTCCTGCCAAAGAATTCTTTCAATTCCTTTTTTAGTGTCGCAGCTCGAGCTACAACATTACCCCTTGACAGCCACCTTACTTCACTGTGGAAAAGAATTGACTCTTCCTCAGCATTAAGTTCTTGACACAGGAGATGCAGCATCCTTGTATTCTGAAGACTGGATTTGATGAAGTTCACCGTGACTACAACATCGTCAAGCACGGACTTTAGCTTAGGAGGCAGGGTAATTACAGATAAATCATATCGGTGAATCATACAGTGAAGCTTGCTTGCATTAGGGTTAGAAGCTGCAACCCGTCCTTGGAAACCAGACCGACATCCTAGCATTGCAGGGGCTCCATCTGTTGTAGATCCTACCATTTTTTTTTTTCCCACGAAAGCCCATCTTTTCCAAAGAAAGTGAATACTGCCTCATAAATGTCTACCCTTTTTGCTGTAGTTTCCAAGGGGTGACAAAACAAAAATTCTTCTTTAAAGTCAGAATTTGTTATATATCTGATGTAAACAAGCCGTTGGGCATATGATGATATTTCGGTCAACTCGTCAGGTTGAATGGCAAAGATTCCTAGAGGAGCTTCATTGATCTCCGAAATGACTTGATGCTTGATATCTTCAGATAAGTCGCACATTCTTCGATGCACAGTATCATTTAATAGTGATACTGTATTCAATTTCTTATCAGCATTTTCTCCCAATATGCAGCCAACAACATCTTTGCAGCATGGCAAGACCAAAGTTTCAGCTATTGTGTGGGGCTTTTTATTTTTTGCAACTCTCAGGGCAAGCATATATGAGGCACGCAGGCTTGCTTCATTTTGTTTATACACGTGACCACCACGGACAAGTCGTGCACGCTTGAGATGAAGCGCCTTCCTCTCAAATTAGGATAGGTCTTGGTCAGATAGTTCAGGATGGCAGCTAGAAAACTGCCGTTTGAGAAGACTGGGCTTCATGCAGCCCTCTGAAAGCGTTTTATGGCAGACTAAACATTGTGGCAAATCCTTGCCTTGCTTGCTCAGAACCGTGAAACCAAATTTAATGTAAGATTCACTCTAAGTTCTTTTCTTTCCAGATCTAGAGGATGCCATCATTACCTGTAAAAGCAGCAAAATAGAGATGAGCGCACACACACACACACACACACACACACACACACACACACACACACACACACACACACACACACGCACGCACGCACGCACGCACGCACACACGCACACACACACACACACACACACACACACACACACACACACACACACACACACACACACCTAATCCTAGACTAGATGTAGGCACACCATTAACACACACCACGCCATGAACATAGTCACAGTTCTTGATTATAACCCCAGTCTGTCGCAACACACACTTAGAATTAGATACACCACACAACAAAGACCACACTGTAGCCGTAACTGTCATTTAAGCGGCTAAAATTGTTCTGTAAATGTTTGGCTTAAATTTAGCCAAACTGTCACACTATATACAGTAAAAAGTGTATTACGTAAGACACCACTAACTTACCTGCGCAGCTACAAGCAAAATTTTGAATACCACTATATAAAAACAGTGGAAACCGTCAGATAGGTGTAAACAGAATGGAGGGTGTTGGAAGAATGGAAGTGAGAGAGAGCAGGGAGTTACCGTGGCATACAGTACGTGACGTGAACAAGACGCGTATAAACAGCCGCAATAGAAACCAGGCAAGTGTAACATATGTATTTTGGCTTCCCAGGGTATGTGACATAAACCTATTTCCTCATTAATTTAATCCTAGTTAATGCATACCCAGTCCTAAATCTGTAGATTCGAGGTTTACATTCTAGATGCTCATGTAATAGGATCAGTTTGGAACAGTGTTTACTGTATAATTATATACACAGGCGTTCCACTAATTAAAAACCCCAGTGTTTCGAAGCCTGTCGCGTACCCCAGAGATTCCCCTTGCGTATCCCAGGTTGAGAACCTCTGCTAGAAACACACCTTAATTACGATGAAACTGATCAATATTTTTTTTTTTTTTTTTTTATGTTGACACTTTCAGTATGGGTATTTCTTCAGACTCAGATAAAATCATCTAGCAGTCCTAAAACCAAATATTTTTGCAGCAACCCACTGTCACATTTGCAACAACTCGATAAAAGTTTTGCAACACCCCGGTATCACATTTGCAACAACCCGATGTCATTTGTGCAACTACCCAACGACATTTTTGCGACAACCCGATATCATTTGTGCATCACCCTATATAATTTTTGCAACTACCCGATGTCAGTCACGTTTGCAACAACCCGATATAATTTTTGCTACGACCCTATATCGCATTTGCTACAACCCGATATAATATTTGCAACAACCCGATATCACATTTGCAACAACCCGATATAATTTGCAACAACCCGATATCATGTTTGCAACCCGATATCGCAATTGCAACAGCCTGATATAATTTTTGCAACCCGATGAAAATTTTTACAACAGTCCGATATCACTTTTGCAAATATCCGATTACATTTGCAGCAACCCGATATAATTTTTGCAATCCGATATCACATTTGCAACAACTCGATAAAATTGTTGCAAGAACCAGATGTCAATTTTGCATATACCTGATTTTTTTGCAATTAACAAATAATTATCCTTTTTGCAACGACCCGATATAATTTCTGCAACAATCCCGATATAATATTTTCCCTCCGTCATTTATCACAGGCGACGGAATATCCCCCCCCACCCCCGTCGATTTTTATGCTGTTAAGTTGCCGCCTATCTCTCGAAGTTAACGCTTTTTTGGCTCGGAAATTCTTTACATTTCGCCGAAGTTAGGAATTTTTGTCCGGAGAGAAGGCGTGAGATGTTGCTTCAAGGGAGGACATTCTGCAGGAAAGAAAGAAAGGAAGGAAAAGGACGAAGGAAGAAAAGAACAAAGAAGGAAAGGAAGGAAGGAAGAAAGGAAGGTAGAGCGGTAGGAAGGAAGAAAGAAGGAAAAACTCACATTCTTGGGACATCTCTAGCATTCAATTCCTACAGATTCCGGACGATTTTACTCATTTGTGAGGGAGTTGTAGCCCGATAGCGACAACAGCCATCTCTCGACGTTCATTCTTCCTAAGACAGCAGAAAGTATTGATAGATAGACAGAGAGACAGATATAGGTTCTTTTACTGACGGGTGAATGGAGATTGTGTCTACCTCCTTCACTACGAGCTGGTTTCTTCAGCTGAATAAAATCGTCTGGCGGTGACAAGAATAAAAATAAAGCAGAAATCATAGTACTGAAGGGGTTAGGTACGCTGTAGCTTAAATAATGAACTTGCCATGACCAGACGTATATCACATTAGTACTCTCGTTCATTCATTCACAGAGGAAGAAGAGGAAAAGTATAAGAAGTAAGAGAAAAGGAAAAAAAAGGAAAGAGAAGAAGAATGGAGACTTTGGTGTAATCTGAAATAAAATACTTGAGTTCTTCCCACCCTGAGTGAGTTAATGGTTCCAGTATTAACACTCTGAGGCTTCTGTGACTCACATTTAGCTGAATAAAATAATCTGGCATGAGGTGAAACAGAATTTCAGAGCTGTCCCGACATTGAGAGAGTTAATAAGTTTTTTTTTTTTTTTTTCCAGAAAATTTTTATGTGGATTAAAGTCAGTTTGATGAACCTGCCATAATAGTATTAGCCATGTTCTGAACAGCAAAATTATGTTGATTAAATGTGCGCGCGTGTGTGTGTGTGTGTGTGTGTGTGTGTGTGTGTGTGTGTGTGTGTGTGTGTTTGTGTGTGTGTGTGTGTGTGTGAGAGAGAGAGAGAGAGAGAGAGAGAGAGAGAGAGAGAGAGATGGGAGGGTGAATCTGCAAGAAATTACGTACAGTCAAACATTAAATGAGACAGACAGACAGCATGGTTTTAATGGCAGTTCTTGAGATGGGGGTAAATAGAGAAAATTATTGGCTTATATAATGTCTGATCTACTGTTACGGTATTTTGCATCGAATTATCGCAAAATTCAATAGGAACAGTGACTTTTGAAAAAATACGTAAGCCATCTTTCTAAACAGGTAGCCGTATACATAGAAAGATAATTTTCTGGCTCTGGCGTATGTTAGGCCGAATATGAGTAAGTGTCGTACATTCGTGTCTGATGGGTTATGCTGTCACGAAAATCATAAGACTTGCAAGCACGAAAAGCCTGTTTTTTAGTGTCCCGAGCTAGAGTGTCTCAATTTATTTTCATCATTGAACAGGCGAACCCTGTATACAGCAATACGCACTAGTGACAGGGCACATAAAAACATTCAAGGTGGAAAGAGGTGACAGAGCAGGTGTTTGGTAACCTTCAGCAACACTGTTTTTCTGACAAGCTCACAAAAAGAAGAAATTCCGGTGAACCCTAAGCCCCGTCTCACCTTCAGTACAATAAGGAGTATCCTCTTCCCTTGTGTCTCCAGGAAGGTTTGATCGTTGTTATGGAGACTTAATTATCGTAGAAATTGACAGTAATGATAAATATGACCTCAGCTGTGCACCAGTAAGCACTACCTCTCTCTCTCCGGAGCCCAAACTTGCAGTAGCCTAAACAGTATCCTCTTCCCCTGTGTCTTTGTGAAGTCTTGATGCTTAACTCTTATGGAGAATTAATTATCGTAGAAATTGGCCAGGGTCCTTTATAAATGTGACCCCAGTAGAACACCAGTAAGCCCCGTGCCCTGTATCACCTGCAGTAGTGAAATCAATCTCACCTGCAGAAGCCTAAACAGTATCCTCATGCCGTGCGTCTCCGGGGAAGCCTTGATGGTTGGCCACACCCTCACACCCACGCCTCCAGCACCAACCAGGTCAGCACACACCGCGGCTGGGGGCAATATAGGCATGTTAGGTGTGGGGTACATGGCGAGAGAGTGAGAGAGACAGACAGAGAGAGGGAGAGAGGGAGGGAGAGGGAGCGAGGGAGGGAGGGAGGGAGAGAAAGTTTTGTAGACATTAACTGAGCACAACTGTGCTGAAGAACACGATACGCACACACGCGTCAAGTACCCTGCGTGTAGGCTACTGAGAGAGAGAGAGAGAGAGAGAATTACTGCCTAGATACAAAGATCACAAACCTTACAACTGCAGTGTGGGGAGAGGTGGAGATTTAACATAGAAAGGAAGGATACTGTAACACTAGTGGAGCAGAAAGTGTGCCCGCCAGGAATCTTGTGAGGGTGAAAATGGGAAGGATAACGCGCAGCACAATACATTTCAAATATTCAGGCTAAAAAATGACATTAAAGTAGGTAAATTTATGGCATTTGAAGTGAGTAAGCGCCCAATAATAAGCTGAGATATTTATGGTGCACCTACGACGTACGGTAAGTTCTTTTTTTCAACTTCCACGATAGGGGGGTGACTGAAATAATTGCTTCCATCTCCTTTCATGTTCCACAGTACATAAAAGAACAGTGACCGATATCTTCCTTACACCATGAGATACAAGGAATACAGGGTTGGAAAATAACGTTGCGGAGAGTGTAAATATAGAGATAGATATATCCATAAATGATAGATAGATAGATAGATAGATTGGTTGATTGATTGATTGATTGTTGGCTTGACTTATTACGTCATTGATTACACCCAGAGCAGTCGATATTATTTTACACCATTGCTTCGGGTTACAACGTCCAGAATATTATCACTGAGACATGTCCATCTTGAAAACGACCATATCAGTATCACTCACTCAAATATCGCTCACAAGATCGGTCAGGAAATATTTACTTAGGATTAAACTGAGAAACAGACAGGTTGGATGGTTGGGAGGCTGTGTAGATAGGTATGTGGGGAGGTAGGCTGGTTGAAGGTTGGAAGTTTATATGTTAATAGGCAAGCAGAAAGGTAGGACTGTAGGGAAGTAAGCAGGTAGGTAGGTATGTAGGGAAGGCAGATTGGGAGGCAGGTAAGTATGTATGTAGGAAGGTAAGCAGATAGGTAGGTTAGAAGGTATGTAGACTAGGAAGCAGATTAGTAGGTTAGAAGGCAGGTAAGTAGGCATGTAGGGAAGTAGACAAGAAAGTAGGTTGGAAGAAAGGCAGGTAGTAAATAGGGAGGTGGTTAGGTAGGTATGCAGGAGGAGGAGGAGGAGGAGGGAGGGTAGGAAAGTACAGTAGGTGTGCTGGGAGACGGGCAGGTACGTTGATAGACAGGCAGACATATCATTAAGTAGACCTTCGAAAATTGCCGACCCGGAGAGGAGCACAGAAGACGTGGTAGTTCGGTGTACTGTACTATCACGAGTTACAATTGGCTTACAACACGCTAGCACCATTGTACTTTGTCTTCAGTTCTTCTCATTCCTCACCTAACTTCGAAGAATATCCCTCCTTCACATACTTTTTA
Organism: Coenobita brevimanus; assembly: GCF_032717465.1. NCBI lineage: Eukaryota > Metazoa > Arthropoda > Malacostraca > Decapoda > Coenobitidae > Coenobita > Coenobita brevimanus. The sequence continues at coordinate 46,002,402 of NC_137031.1, read as the reverse complement.
GTCGTGTGCTTCATATTACTATCACTCAGAATTTTTTCATGTAGCACCTTTCATAGCCAAGTCGTCAGGGAAGTGTTGGCAAATTCTTAATCGTGATCGTGCATAAACTCCATTTAAATAACTCAACCATGTCCACCAACCTCCCCGTACAACCTTCTCCATTTCCCCAACCTTCCGCTTCTTCCTCCATCTCCTCCAACCTCCCCACTGTCCACTTCCCGTTCTTTATTCATCTTCCAGCCTCCCAAAACTTCTTCCCACACTTTCCCTAACTTTCCCTTCGTCCTCCAACTTCTGCTTCTTTCAACCGTCCTACTACTGTACATGCTTCACACTCCCATACTCTTTTAACTTCCCAGACTACCACACCTAACGTAACCTTCCCTGCCTCTCCGAACTTCTCCCACTTCCCCTAACTCTCCTGCTTCTGTTAGCCTCCTATCCTTCTCACCAGACAAATAAAGCTACAATAATTATAACAGTGCAATATATCCGAATTAATAATATTTTCATCATTAGAATGCGTGCCATGACGGACATAAAATATAAGCACTATTATCAGAAAGTGTAGTCTTTCTTTGTACCGGTGTTTCTGAAGCTCCACTTTGGAATTCATCCCTTTAAAGTAATAAAACAACAAAATAAGAAATTATCATTGAATAACTGCGGTTAACTCCGTAGATAAGTGATTATTAGTGATCTTGAAGAGGGGAAATTAATCGTATCATGTTGTCGATAATTCTTGCTGGGTGTGGAGGCAACCTTGAAGAGATGGAAAGACGCGGGAATACTGAGTGAAATAATGATCGGTGTTGAATCATGGCTCATTTTATCTCGACATGGGATCCATTACAAGTTTAATTTTCATTCGGGTCCGACACCAACAATTGCAGACCAGCTATTAGCGGGTATTTTTTTTTTATATCCCTTTTGTCTTTTTTTTATGTTCAATTGTATGTAGTATAATTGCATTTACAGGTACTAAATTAATAGGATTACTGGATTCTTCTGCATTCTCAAGGCAGGAAGGCAGGATATATTTATGAATAGTTCTGTCACTTCTCTTACGCCTCTCTGATATACTCTCAGCTGAATGAAATCGCCTGGCATGAGCTGGAATAGAGCGACAGAGTTGTCCCCATCGTGAGAGAATTTATATGGGGGTTCACATGTAAACTTACGATGTGCTAAACACTTCTCCCCAGCTGTTCATTGTGGTACACCTAGCACACGAACAGCACTTGTGGTCTAAGCTGCACCTCACACAACATTACGTGGAATCTCACAATAGCCGCAGTCTCATCGGCTCATGTGAGTATTCTTAACACCTCCTTCTGAGCAATTTATTTCGCCAACTATACCATATCATTGTCTGGTATGTTAATTATGGTTTAGTAATGTCGATCTTAGTGCGTAAACAACCCATTGATTATTAATGCGCCACATACAGAAATAAAAGAGTAACGAGGAGTTGCTAGTTAGCCTCCCTGAGTAACGAAAATACGATCTCAGGACATCTGTTCTTAGGGAAGGGTGGCCTTCTAGGTGACGAGGTTACCTTGGCAACCACCCAGACGGAGCACCCAACTTAACCTAAACATTTCCCGTTTAGTCATTAAGGTAAGAAAATGTGTGGGTCTTATTTTCCTTTGCGTCTTTTCCCAGAAGTGATTAAAACGCCCAGGCTTATTGAAAGTTAGGAGGCAGTGTGCTAGAAGAGGCTTATGTAACTACAGCAGTCTTATGTCATCGTGTTCCCGTTTGCGTTTACATACTGAAGATCTTACCAAGAAAATTATTCGTTTTATTCACAATTGCTGAAAACAATGATACATATATATATATATATATATATATATATATATATATATATATATATATATATATATAATGTATAGTGAGATAGAGATAGAGATATATAGTAGATAGATAGGAAGATATAGATGTACATATATGTATCGAATATCAAAACGAGGGGCTTAGAGACCAGTATGTAGGAAAAAAATAGAGCACAGTTTTACAGAATTTATATTCATCCTAATTATTTTAAATCTTTTATTTCTTGTAGATAGAAATGTTCCCACCTCACCTTGCTAAAAATATGTTTTCGTTCAAGGTCAGTTTTATGAAAGCGGCACCCTGATGCGAAGCTGACTGCAAATGATGATGCTGAGGGTAGCAAAGACGATGTAAGAGTCACTGTTGTATAAACTCGAAACGATAACCAAGCACTGTGTGAAACTTCCATATGGCGCTGTACTTGAGAGGTCGTGTTGATAGCAAGTATTTCCCACCGTTGGTATTGACAGGGGATAAACAGAGAACGAGTTACAGCATATGCCAGGCAGTACTACCGAATTTTAAAATATAAGGGATATATTTTTTTTTACCACAGCAACCAACGAGGAAATGGAAACTCTACTGTATGTTATTTGTGATCACAGTAATGAGCAAGGAAATTATTTAAACTGGATATTTTATACAGACTGTAATTACACCACTAGTGTGTGTGTGTGTGTGTGTGTGTGTGTGTGTGTGTGTGTGTGTGTGTGTGTTGACCATAAAGTATATGAAAGATTTTATTCAAAGTTTATATTAAAAATCAAACTTAATACGAGTTGCACTGGAGCACCTACTGTCAGTCATCAGCACGAAATGCCTTACATACATGATTTTCTATATTCCCGGCAGCTACTCGTCGGGGAAAATGTCAGGTTATATTCGTGAAAACCTTTGCTTCAGTGGGTATATAATCCGGTAACTCGGCTGTGTAGGATCCAGGAGCGAGATCAAAGACGGTCGTGCTATGGCGGAGGCAGTCAGGCGCGGCGGGGTCGGGGAAGTGGGAGGGGGACCTGGGGAAAGGGGGGAGACCGGGGAAGGAGGGAAGAGAGAGGTTGCGAGGGAAGAGAGAAAGAAAAACAAAAAAGTGAGGAGAGAGATTAGAGGGAGGAGGGAAAGGGAGGTAAAGAATATCAATAAAAACAAGCTGCTACAGACTTACTGATTCTTTTGAGACTGTTTGGTACAAGGCAGGTTATAACAACGGTAAATAGTTTGTGAGTTGAAGGCAGGGACAGCAGAGCAAGGAGAGGGATCGGCTGAGAAGAGAAAGGGAGGGAGGTAGGGAGAGGGATGAAGAGGAGTGGAGGGAGAGAGGTATGTTAAGGACTGAGAGAGATGAAGAGAAGTGGAGAGGGGTAGGTGGAGAGAGGGAGGGGAGAGGCTTGATTTCAGAGGAGAGAAATAGATGGCGGTGGGGGTAGACAGGGGAGGGGTCTAATGAAGGGGAGGAAAATACATGAGGGGAAGAAGGGAGGAAAAAACGAAGAGGAGTGAAGAGAAGTTACAAGGTAGGGGAGAGGAAGGAGCGGAAGAGCGGGAAGGGAGAGAGTCTGGCTGCAGGGAGGAAAGAGGTAGAGGACGACAGGGGGAAAGAGGCAGAAGGAAGCAGAGGGACGGGCAGAAGAGAAGAATGACGAGGGAGGAGGTAGAGGAAAGCAAAAAGATGGGCTAGGAGGGGAGAGGGGGAAAGGAGCAAAAAGATAGGACAGCAAGGAAGTGAAGGAAAGGGGTGGAGGGACAGGAGGACGAACAGTGGAGAAGGTAGTAATAAGATGGGAAGGGCTAGATCAAGATAGGAGAAGAGGCAGAGAAGAGACGAGGAAAGAGGAGGGAGCGGGATAGAAGGAAAGAGGTTGCTGGGAAGGAAGACTAATGGGTAAATGGGAGAGAGAGGTTGACTGGGAGAGGCTATGAAGGGAGAACCTGAGAAAGATGAAAAGAGGGAGTGAGACTGGTAGGATGAGGTGAGGGCAAGGGGATAAGGTGAGGGGAAGTGGGTGGGTGAAGGAAAGGGGATGAATGGAGGGGAGAAATGAAGGAGAGGGAGAAGGGAAAGGGAGGGGGGAATGGAGGGGAAGGAAGGAAAGGGAGGGAGAAATGGAGAGGGAGGAGGTGAAGGGAGGGAGGAATGGAGGGCAAGAAACGCGTTAGCTCAGCCTAGTGTTATGGAGATCAGAGGAAGTACGAGGCTGCTTCAACGTTAATATCTTTTCCTCGGTGTAACTTTAAATCATAATTAATTTAACTTTATTCCAGCATACTAAGTAAAGTGTTTGAATAAGACAAAAGGACTGGATTCGCAGTGAGAATAATTTGCTTCTGAGAACAATTTGCTTCTACAGTACATTAGTCTGAGTAATTTAGACACAGAATATAATATAACATGGACTATTGAAAGTTACAGTACAGGGAAAGACTGGGACTTAGCAGTAATTGGCTGTCTGCCTTAATGAACCTCGTGCAGTCGACAGGTATAAATCCTTAAGCCTTCATCTCTCTCTCTCTCTCTCTCTCTCTCTCTCTCTCTCTCTCTCTCTCTCTCTCTCAGTGTGATCGACCTATATATATTCATCACCAGCCTGCGTTAGTCCACTGCAGAACAACGATTGCTATTGCTTGTTAGCCTGTGTTATTGTACGTCTCATTTTATATCTGCTTCTGCATCACTTCACCTCTTGACTGGCACTTACCCGATATCCTCCCTGTCATCTGCCTTATGAAAGCCGTGGCTTGACCAAGACCATTTCGGCCTTTTAATTATGGTGATGTATTCTTTCATTTGATTCCATGCCCAGCAATCTCTCCTCTTATTCCACCAAATGATAATTAGTAATATGTTTTCTTTGCTTCTCTCACTGTTCCTCAAATTCATTCTAGGGACTTTCTCAAAACCTTAACGTCTGATGCAGAATTTAGAACAAGGAGTGCACGCAGATTTTCTTATTCAGTACATCGTTTTTGGGTAGAGACAAGTTACCTTCATGTCACTCTCATGCTATAAACTATCCTTTCTATTCCCAGTCCTTGTCAGATTTGGATGTCACCGGACCTGTCTAAACTGCCTACTCATAATATTAATATTCCTTGCCATATTCCAGTACTCTGTCCCCAGTTTACACTTGAAGCAACTGAACTCGACAATTTGGCTTTATCTGGAGTAGGATACGAGGTGTCCCCATCCTGAGAAGCTTAATGGTATCACTATTAACACTCTCAGGATAACATGACTTACGCTTACCTGAATAAAATCGACCGGCGCCAGCTGGAATACGGTACCAAAAAGACACGATATTGAGACGTTATACTATGCTCTTCATGTTCAGACCTACTTTCAGACGGTCCTGATTCACCTCACCTGATTCACTAAACAATTCATTATCAAATCCAAGAGTGTTTTAGACGATTACCGTGTTTGTGTGTGTGTGTACCTGCGTCAATCTAAATCTTACACGTTTCATTTCCCACTAGTTCCTGTTTTGTGTTCTCCCAGCATTACAATTAGGGACCTGGACGTAGCATTAATTATTACGCTTTTATCCAGCTTCGAGTGTCATTGGAGCCTGAGAGTTATCCCCTTTACCACGATTATCCCTTCTTTCGTCTTTATGGCAGTACCACCAAACGATTTCTGAATGGTGCTATTTCTTCACGATAAAGGATGTCATATATCTCTGAACAACTGAAAATCACTACGCACAGAGCTGGTTTTTCGGATGTAATAACTTCAGACTTCAGGTTAGCACTCGTGTGTTTAAGGCACATTCGTACATCATTACCACCAACAAGGATCCGATATATACACTTCATTCTTACTGCTACCAAACGACTTTAACTTATGAGAACACCCAGATTATGCAGACGATAGTAAAACCTGAATTCCCTATCTCGAAAAGTCTCTCCTAAGGTGGATAAAGTTGTGTAAAGATTGCAAGAAAAAAAAAATAAAAATGAACTTGACCTCAACATATAACTATAGACAATCAAAAATATACAGGTACCGAAACATACTTAATTGCACATATACATACACACACAGGTGCAGCCATACACACACGGACTTACATATACCCTCACTTACACTCACATAAAACATACATGGACTCGACTGTAAACAATTAGACACATATAATTTCAGACGCGTACCCACTTGCACACACACATACACATACGGATGCAGACATGTGTGCACGGGCACACACATAACCCCCTCACACACACACACACACACACACACACACACACACACACACACACACACACACACACACACACACACACACACACACACACACACACACACACACAAACGCCCTCCAATGCCTGAACTATATTTACATCGTTATTGCCAGCGAACAGTTTCCATGAAGTGGTTACGGTCTCCACAGAGTTCAAAGTGCAGTTTAATCGCTTAATTTCGTCAGGTGGCCGGTGGCAGGTCTTATTGCGAAGTAGCGTTTGTGTGCGATACCAATTTCACACTTGCGTAAATATTTAAGTGTTATTTTAGTATGTTTGAGTGTGTGTGTGTGTGTGTGTGTGTGTGTGTGTGTGTGTGTGTGTGTTCAGATATAGAGGTAGAAAGATACTTATATACGTATGTGTGTTTGAGTCAGACACAACTATTCAAACAAATGCGTTAGATGGATAGAAATGAAGGCACACAGATAGACAAACAGATAGATAGATAGATAGATCAGTAGACAAACAGATTGACAGATCAGTAGACAAACAAACAGATAGATAGATCAGTAGACAAACAAATAGATAGTGTGAGAGAGGTGTGTGTGTGTTATTGCTCCCAAAGCCTTTCTTTTTGAGTCCCCTTCCCTCATTATTCTGCCTCCCACTAATCTTGTTTGTGACCTCGCCCTCCCTTCCTTTGTCTTCCTCTTCCTTCCTCTTTCTCTCTTCCTCCTTCTTCGTCTTTCGCTCCTCCTCTTCCTCTTTCTGTTTTCGGTACCTGCCCCCACCCCCTCTTCGTGTTTTATTCGTTTATCCTGCTTTCTTCATCCTTGCTTCTCTCCTCTCTTGGCCTCCTCCTCCTCCTCCTCCTCCTCCTCCTCCTCCTCCTCCTCCTCCTCCTCCTCCTCCTTCACCACTTTCCTTTGTGCTCCTTTTCATCATCATCATCATCATCATCATTATCCACATTTCCTTCTTGTTCCTCCCACCCTTCCCCCTCATTCTGTTTTTCTTCCTCTTTCCTTTCTTCTCGTTACGTCTTTCAGTCTCCTCCTGTTTTCCTTCCTTCAGTCTTATTCTTCCCTTTTCTTTCCTCCTTTCTTCCCTGCTCACTTCCCTTTTCCTGTTTCTTGCCTTCTTTCCTGCCTTCTTCCTTCTCTCCTGCTTTTGTTTTATCTTTTTTTCCAGGCCTCCTCTCTCTTTTCCTCATTTCCATTCCACTCATATTGTTCTCCTCCTCCTGCTTTCCTTCCTCCTGTTCCTCCTCCTCTCCTTTGTCCTGTTCCTCCTCCTTTCCTTCCTTTTTCTCCTCTCCTCCAGTCATTTAATCATCTTTTTCCTCTGTTCCTCCCCTCCACCCTTTCTCTCCCTATCACGTTGTCCTCAGAGGAATAACAATAATTAATACACGGTCACTTACCATATAACCCTTCGTAATTTACAGCCACTAATGGACTAAAGTAAATGGCGTACTTGTGTCACACTTTTTTTTTTATTTATCTAAGAAGCAGTCTTGTGTAGTAGTAGTAGTAGTAGTAACAGTAGTAGTAGTAGTAGTAGTGGTGCTGGTAGTAGCAGTAGTAGTAGCAGTAGTAGTAATAGTATTTATTTTATTTTCGTTTTTTTTTTATATCATAGTGTTTCGCCTGTTTGTATTGGAAACATAAGCGATAGCAAAATATTTTCAGGTACATACATTGCCCCTCTCTCTCTCTCTCTCTCTCTCTCTCTCTCTCTCTCTCTCTCTCTCTCTACCAATGTGTCACCTAACGCCACATCCTGTAAGTAGTGACATCAATAAAATGTCTTCTATGTACATTTGTCGTGTACCCAATAGCGACCTCCCCTTCCCCTCCTCCCTCCCTTCCTCCTTCACACAGTTCCTCTCCTCCTCCCCTCTCTCCCTTCCTCACACATTTCCTGTCCTTCTCTCCCTTCCCTACCTTCCTCCAGTATATAGTTCCTTTCTCCTCTCCCTCTTTCATACATTTCCTCCCTTCCCTCCCTCACACATTTCCCCCCTTCCCTTCCTCCCTCATACATATCCTCCCCTCCCATAGAGGTAGGAGTAGGTGAATGTGAGAAAGAGTAAAGTGATGGTCTTTGAGAGAGGTGAAGCCAGTGAATGTACAGTGAGGTTGGATGGTGAGGAGATGGAAAATGTGAGTACGTTTAAGTACTTGGGGAGTGTGATGAGTAGGGATGGAGGTTTGGAGGGTGAAGTGCCTGAAAGGGTACAACAAGGAAGAAAGGTTGCTGGTTCCTTGAAAGCAGTGATAAGAAACAGGGAAGTGAGCAAGGAAGTGAAAAAGTTACTGGATGTCAGTATTGTGATACCAACTCTAACGTATGGAAGTGAAGCTTGGACGTTGCTGGAAGGACACAAGTCAAGAGTGAGAGAAGTGGAAATGAGTTATCTGAGAGGAGCCTGTGGAGTCGCATGGAGAGACAGGCTGACAAATGTGGATATAAAGGAGCATTGTGGTGTGGATGTGGATGTGATAGGAAGCGTTAGGAGGAACACACTGAGGTGGTTTGGCCATGTGGAGAGGATGGAGAGTGAGAGACTGACGAGGAGAGTGTATGTGAGTGAGGTGGAGGGGGGGGGAGGGGGAGGCCAAGGATGAGACGGAGGGATGGAATGGAGAGGTATATGAGAGAGGGGGGTGTGAGTTGGGAGCAGGGCAGTGAAATGGCGGGGGACAGGGCGACGTGCAGGCGATTTGTTTGTGGCCACCCCGTACGGGATTAAGGCGTCTGGCAATAGATAGACAGATAGATAGATCTGTATTTGCGTTCTCATAGGTGATTGTATGTTTTTTCAGGGATACTATATTATCATCATACAAATTTTTCCTATGATTGTGTGTACATTTGTATTCCTCTCTAACTACTGTATTATTTGGCTATTCGCCTCAGGTTGACCTCCATGGCGACCTCGACATAGTTGGCAGAGAGAACAAAGTCACACGAGATAATGCTTATCTGGTCCCACCACCTGGTTTGCAGCCACTGGGTCACATTCCTATTTACCTCATCTGCCATGATTCTCAAACTGCCCAGGTCATCTGTTATCACATCCTCAGCCAGGGGAGTCAGCTGGCCATTCAACTTCCAGGGCGCAGCTGGTGGGCCGTCCACCTCGAAGACATTATACATGTACTCCTCGAGCTGAGAGATTGACTGTGCATTGGCCCATTTACTAGATATCTCCGGCCAGAACAGAGGGTGTGAGTCTGCCTCGTGGTGATCATATATAACGATGAGGGATGCAGGTGTCTGGAGAAGATCAGCCAGTGTTGCATCCCAGGTTAGGTCCCTCGCTGCCATCACCTCCTCTACTACTTCGGTAATAAGCTCGATGCAGCCTGTATGGTGCTCACTGGTCTCAAAGAAAGTAAATCCACTGACCTCGGCAATGACCACTTCTCCGGTACTTTGCACAAATTCCAGAAGTTGCTGCAAGACTTCTCTGAAAGGCCGCCAGACAGTGAGGCCATGAACTACCCAGTAAGGCTCGTCTGGATCACCTGAGAAGTATCCTGCGCGTAAATCAATGTAGCGATTGCCGTACACCAGCTGGTTGTAGATACTCTCGTCCTGGGTGATGGCGTACTTCATAAGCGAGTTATCAGCCAGCTGGGAGTACGGAGTATAGGTCCCGGCGTCGTGAACACCAGGCCAAACAAGATTCCTGAGTGACACCGCACCAATCTGCTCCTTCAGCGCTGACATCCATCTGGGGTGAACCTTGAAGCAATCTATGGCAATGGGAGTATCATCTCGCACGTAAGCCACCCACCAGCCAAGACAAGCACCCTCCATTTGCTCGGTGCTGACAGGAAGGTGCGGGAGTGTGGCGTTAGTGATGAAGTACCCAAAGCTCTCCCTTGGGGTTCTCTGATCGACGGGATTGGACCAGTCTCCGCTCGGATCCTTATCAAAGATCCCTATCCAGTCTCCCTCCATGACGTCCACCACCTCCCAGTTCATCTCCATCTGCCTCTGAGTCGTCTGCCCCTCGGGAGAAGTGGAAGCCAGAGCAGAAACTGTCAGCCACGCACGTGCTTCACCTGTCATTACCAGTAAACATCATCATTATCATCGGTCATTGTCAAAAAAACATCATTGCTCCTTTGTTAACATATTAATCCCCTGAATTACGTGATATCTTTTGTAATTTTGCTCTTGTTTCCTCCAAACGATTTTGTTTAGCTTCGCAAAGGCCTCTCCTACTGAAGGGGCCAGTGCAAGCTATACTCGTATTTAACCTCTCAAGTTCGAAAAGTCTCTCCTAGCCTGAGTAAAAATATCTGACGGTAGCAAGAATGTACAACACTCAATGAATACTTCCTTAAAGCATAGGTGATAAACCTCAACATTTATTTATTTAATTATTTACTCTTTTTTTTTACATGACCCAGAACCCTATTGGCTGGGTCAGTCTCAAGACATCGAATGAGGCGGACGTGGTGGTGGGGTAGAGTTTGAGTGAAATAATATGCTCGGGTATTTTTGAGAAAAGTTTCCCTATTACTCCAATACGTCTGCTTCAAATTTAGGACATGTTTGTCACTTACCTCCCTGGTATAGTATAAAAGAACATCTTCTGTGGGAAAAAAACAGAAAAAATGTCCAGATTCTCTTAACTTAGAAATATTTTCCAACTGAAGAAAGTAAGAAGTATGAGATGTGAGATCTTGGGCAAACTTGTATCTGACTGTGCAGAGTAAAACAAACGTTACCTGCTTTGTGCCACGAAGCCACCAAAGGAATGTAAAGAAATGGGCGTGGTTAGCAAAGAATTGTGTGGTATAGGCTGGAATTTTGGTGGGCAAGAATGTATGCCGTGAAAATTGCTTTTGTAGGGTTCATGGTTTGAGAGCAACAATGATTTACTCAAATATCCTCTAGAAACGAAAGTGTCGGGAAGGGGAGGGTAGAAAGGGCGTGAGACGACAAAGTAATGAGTGGGACTAGCTGGAATAGTGGTTGGGAGGGAACAGGGGCCATGAAAGTATACCCTATGAAAATGAGTAATGGAATGAATGCAGTTAATGTTTATTTCAATGTTTTCTCCAACAAGAGGGACAAGAGACGCTCGCGTTGCTCTCACCTGCCAAACTTCAGCAGGTCGGGAGGAGTGGACAAAAGGCAGAATGAGGACAAATGTTCTTGAGGCCATCAAATAAAAGAAAGCTAGGAGAGCAAAAATATATAAATCAGCTTACTTGAAGAGACCCTTCAACTCCTCCACTACGATGACGTCTTTCATTTTAATCTTGTCCCAGAACGATTTTATTTGGTTTGGAATATTATTTTCGACCTGAATGGGTTACATTCATTTGCAGTTTTACTACCAGAGGATCTCCTGTGCTGAATAAAACTGTCTGGGAATGCATGAATAAACAAGAAAACTACGTCATTGTAAGGAGGAATTAAAAAGACGTGAAGCCTAGGCCAGTCATTACCTACTACAGTATATTGTTATTCGTATGTGACTGCAGGAGTTATCGCAGAGTTTGAAGTGATCGCCCGTTCCGGTCACTTGAATTTCCATGGCTGGTATCTTTTCCGAAACAGTTCTGTTTAACCGTGTCATTCACTTGTATTTTCTTGGGTCGCTTTAAATACAGAATGACAACATCATGATCTCAAGCATCAGCATATAAGATGGCCCCAAATGGCTAAACAGTCAGAGTAAGCAAGATGTCCCTAACAGTGCTTGAGTTTGATGCATGAAAGCTTGTTATTAGCTTGAATTTTTATATGTCGAGTTATTGCTTGAAAATACTGCCTTATTGTTGGTGGGGCACTGCAGAAGGCATCCATATTAAGAAAATAAGCAGGAACGTTTTAACGCCCAACAAGGTTATGTGAATATGTAACTATGTTTGCCTTGCTTCCCAGCCTTTTCGAGGATTCTTAAAATTATTCAAATTTGCTATGGACATAAGCACTGAAATACATCTTAAAGACCATTGAACTTACTCTTGGTGTTATAGGCTGTCACGTTTGAGCCTGAACTTGACCACCATCGCTTGGCTCGTTCAGATGCCCACTTCCACACGCACCTGCCCCTCATCTCGTTGGCTTCCACGGCAACAGAAATGACGTCCGAGGAGAGAAAGAAATCCATGGAGATAATGTTTACTTGATCCCACCAGTCGTGCCTGAACCACTGGGTGACAGGGGTGTTGGTGATGGCCGCCGCGCCCCTCAGTCCACCCCATCGGTTCAATGATACATCCAAAGCAGACGGTGTTAATTCAGTCATGGCCGACCACAGGGAGCCTCTGTTCGCCTGCTGTGGGATCCCCGTGTACATGTAGGATTCTAGGTCTTCGAGAGTGTTGACATCACCCCACAGGTGGTACACTGAAGGCCACAGATACACGGACTGTGACCCTTCCGATGATGGGTAAGTCACTATCAAGCGAGCACCCGTCGTCCATAGCTCGTCCATGATGGGGTCAGGATACAGGTCCTTAGGCGTCATCCAGTTAGCAAAATTCGTCTCCAGTACTTCAATCAGTTCCTTGTGGCGCTCTGGGAAGCCATCAAAACCGTGTGGCAGCCTGTGTATATCAAAAATAACCACCTCATTGGTCTGTCTCATGAAGGAAACGACGTCATCGATGTAGCCTTGCAGAGGAGCAATACGAACCTCCCCATGATTAACGAACAGTTTCTCTTCTGTTTCCGGATAGTAAGCAATTCTCATGTCAACATACCGGACTCCGAACACCAACTGCTCCCAAAGACTCTCATCTTGTGCGAACGTCCAGCGACCGACCACATCAGCAATCGTTCCTGCCGCATAATGATCTGAGGCTCCGGCATCGTGAGTGCCTGGTAATGCAACTTTAGTTAGGTGGGTGTAGCTCAAGTGCGCTTTTTGTGCCTCCAGCCATCGGGGTCTGATCATAAGGCAAGAGGAATAAATTAATACACCATCCCTCACATATCCAGCCCAATACGGCAAGCAGGAATCTCCCACTCCGTCTAGGGTGGTGGGAACAAGGGAACCATTCCACTCCTCGCTCGTCCGAAACATCCCGTCACTTCCCGATGCAGGATTTTGATGCAGCGGAGTTCCCAGCGACTCTGAAGGGTCCTCATTCCAAAGTCCGACAAAGTCCCCCTCCTGTGAGTCCGTTACATCATGCCAGTGCACCTCCAGCCAGCGAATGGTGTGGTTGCCTTCGCTGCCTTGGTCTGCCTCTGAACTAATGGCCACGTACACCCCAGGGTCTGCCAGTCTGCACTCTGTAACAAGGAAGACTACTACATGCAGTGTTACCGGCTTACTGGACGTTAAGAGGGACGGACATGGATACACACACACACACACACACACACACACACACACACACACACACACACACACACACACACACACACACACACACACACACACACACACACACACACACACACACACACACACACACACACACAGAGTAGCCAGATTTCGCCCCTGCATTAACACATCACTCTGCAGCTGACATACCATAATGCAAACTGTCCTGCCGCTGCGCCTGCATTTACATTAGGTAGTCATCACTGCTGTATTCCCAGTGCCAGAAACATGACCAACCTGTCTATTACCCACACACATTGTCACCTTCTTTGAAAAGCTTCAGCTGCCATATCGTCTTATTATCTCGGAGACTCTTCTGCATATGTTATTACGGTCATGAAGCAACATCAAGAACTAAATACACAGAAACACAGACAGTACATATTCCCCCCGTCCCCGTTACATGGTGCCACATTCTCTAATCACAGTCAACCATAATGCCTTCTTACTGTCAGAAAGATTATCCATCATATTTTCCTTTTCCTCCATGAAGCCAAACCATAAACGAATAATAATGACACAGCTAATAAATAATTCTCAAACACCTGTAAGACTTGCATATTGCCATATTAAATTTAAAAAAAATACACCCACTTAAGGAAATACTGCTTATTAATAAGGTATAACATTTTCGGCCTCACTTCGACCCAATTCAGGTATTCTTAGAGACGGAACATATCAGTGAATATATAAAGACAGGCGAGGAGGAGACAGAGGGAGGGGGAGAAAGGGAAAGATGAATAGATATGGAGGGAGAGAAGCAAGCAACGAGATTCCTATACATAGTTAGACAGTAAAGGCCTACGTTAACAGCTTTACAAAGCGGGGTGTCTGATATACTGAATAAAATCATCTCACCAAAAATGTAGCAAAAATAATTGGGGTGTAGAGTATAAACACACACACACACACACACACACACACACACACACACACACACACACACACACACACACACACACACACACACACACACACACACACACACACACATTTATTCCGTGGCAAACAAACACAGACAGACAATTCATATATATTTGTGCAGCACCTCCCCCTCACGCTACTGTCACGACCAGCATTATCAAGGGTGCATTAGGCTTTCCACAGCACTCGGCATAATTAATCAGTATATATTTGCATGGAATTATTCAGCTGATATTGCCTCCGGGTCCATTTGCGTATATCAGCCTCCACACAGCACCTTTTCCACCCTCTGTCTCTTCGTCTCATATGTTACTGTATGCATTAATAACCTAATCCAGCGTGATAATTTGTATTTAAAGACCGTATGCTGAACCTTTAATCGAGAAGTGGACTAAAAACTTTTAATTTATGACCGTCATTTATGGAACACCTGTGGATAGTAAGCACAGCCATGAGCAAAACTTTGCCTACAGTCGTCTGCCAACATCGTGTCCTGTCTAGCATATTTTTTATCACTAAACAACAGACTATCATTCCTTCTCATACTCTGTTGTCGTGTGGTTCATATCGCCAGCACATTGAAACAGTTCATATAGCACCTTCCATTACCACAGCTGGCAGAGAAGTGTCAGCAAACGTTTGCTATTGGCTGTACAGGTAGGCTGCATCTCACATAAGCAGAATGAGGTCAGCCACGACATATGACGGTCGGATACATTCCATCTTCGTCCTGAGCTTTAGAAATTATTGTTAGAAATTGGGAGCTTCCATTCCATGTTGCGATTTAAGGCCTATAATAACTAACCTAGAGTGATTTTTCAACTCCCTTTACATATCAACGCCT
The DNA here is from genome assembly GCF_032717465.1 of Coenobita brevimanus. Classification (NCBI taxonomy): domain Eukaryota; kingdom Metazoa; phylum Arthropoda; class Malacostraca; order Decapoda; family Coenobitidae; genus Coenobita; species Coenobita brevimanus. The sequence continues at coordinate 45,987,244 of NC_137031.1, read as the reverse complement.
CCAACATTTCGGTCTTTATGCCAATAGATCTGGAAAATTACTGAGACTACTAAAACTTTCTCATTGTTAAGGTTACAAACCAGACTTCCCAGCCCCTTGCTATCACCTCTTTTTAGTTACTCGTTGCGAGTCTCAGAGTACGTGGGAGATACAGTATATTGGTATATTTTTCCTCTCTCTGTCTCTCTGTCTCCGTACCGGTATATATATATATATATTCCGACTCACTTTCTCCCTGCAGTGCCATAGTTTTTGTAGTCCTTTCCCCCGTCACTGATTTTAGTTTCTAAGATACTGTAGTTCTTTCACCTTAACTTGATCCAAATTTTCATTCTTTTGCAGGTTATTGCACATACCTCTTTGGCTGAAATAGGCAATACTGCATCTCTACATCCTTCCCATGGCACTTCTTCTTGACTGTCATCACATTCTGGTGTTTATTTTTACAATTCAGCATTCAGGATAGAGAAGATGGCAATATTACGCCAAGTCAAAGTGAAAAAGTATAGCCAGCGAAACATATCTTTCTCTGTCCGCTTCTTCAGTCCCCTTTGATAGTGATCTTGACGAGCGTACGAAATCTTTAATATTAGCATTATTAGATTGTTATCATGGAATCCTTATTGAGCTCCATATCTCTCCAGTGACGTTTACCGTGTTTGGGATTCTTTTGGCTGAGATGCAAACAATTATTTCCTAACAATTTCACTCTACAATAATGTGGTTTCTGTATATAATGTCCTTGTTGTGTGCTGAGATGTATTTCATAGATTTCTTATTAGGTTCTCGTTTTCAGTTACTTAGCTTTTCTTCTTCCATGTCTCCGATTCTGACCATAGACTTTATCATCCGTTGTCTGAGGTCCGCAGTCCTTTATGTGCTACACACCTTCACATGGCACCACATTGGCCCTAATATCCATTTTCCATGTTTATTGCATGGTTCTTTTTCATTCAGGATTGGTGTATCGATATTAGAGGAGATGTTTTTTTTATAAAATATCGGTGTGTTTTGTGAAAGATCAGTAAAGTGTGTTTTAACCACCCAGAGCGAGATAACTCGCATCCTTTCATAAAGCATTTTAACCTTCATATCCTGTATCAACTTGCTTTCAGTCTTCCATAACAAGTTTTTTTTTTTTCCCATATAATAACTATTACTTATTAAACGGTTTCATTTTAAACGCGAGGAGCATATGTAGGAGAGTCCCAACCCTTCTGTTGTTCACTAACGTTATTCGGACACGAAACGCAACGCTTCTGTAAATATTGGCGGTCATATTTATTTTCTGTAGTACTTTTTTACTTGTTCTGTCCACAGCCAGCTACGCATACACTGCCTCAGGCCCTATTCACACTGACCCGGTATTCACCCTGACCTGGTTCACATCCACATTTGCCTGGCGTCTATTCAGAAACCATCTGAAGCTCAGGTTGACTAATTAAGGCTCTCTCTCGCTGGTCTTTTCAGGATATTCTTATTGAAATTCAGGATACGTGGTGCGCACCCCAATCTCGTTAATTATTCACCCTGTATGGTTTAATTCTCTGCAACATATTTTTTTTATGTTGCTGTATATTGCTGGTTATGCTTTGAGCTGGGGAGAAGCGCTAACCATTTCACTGCAGCCATGTTCTTCATTGTTTATTCATGCCATCTACACGATTTTATTCATGTTATATACCCTTTTTGAAAAATCTGAGTTAAATGCTGTTATAACTTATCCATTTCGAAAAGTTTCTCTTGAGCTGAACGAAATGTGTAAATAGCAAAAAAATGAGAGGAGAAAAGAGGAGAAAAAAGAAAAATACATTATCGGGTTTACGAGGTTAATCACCTGTTACATGTGTACTTCTGTTACATGTAGATCTTGAAATTATTATGCTGGCTGCACATAGTACTGGGGGGAAGTGTTAACCGCTGTAGTAAAATGATGTATTCTGTATTTAATGTGGGTGTTTTAAAGGCATGTGAGTGTGTCTTGTAGAAGATCAGGCAGTGAAGAGACTCGAAATAAACTCCATTAACCACTGTCACTAGAAGAAGTCTCAAATGATGATAATAAATGCAAGTAATCGAAAGTAGCAATTTATAAGAGAAAGAAAGATCATTATCATTCAAGTAACAACAAAACACGTCAGAAAAAACATAATGAAACGAGTGAGTCTAGAAATAAGTTTTATATTTGCTCCCATCCATTTCGACAGACCTACCCACTGTCCTCTCAAGCCTCGGTTTTACATCTCTTTTTCCATATACTGTACACGTATTGTTAATCGTCTTTACCATATTACCATCACTATATTCAGTTCTCTTTAACTTGGCCGAAATTTCCCATCTCTCTGTCTTGAGTGCTGATGTATAAGAAAAGCGATCCACTAAAATATGATTGCTGGTCACGAAGATGTGCTATGAAAGCAAAACATTAACACTAAACTACGATTGCTTGCCACGAAAATCTGCAATGAAAAGGGTCTATGGCCATAACATGGTAGAGCGCATTCAGTGCAACATGATAAAAAATCCCTTACCCCTTTTAGCTCAGATGATGGCCAGGTGTAGTCTGGTTGGAGAGTGGATGTGACAAGTAACCAAGGGGACGCATTCTTACATCATTAGTTAAGCCTCATCGATTTTCGTGCAACCACGATTTAGGAAGATGCGGGAGTGGTCCAGTTCCACCAGGTGAACACAAACTGACCGTAGTGACACTGTTCATCGTCAGCGTCGTCATTAATGTTTTCTTAGTTATGTAAGTGGCCCAGTCCCATCAAATGAAAACAAACGGACTTCAGCGAGCGGGGTACAAGAAAAAAGTGAGAATTAATACATACCGTTGACGTGTACTGCCGCAGTGGATGTGATGACAGAGAGCAACACGGCCGCCCCCACCACCAGCCTTGCTAACCACATGGCTCTGGGGAAAGAAGGCAACATGGAGGCTCGTTAATTACACCTCTTTGTCATGTCGTCAAATTTTTATGCTGGACAATATAAACCAAGGCTGAAATAATGAATGGTTGCTAATTAACTTGTGTTGCCCTGCTTCTAAAGGCAATACTACCACTCTAGGGTAAGTGAGAGTAGGCATCTGTCTGCCTCTCCATAATGGGATAAGTAATTTATGACTGTGTATAGATCAAGCAACGAGATCTAACTGTTACTAACACTTTCAAATTGTTATTGACATCACAAAAGAACACCAACAGATAAAGCAGCATAAATTCACGTAAAATTTCACCGACAGAATCGTGCCATAGAAAATACATGAAAACACAGAAATCCCAATGGCAGACCTATATCGCTGTGCATAAAGAGCCTAATGTGTTAGAGTTTGTGGGTGAGCGAGGACTGAGGCACTGCTGAGGGTGGAGAATTTGAGAAACTTTTTTTACAGGGTGATCGTGTTTGTGTCACTTTTTTTGTCTAATGGCGGAACAGGGTAGTTTGGTGAGTGGGCTTTTTGTCCTAAGTGATCTGTCTACAGTTTGCTATACTCCTTTTACACAAACTTGGCCTAACACTGACATCTCTCCATCTTGAGTGCTGAGTCGTAGCAAAAGATTAACACTTGAATATGATGGTGATCATCAAGAAGTGCTGTTGGAAAATGCAGAGCTCTAGCATTGTCTTTTTGTGTGCCCTACGTGAAATAAGCCACAAAAGAAAGAAAATCTGAGCCAAGTTACGGTGAAAAAACTATAGATAAGACTCACAAATATCACTTTGTCCTCCCACACATGCAGTTTGTTTGATGATACACGTAGTGTATGGAGCCTGTCCCACCCTTGCTAAAATGCGATTAATTATTTGACGGCCTTCAATACCTAAACTATGCTCTTTTTACTTTAACTTGGCCGAAATTTTCGCCCATTTGCAGCTTATTTCACGTAACTCAGAGGTAGAAAAAGAGGACACTACAGCTTAACTTCCATTACCCATCATCTCTATGTGGGTAGCACCATAGTCTAGTGTTAAACAATTGTTTCAACTCAGCATTCAAAATAGATAACAGTTTTAGACCATGCTGGAATAAAAACAGTGTAGTGCCGGTGTAATTTAGACAGTAATTAGTTTTAGGGCTGTTTTAACTCAGTGAGGAGAAAAAGAGTATTCCCAGGCTTAATAACAATAGTCTGTTGTTAGCTGAAACAAAACAAAAGACAATCTGGGACCGAAGGGGACGAGTTAAAAGCGCGCACACACACACACACACACACACACACACACACACACACACACACACACACACACACACACACACACACACACACACACACACACACACACACACACACACACACACACACAGAGGCAGAGGTGGGCGTCGGTACTGTGCCTGAGGATGGGAAGTAAAGCTGCAGCCAAACCCAATTCTGCCCCACTTATGTAATTTCAGGATATGGATTCCGAAACACACCAAGCGAAGTATCTGATAGTGCAACGCCACCACCTGATACTCTTCCTTTCTACACCATTCCCTTACCTTATAGTCTGCCTCACCACACTATTCTCTGACATTATACCTTCTTTACCTCCTCATCCCACACCACACCACTCTCCCTCACACCATACCACTCTGCACCACTCTACCTCATGCCATACCGCACCACACTAATCTGGGCACATCAATCCACACCACTCTGACTCACATCATACCACACCACTCTGTCTTACTTCCTACCAAACCCCTCCGCCTCATCACGGTGCTCTCTGCCCCACTTTACTAACCTGCAATATTATGGTCACACACACACACACACACACACACACACACACACACACACACACACACACACACACACACACACACACACACACACACACACACACACACACACACACACACACACACACACACACACACACACACACACACACACACACACACACACACACACACACACACACACACACACACACACACACACACACACACACACACACACACACACACACACACACACACACACACACACACACACACACACACACACACACACACACACACACACACACACACACACACACACACACACACACACACACACACACACACACACACACACACACACACACACACACACACACACACACACACACACACACACACACACACACACACACACACACACACACACACACACACACACACACACACACACACACACACACACACACACACACACACACACACACACACACACACACACACACACACACACACACACACACACACACACACACACACACACAATACCAGCTTCGCCATCGCGGCTGGTAATCAGCATATGCTCGACAGGTCGGCGTGCATGATGAAGAAAAAGACAGCTTCTGGGGCGATCTGATACGTGTGATTGGTTGTATGGGGGATGGTGAGACTGTAATTTTGGGAGTGGATTTCAATGACCATGTGGGAACAGCAGCGCAATGATATGAGGGTGCGCACAGAGGATTTGCATACAGTTCAAGGAATCAAGAAGGTAAGTGAATACTAGAGTTCAGGGAAGAAATAAACATGGTTGTGTACAATACAGTTTTCAAGGAAAGGGAGAGTAGACTGAATACTGTACATGCGAGTGTGTGAGTAATGACCAGATGTCCTATTTTCCTTTCAAGAGGGTCGATATATATATATATATATATATATATATATATATATATATATATATATATATATATATATATATATATATATATATATGGGCCATCTCTGTCCACTTTATATGTTTTCATAAACATTATTCTGAAACTGTCCTCATTCATTAGCTCAGTATGCTTATTCTAAACACATAAGCTAACTTTGATACCTTTTCTCTTACAGGTAATAGGATTGGCTGCTGCTCCCAGTCATCAGAGAGTGAGTGTTACTTTGCTATTTATTTTTTTGTTGTCACTTCCTCTTTCGTTATTCTTTACAGTTACATATCTTAGGGTCATTTACGTGATTTGTTAGTAATGATTTTTGATGTAACCACTGATACTTTCGAAGCTAATTTCTTATGTTCCTTCGTCATATTAATCACCTTAAGACCTCTTATTTTTTTTCACCGACATCTCTCTCATCCTGGGAACTTATCTTAAAAAACCATAAATCAGTGTCACTTTCTTGTTTCCTACATATAATTGCAGAGAAATCACTCGTAAGGTATCTATAATGTACTAGGCAATTTTTTCTGACCATTGAATCGTTAAACATTTCCATTACTTCATCTTCACTGAATGATGTTGGAGCATATATTCTGATTGCCCTCACCATAAATCTCTTATATCTGAATTATTGGGCATGCTACGCTTTAAATTATACTTAATATTCTTCATTTATTCAGTAAGGTCTTTATTAACCTAAAACGTGTATCATATTCTCTCCTTTTTCGTTTGCCTTTGTTGCATATAGTACTCCTCTGTTAGGCAATGATTTTCTGGTACAACATAGCAGCATCACACTTTATGAGACTGTCTGAAAGTAGCATCATACTTTAGTGCATCATAGCAACACCATACTTCGTGGTATAGCAACACCACACATCAGTATATCGTAGTAGTATCACACATTCTCTCTCTCTCTCTCTCTCTCTCTCTCTCTCTCTCCACCCATTTCCTCTTTCCGGATCTTATTCTCGGGTCCGTCTCAGAACTTTAATTAGACCAGCCTCGCAATACAGCCAGACGTCTTGCAGCTTCTTCTCAATGGATTTATTTAACCCCTCTCTTTCTTTAATTCTCTCTCTCTCTCTCTCTCTCTCTCTCTCTCTCTCTCTCTCTCTCTCTCTCTCTCTCTCTCTCTCTCTCTCTCTCTCTCTCTCTCTCTCTCTCTCTCTCGAATCCCTGTGGTTCCTTCCCTCCACTTCCCTCCCTTTTTCTTCTTCCCTCCATCTTTTTCTTTTTTTCGTTCCACTCTTCTTCCCTCTACTTGTCTCTTTTTTTTTTTCCTTACCTCGACATCCATCCTTTTTCTTCTCCCTTCCTTCCTCCTTCCCTTTTTTCTCCCCCTTTCCTTCATCCCTCCCTTTCTTCTCCCCCCTTCCTTCTTCCCTTCATCCATCTTCTCTCCCTCCTTCCCTCGACTCCTCCCTTTTCTTCTCCCTCCATCCTTCCCTCTACTTCCCCCCTTTTTTTCTTCTCCCTCCTTCCCTCCTCCCACCTCCCTCCTTCCCTCGACCTCTCCCTTGTCTTCTCCCTCCATCCTTCCCTCTACTTCCCCCCTTTTTCTTCTCCCTCTTTCCCTCCCTTTTCTTCCTCCTCTCAGAATTTTACAGCGTTTTTTATTACACTCGTATTTCTAAGGACGGGACCGTAAACTTTTTATATCTAATTTCCCAGGCTAAGGTTGAGCTCGGTCCATCATAAGTGCACGCTCCCTGAGACACAAAATGGCGGACGTGACCAGGGGATGTTAATTTTGCTTTAGTTTTGGTCATAGTTCTCCTGATTTGTATTTTATCTTTCCTTGGTTCTGGATTCTGCCTTGCCCCTATTTAGATGTGAAAGAGGGTCAGGGTGATGATGATGATAAAAATGATTATGATGATGATGATGATGGAGAGCAGGAGGAGGAGGAGAAGGTGAAGAAAGACGAGGAGGAGGAGAAGGAGGAGGAGGAGGAGGAGGAGGAGAATATTAATAACGATAATGGTGATGACGATGAGGAGGATAAGCCATGCTCCCAGGATCCTAGCATTCATTCCAAAGACACATCGTATACTCCTAGCCATTATGGAATACTGGAGTTGTCCCCATCGTGAGAAGTATATAGTGACAGCATTCATTATCTTAGACACCAAGAACTCACTCTCAGCTGAATAAATTCATCTGGCGTTGGCATTAAGAAAATACTAGAGTTGTTCCGACATTGAGAGGGGTAATCTGCAGAGCCTTTGTCTAAGCACATTGTCTGACGTCGTATCCAGTGAGGGGTGAACCCGAACCCAAGACTTCAGGGATTTTCTCTGCCTACCCAGACGATTCCCTTTTCCCTCGACAAATCACTCCATCCTTCCTCCAATGATCCCCACCATTCCCATTCTTGCTCTTCTACTTTCTTCCTGGTCTGCTTCTCCATCTTCTTCCAGTCACCCCTACCATTCCTTCTCCCCCACCTTGTCTCTCTACTTTGCTCTTGGTCTACCTCTACCTCTCCCTCCAACCACCCCCTTCGTCTCTCAGTTACACTTCCACTCAGTCTCTGTTCTTGGTCTAGCTCTACTCTCTCTTTCAGCCACTCTCACCATCTCCCCTATTCCCCCATCTTGTCTCTTTGCCTTGCCTCTTGGTGAGTCTCAACCTCTCCTTCCAACCACCCCCACCGTTCCATATATATATTCTGTCCTCTCCATTGTATCTTTCTGCATAATTTCACTACCTCTTCTTCTCCCAGCCACGGTCACCATTCTTGCTTCTCCACCTTATCCCTCTACATTCAGTTTATTATTTTTTTTTTTTACACATTCTCTAATCCACCTTGACAAACATGGAACTCTCCTTAGCTGAATAAAACCATTTGGCGGTGGCACGAATAAAATGAATCCCTTCAGTCCGATAATATTTTTCCCATAATTCTTGATAATTAGCAGACGATTTTCTCGTAGCTTATGGAAGACGTCTGGTTCTGGGAGGGTTGATAGAGGGTACATCAAATCCCTCCAATTCATAGTCTCTCCTGAGCTGAATAAAATCGTCTGTTAGTTGCAAGGATAAAATAAAAGTATCATCTTAGTGAAAGACTTAAAAAAGGATGTCACCGTATGGAAGAGGTAAAGTAAAAACGAGGTGAATTTTTGGCGTCATTGGTTTTAAGGCCCAACTTCTTGCATAGCATCCCCTGTAAGTCTTATTTTTATACCTTGATTTATTGTACCGTAAAAAAATTAAGTTTTGAAATATAAAAAAAGGCCGAATTTTATGGGAGATGAGGTGCGGTTCGGAGGGACTGGAGTGATAATAAATATTTGGACTCTTTAACGTTTCCCAGCAATCCTTCACATTTTGTCTCCTCCAATTCCTATTTTTTTTTTTTTTTACTGCGTTTATTAAAATTTTGGCTGCCAATGCTCACTCAATGCCGAATAAACTGCTTGGCATTTGCTGGGATAAAACACTAGATTTGCCAACACTGTGAGAGGTTTAATGCTATTGGTATTAACACACATAGGCTCCTAAGCATCACTGGTAGCTGAGTAAAATCGTCTAGCACTAGATGGAAAAAATATGAGAGATCCCCTGACCATAAGAGAATTTAACCGCAAGTAAAAGAAATAATGCAGTATAGTTTATTTTTTATTATTCCCTTATTTTATTCATTTGGATATTGCTCTTACCTTTAAATCTTGCTGAATAAATGCTAGTGCTTGTGAAGTGAGTTATGTTTTATTGCTATTTATTCTTGCTACTTTACTGCTATATTATTCGACATAGACAAGCTCGTATGTACGGGAGGGGTTAATGAAGGCTGTATCTAACCCCATCAGTTCGAGAGACAAATATATTCTTTCTTTGCCCTCTGTTAAGACAAATATAATCGTCATCGGGTAGAACGAGAGAGAGAGAGAGAGAGAGAGAGAGAGAGAGAGGAGGGGGAGGGGACGGGGAGGCTTTATATCTCACGTGACATTTTCGGTTCCGCGTACCCAGAAAGTGGATGATAGGAGGAGAAGGAGACGGCGAAGGAAGGAAGAGGGGAGGGGGGGCTGAGTAAAGGAACGCAGTAGGTTTTTCCCTCTCGGTCATGGTAGAGACATCCAGCACCAAGGGAGAGAGAGGAAGGAAAAGAGAGCAGAAGACAAAGAAGGAAAAAGAGAGAGAGAGCCAAAGGAGACGAAAGAGTAAAGGGAAAGATGAGAAAGACGGGAAGGAGAGCAGAGGAAGGGAGAGAAGGATAGAGAGCAGAGGGAAACAAAGAGAGCAAAAGGAAGGTGAGAGAGAGAGAGTTGAGAGGAAAGAGACCCGATGGAGTGAGGGAGGGAAAGAGAGCAGAGGAAGTGAGGCAGGGAAAGAGAGCAGCGGAAGTGAGGGAGGGCAAGAGGGCAGAGAGAGGTAGGGAGGGAGATCGAGCAGAGGAAGTGAGGAAAGGAAAGGCATAGAGACAGAAACACTGATTCTTAGAACCAGAGGCACAGAGGGAAGGACTAGCCCATTTTTTGAGGGTCGTTTTTGGAACTTCTGTATTTATTGGATATAATCAGCCTACATTATCACATTCTGTAGCGTAGTCAGCAATGATGTAGGGAGACCGAACGCCCTCTTCGTCATGTGCTTCAAAATTTACGTAAATAAAAATATGGGTTTTGGCTTCCCCTGCCCGCTGTTTTAGCTTCTGCGTGCGACTGGAAGTGCAAATAGTCATGTTGAGGTCAGTGGATCATGCAGTCTAATACCGTGTCAAACCTTCACCCTTTCAGTATGATACTCATTTATGGTGGTGGTAGTAGTAGTACTAGTAGTAGAAGTAGTAGTGGTAGTAGTAGTACCATCATCATCATCATCTTTATTATTATTATTATTATTATTATTATTATTATTATTTACACCACCAGACGAATATTTTTATCCTCGGAGGTAGGGGGATGATGGAGATATTTTCTAATCCTTTCACCAACAGGTATTTCTCCTAACCAGAAAATAATAATAATCTTTATATATAATATTTGGGGGTAGCAAGAATACAATTAAAAAGACGTCATCGTAGTGAAGAGGCATTTAATTCTATCTAAACTTGTCCTTTATGTTCAAGCGGATTTTAGTTTCGATTCTCTTCGCAACCGCAGACCCGTAAAAAAAAATACCGTGACTACAGACTGGTTTATAATTATTTCACGACGGTGGCAGACGTGGAAAAAATTATCACTGTCAACTCTCGCATTACATTTCCACGAGTGAACCGTGATCTGGGCAAAGAATGTATCGTTAAGTTATCTTTTAACTCTCTTACTTTATTTATTTAGTTATTTATTATTGCTGCCTCTAGTCGCATTTATTGGCACAGGACAGACCTTTCACAGTGGAGGGGTTCTAAAAAATTTGTCTGTCTTCTTCTCTCTGAGACGTTCTTCCTGTAATTGCTAAATGTCTTTAAGTAGCAGGAAGGTAATGCACACCGATGTCCTGGTAATAAAAGTGCTACCCCATTAGCCCTAGGACGTTCTTTATACTTATTTTTGCTGTGTCGTGTCCATGTTATTCATGTTAAGAAGGGACCACAAATTGAAAAGGTTAAATACAGCTCTCATCAGCCCCTGCACCACTAGAGGGCTCTGCTAAGCTAAATTCAGTCATCAGGAACCAAAGAAGGCAGAGGAGGAGGAGGAGGAGAAGGAGGAGGAGGAGGACAAGGACGAGGACGAGGACGAGGACGAGGAGAGAAGACGAGGAAGAAGAAAGAGGAGGAGGAGATGAAGAATGAGAAAAAGAAGAAGTCATAGTACCGAAAAGATTGAGTGAAATGTAACCACCTTATCGACAAATACAGCACTATAAGTTAAAGACAGATGCAGAAGGAAGGAGTGACGGGGATTGAACGAGGAGAGAGAGAGAGAGAGAGAGAGAGAGAGAGAGAGAGAGAGAAAGGAGGAGTGAGCAAGAAGCATAGCAGAGAGGGAGAGGGAGACGAATGGGAATGGAAGGCGATGCGAGTGACAGCGAGAGGCAAAATTTGAAGATATATGGGCAGGGATGTGCAATAAACGAGGAGGATACACGGCACTGCAAGAGGCTGGCTAGGGGAGAGGAGACAGACAGACAAACAGACAGACAGACAGGCAAACAGAAAGAAGAATGAGTGAAAGAGAGAGGCAGACAGACAGGCAAACAGAAAGCTGAACGAGTGAAAGAGAAAGCCAGACAGAAAGAAGAATGAATACACACACACACACACACACACACACACACACACACACACACACACACACACACACACACACACACACACACACACACAGGTAGACAGTGACAAACAGTCAAGCATACAGACAGACAGTCTGACAGAAAATATGAATGAGAGAGAGAGAGAGAGAGATTGTGTAGGGAGAGACTTGGGGGGCAGATGGGATTAATGGAGGCGATTCCCCTGAGTAAAGAAAAACGATTTAGAGGAAAAAGCACAGACGTCGTTAGATGAGGGATGAGAGGGAAGGGGAAAATAACAGATGTGGAAGAAAAATATATAAATCTGTTTATAACCTTAATCCAGGAAGGGGGGACTAAGAACAAATTGCCTCCATGTCACCCTTTCCTACACCATCAGGCTGCTCTTCCAATTCTCACCACCCTCAGTAATAATTATGCCTCTCACTTCCGTCCCTCCTCCTCATCTTCGGTCTCTCCCTCCCTCTCCCTCTCCATCTCATTCATATACATTCTCCTAGACAATCTCTTCTCCATACTCTTCTCATCACCAAACCATCTTATGTTATAATCCTAACACCGTACAGCACATCCACATCAACACGACAGCACATTAGAAATTCCTTGATTGTGAGTCTGTCCCTCTACACAGCTCCACACACTCGTCTCAGATTGCTCACTTCAAACTCCTCACTCTCGACTTATATCGTTCCAACAAAGTACAGGTTCATTTTCATACATTAGAGTGGGATCACAGTACTGTTTAGCTATGATGTCTTTACTTCCATAATCAGCTCATTATTGACCTTATCGTACCTGCACCCTTCCTTCCTTGCAGTGCCCTTTCCTGTACTATTTTCATTCTATAAACTATTATGTTTGCTCATCACACGGCCTAGTTCAGTAATACTGTTGAGCAACGACTTATTTACTTCCATACTCGCCTCAATTTACTTCATCGTATCTGCACCCTTCTTTCGTTGTTGCACCCTTTCTTGTTTGTCATCCTGTAGACTCTTATGTTTGATTATATCACTGCCTGATTATCTGAAAGCAGTATCTATGTCCATTTCATGACCAAAAAATGCAGTGAAAATTACAAGAGAACGCGTATGTGTTGTTTTCCTAATGAGTGCAATAAACAAACTATGTTTTTCCACCTATGTTTATTTGAACACAAATTTTCAGCAAGAACATTATCTCTCTCTCCCTTTCCATCCCTCTCCTCTTCTGTCACTCTCTCCCTCATCCTTTCCCACTTCCTTTCCTTCTCCGTCTGTATAACCAACACATATCCAAAGAAGCAGCTAAAACAAGAAAGGAATGAAGAGAGATAATGCAAGGCGAGGGAGAGAACAGAAAAGTGAAGCAGAGTTGGCCAGGGGGAATGTAGAAGCGGAAAGAGGGGAGAGGGAGTGAGGAAGTTTTGGGGAGAGGCGAAGGTTGATAAGAGGGGAAGGGAGAGAAGAACATTCAGAAAAGAGTAAAGAAGTAAACAGAAGAGAAGTAATTGCAGACCTTCACTAAACTACGCTGAAGTTTCGTGATGAAGAGGAAAACTGTGTTAAGGGGAGGAGTGATTAATCCATTCATTTACGCCCTACGCCATCCACCTTCAGGTCATTTACACCCCATCAGGTGCATAGGGGACCTAGAGGCCTGGGACTAGACTACTCAGTCCAGACATTTAAGGCGAAAGATGAATGTTACAAGAATAATAAATAAAAGAAGAGATAGCATCGCAGAGTTAGGCGATTATTAAAACAAGAGAAAGAGAGCATATGGTTAATCTGTTCACCTCTGAAATATTCTGCAGCGCAGACCTCAGTGGTAAAACTCTATGATGTAAACAAACTTTCTCTCTCTCTCTCTCTCTCTCTCTCTCTCTCTCTCTGAAATGAGATCTTAGGTATATCCGGCAATTACAATCCCATCACAAAAAAAAAAAAAAAAAAGACAAGAAAAATCAATCGCCTTTGTAACCAAAGATTATGTTTTGCAGTTACAACAAGAAAAAGCAAATGTAGGATCTCCCCATACCTCTCGTTCCTCCTGCAGAAGAAAGAGTTAGGTTGAGTGCGAGAGGAAAATTATACTAAATTATGTGTCCCAATTTCATTATGCCTTGACATGAAGACTTATACCCGCCTAAGGAAACTGTGTGTGTGTGTGTGTGTGTGTGTGTGTGTGTGTGTGTGTGTGTGTGTGTGTAACAGTTTTGACCCGGGTTGTACTTAGATATTTTCACTTACTTCATGGTCATTGAGAGGGACGCCTTCACGTCGTGGCACCTATATTGCCGGGCGTCTCTCGTACCTGATAAAGCGAATATCCCTCACCCCCTTTCCTATCCCCCAAATGGGGGATGGTGGACGGCAGGAGACGGTCACATTCAGCCTGCAGTCCACTGGGTTCACATAGAGACCACCCCTGAGCCACAACAATAGCAAGACAGTTTGTGAATCCCCGGGAGACATATGACCCTATCCTTCTTGAGAGGACGCGGGACAGACACTTTGGCAGACAGAAGGAGATGGAGGGAGTCAGGGGTGGGTGAGAGAGACAGACAGACAGACAGATAGAGACAGAGACAGACAGACTAACAGACAGACAGACGCAGGGGAAATACAGAACACAAAGAGAAAGGTAATAAAAACACGGGAGGAGGAGGGAGAATACTAACGAGAGAGTAAGAGCGAAGAGAGAGCAAAACTTGGCACGACACAAAAAGAGTGTAAGAAGACAGAGAGGAGGACGAGGAGGTGGAGGAGGAAGAGGAGGAGGAGGAGGAAGGAAAAGTAAAAGGTGGACGAGAAAGATGAGGAGGAAGAAAGGAGGAAGGGGACGAGGACAAAGACAAGAATGAAGAGGATGAAGTAAAGAAAGAAGTGCAGAAGGAAGAAGAGGAAGAGGAGGAAGAAGAAGTTAAGAAGGAAGAAGAGGTAGAGGAAGAGAATGCTGGGAATTATAAAGGATAAAGGAAGAAAGGTGATATATAGGAGAGAGAGAGAGAGAGAGAGGAAGGGGGGGGGAGAAGAGTAGCAAACAGAGGGAGAGGACGAGGAGATAAAAGAGCAACTGAAGGAAGGTAAAGAAAGAAAGAAAAAATAATGGGCAAAGCGTATAGAATGATTTGAGAGAGAGAAGGGAGGGTGAAGGCGTAAAGGGAGAAGAAGAGGAAAGAAAAGGGAGAGATGAAGAAAAGGTTAAGGGAAGAAAAATAGGAGTTGAGCGAACAAAGGAGAGCGCAAGGAGGGTGGGATGGAGGGTGGAAATGATGAAAAGAATGAGAGAAATAGAGCAAAATTAGAGGGAACAGAGAGAGTGGAAGAGGGCAATGGAAGATGAGGAGACCAAAAGGAAGAAAATGAGAGCGAAAGGAGAGAAGGGAATGGGAGAGAAACAGAACAAAGTGAAGTAAACAGAGCAAATGGAGAAAAAGAGAAAACGGACCTAGACTACGGAAAGGGAAAAGATGTATGTAGCGCATCACCGCACATATTAATTCAAGTCATATTCATCATTCCAGTACTACACTATTTTTACCTGAAGTTGGCTCGGAATTGCGTCCTTCTGCAGCTATTTCACGTAACTCATTAGCAGAAAAAGACAGTACTTGGACTCTACATCCTTTTCACAGCAGTTCTTGGTGACTAACATCATATTTTAATGCTAGTCTGTTACAAGTCGGCATTCAGAACAGGGAGATGGTAATTTCAGTTCAGTTTAGGATCAAACGTGTGCAGCATCAGGTTTTAGTGTTAACCTATCATTAGAACTCAGTACTCAAGATGGAGATACGATTATTTTAGATGTTAGAATAAAAACTGTATTCACAGCCAGGTGGTCACATGCTAATACGCATGCTATTATCCTCCCAGGTACAGGTAGGGTCAGGCCTCCCATTAGAAAGTGATTAAGAAAAGCTGCTAATTCCCCTGAGCCGGATTAGACTCGCCGACCACCTCAACCAGGTGATGACAGAAAATACCGTGTGATCCGCAAACAGCGCCCCACTATTAAAAAAAATAAATAATAATAAAAATAATAAAATATCACCTGGCTCAGTCTGTTGGTGTGGTCTTGGGTGTGGTAGGAGCAGAATTAGGTGAAAAACTGATGCACGGCAAACACTGATAACGTTCACTGAGCTCTCCCCACAACGCACGAGAAATGCCCGGCGGAGTGGAAGGACAGCGCCATATGTGGACCATCCTGTACTTCTAGATAATAAACTCCAGCCTAAGCACAGAGGCCTACTACACCTTAGTTAATTCCTCTCATTCACTATACCCGTTTTACTCCGACCTGGCCGAAAATTGCCATATCGCCATCTTGAATACTGAGTTGTGACAAGAGATTAACGCTAGAATATGCTGCCAGTCACGAAGAAGTGCCTTAGAAAGGATGTAGATCTGCAGTATTGTCTTATTCTGCCACGAATTGAAATAAACTGCAAATAAAACGAAAATCCGAGTCAAATTAATTAAGAACACTAAAGTTACTATACACACACACACACACACACACACACACACACACACACACACACACACACACACACACACACACACACACACACACACACACACACACACACACACAACGATGCAGGCATATCCTATACTCTTTTTACTTTAACATGGCCTAAAGTTGCGCTCTGCCCTTTTGAATGCTGAGTGGTATCAATAGATTAACACTGGAATACGATGCTAGTCACCAGTAAATGCAATGGAAAGGATATAGAGTCGTAGATTTATTTTTCTTTTGCTAATGAACTACGTGAAATAGGCTACAGAACAACGATAATCTGGGCCAAGTTAGTATAGTACAGGAAAAAATATCTGATTTATATTATGGCGTATCCAGTATTATAGAAACTACCATATCTGTGTTTATCATTGTTGTCTTGTGTGGTGGATTAAGGACAAATTCTCTACACCAGGAAGGAGAGCAGAGGGAGGGAAGGAGAAACGGAGGAATGAGAGAGGCAGGGAGGGAGAAACGGAGGAATGAGAGGGAGGGAAGGAGAAACGGAGGAATGAGAGAGGGAGGAAAGAGATAAGATTAACGATAGGAGAGCAAAGGTAGGAAAAAAGGAAAAAGGAGGAGAATGAAAGCAGAGGGATGAAAAGAAAATAGAGGGAAGGAGGGAGAGAGAGAGAGAGAGAGAGAGAGAGAGAGAGAGAGAGGAAAGGACGCAAAAAAGATAGCAAGGGTATAGAAAGGGAGTAAAGAAAAAGAAAGGGAGCAAAGAAAGGGATGGAGAGCAAAGGGAGAGAAAGAGAGCATGGGGAAGGAAGAGAAGAGGGAGGGAGGGAGAGCAGAATGAGGGTGGGAGGGAGGGAAGGACAGCAGATGGAGGGAGGGGCAGGAAGAGAGCCATAAAGTAAACCTCAGTATCTTGTTATGATTGTTCCCTAGGCTCTCTCTCTCTCTCTCTCTCTCTCTCTCTCTCTCTCTCCCTCCATCCATCCATCCATCCATCCATCCATCCATCCATCCATCCATCCATCCTTTTCTCTGCGTCCCTCCCTCCCCCCATTCCTCTCTCTCCGTCCCTCCCTCCCTCCATCCCTCTCTCTCCTTCCCTCCCTACCTTCCTTCTTTCTACTTTCTCTACCCTTCCTCCCTCCCTCCCTCTTATCTTCATCGCTCCCTCCCTCCCTCCTATCTCCATCGCTCCCTCCCTTCCATCCTCCCTCCTATCTCCATCGCTCCCTCCCTTCCTCCCCCCCTCTCATCTACCTTCTCTCTCCATCCCTCCCTCCCTTTCACCCACCCCTATCATCCCCCCTTCCTTCCATCTGTCCCCTCCTTCCTTCCATTTGTCCCCTCCTTCAGCCCTCTCATTCCTCCGTCCCTCCTCCTTCATTTCCTTTTCTGATCTACTGCAATTGCTTCCTTCATTCTTCTTCATCATTCATCCCTCCATTTTCACCTCTTATTCCATCGTCTTCATTCCCTTTTTATACATCCTCTCCATCTTCTTCCCTCCCTCTTCATCCCCCCTTCCATCCTCTTCCCTCCCGTTTCATCTTCCCTCCCGTTTCATCTTCCATCCCATCATCCCTCCTCCCATTTCCGTTTCCATCTTCGTTCCTCCATATTCTGCCTTCTCCCTCTCCTCCCTCTTTCCTTCCCTCTTTCCCTCTCCTTCTCTTTCTCCCCGTCTTCCTCTCCGTCTCCTCCTCCCCTTTTTCCAGTTACTTCCCACACAGTCCCTGCACCATTGTCTTGTCGTCTCTCTCAATCTTCTCTCTCACTGTACCTCAGTTCAGATCGGTCTCCTTTATATTTTATTTGCTGGAAGAATATCAATATCTGAGCATAAGTGTCTAGTGTATGGCAGTAGAATTTATCTATGTAAGGAGCAAACCCTACAAGTAAAAAGAAAAAAATTAGATAGATAGATAGGTTAAGAGGTAGATAGACAGATAGATATAAAAATGATCCGTCAAATGAAAATATAGGACTGCATTTTGAATATTTCCTTATTACTGCTACTTTCAGTCTTTCCTATTAAATTTCCCAATGGCACTCTAAAACGAAGGTATACACTTCTCACCATTTTCTTGTACTGCACTGTTGGAGGGTCCGGAGGGTGTAGGAGAGCCTTCTGTATTATCCTTTTCTTATGTATTTGCGATAAGTATTCAAGTCATTTTATTAACATTAAGGCCTGATCATCTCGTAGGGACCATGATGTATGTGTGATCTATATGTATGTGTAAATCTCTCTCTCTCTCTCTCTCTCTCTCTCTCTCTCTCTCTCTCTCTCTCTCTCTCTCTCATTTCCCGTGCCTCCAATCCTTCCCTCATTTCTCTTCCTCACTCTCACAGGCCTGACAGGTACACTTCTCTCTATTCTCCTCCCCCTTCCCCTCACTCTCGGTCACTTTTTCGTTCTCCCTCTCTGCCTTCCTTTAATCCTCTCTCTCTTCCTGTCCTTTTATTTTTCAACACTACCCTGTCACCCCCACTAAAGTATTTTCTGCGCGCCAGTGTTCTCTCTTTTACTCCCTCCAATTCTTCAGTTTCTTTTTATTCCGCTCTCGGTCTATCATTTATTCACTTTCCTTCCTATCCTCATCTTTTATTTTTTGATCATATACCCATCAGTTTTTTTTCTACGTACTGTTATTTATTATTCCTTACTCAGTTTCATATTTTTTTTATATTCTCATTATTCCTCCACCTTTCTTTTCTTTTTTTTTTTACTTTCTCTACTCTGCTTTTACATCTGACCCTCACTTGTCACACTCAGTTGATTTTTTTTTCTGCCTGATATTGCTCATTATTCCTCCGTCTCTGTCATCTTTTACTCGGCTCTTGCTTTCTCCTTTTTTTTTAAATTATTATCTTATCTGTTCGCTCTTCCTACTTTCCATCGTTTACTATCATCTTGCCCTTCACTGTCGCGCCCACTAAGCTGTTACCTACTTAGTTCTCTCTCTCTCTCTCTCTCTCTCTCTGTCTCTCTCTCTCTCTCTCTCTCTCTCTCTCTCTCTCTCTCTTAATAGAATCCGTTTCCCTTTCCAGCTCTGCTTGTTTCATTCCCTGGCCCTACGCTGTCACATGCAGCTGCTTCGTACACACAATTGTTCCTCTCTCTCTCTCTCTCTCTCTCTCTCTCTCTCTCCCTCCCTTCTCCATATTTTTCACACTAAAATATTTCTTGGCATCATTTTTCAGTTTTCCTCCCCTTTTCACTTCTCTCATTTCCCTTCCGCACATACATTATTCTCAGCCGTCCTTCACATCATTTCCGCATTCCATTTCAAGTTTCTCGTCTCTCCTGTCTGCTTTCTCGTCAAGTTTTTTTTTTATGCTAAGCTGTTTTTTACTGGAGGCGGATGGAGAGGGTATACCGTCACTAACATTTTAAATATTATCGTCACTAGAGTTTGTATTGCTATCAGTTATTTTTATTATTATTATTATTATTATTATTATTATTATTATTATTATTATTATTGTTGTTGTTTTTTTGATGTTGTTGTTGCTGCTGCTGTTGCTGTTGTTGTCGTTGTTATTTTTTTCGTTATTATTGTTGTATCATCATCATCATCATCATCATCATCATCATTACTTTTATTTACAGCTGCATTCCTATGTTTATCTGTCCACAGTATTCTCGCTGGCGTACTAGATTTCGTATCATCCTTTTTGTTATATTATGCATAGTACACTTATGTTGTTTTACTAGTGTTTGTCCGCAGAAACTTGCGGGACTAATTGCCTTTCCATCACAGTTGGTAATAATCCATACTGACGCCAGTTAGGTCGGGGTCTGAGACATACCCTAGTATAATATCATCGTAATCTAACGCTTTGGTAGCAAGTTATTGCCGAAAACTAATGTTCCACTGCCCCTGAAACCCATAGTAGTCACAAAGAAGTCCTATACTCCCAGAAAAGATGAAGAACATTAGCATTGTCCTCTTCTGCCACTGACCTATGTGAAGTAAGGCGCTAAAGGGCAAAAGGCTGGGCCAAGTTAAGGTGAAAGAGCTATAGTAGCCCAAACAAAGGGTACAATAGAAGGCTGGGGTTACGTAGTAGGCAAGGGAGTCTCTGAGGGTAATACTGGCTTTATTAGGTTTATCATTATGGCAGAGGCGGAGCCACGTTAGTGCTACTACACACACACACACACACACACACACACACACACACACACACACACACACGCACGCACGCACGCACGCGCGCGCGCATTTGTGAACCTATGGCACAAACACTGATTAGAATATTATAAAGAGATTTTGTTATGAGGTTTTACGGGCCTTGGGGAAGTGGCTGTCATCACGATCATCATTATCAACCTCATCATCATCATTATTATTATATCCACAGCTATGATATTAAGCCGCATTTATTTATACAGTATGTGAGATATGGGAGGGTGAACCATGGCCTCCAACTTCCCTATATCTGGCCTCTCTCCCTCCAGCACAAAGGCCGAGAAGAAAGTCCTTTGTGTGGAGGGCTCCCGGTGCGTTATTGGCTCCCCACCTTGTTAGCAGAACTCCAGAAGGGCCTGCAATGAGTCCTAGGCCGTGTTATAGACCTGACTAGGAGGCTTCGTAACACTTGTTTCTTTGCGATTTATTTTACTTGTTACACCTTGATGTTCTGTTGTATGTTTTTTTATACACCGTAGTTTTAATACTGACAGTTTATATAACGTACAGGTGATATGTGCAATGAACAGAATAAATCTCCAAGAAAGAAGTGGTACAGATCACCAGTGCTCTCTTTCTCTCTCTCTCTCTCTCTCTCTCTCTCACCCATGTCACGTCTCGCTCTCTGTTATCCCTCACAGAGAACTCACTTGCTCTTATTTCCCTTCTTTCAGTCCTCGGCCGACTCTCCATTCCCCCTCCTCCTTTTCCCCCTCTCCCATTCCTCTCATACTTTCCCCTTATTTATCTTCCATCTCTTTCATTTTGGTCTCTTTTTTATTTTCCTTTTTAATCCATCTTTTTTTCTCCTTTCTTTCCCTTTATAAACTTTGCCGTCTCCTCAGCACTCATCCTTTCATAACTTTTCCTTCCTTAATCCATTACGTCTCTTTTTCTCTAGCTTCCACTCTCACTCTCTTTCTGCAACTCTCTTTTACTTATTCTCACATTTTTCCTCTCTTCTCCACTCTCTTCTGTTTACCTTGCTCACGATTTCTCCCTTCCCCGTCTCCCCCTTCCCTCCCCCTTTTCTTTCTTCCTCTTCCGTTTCCTCCACTGGTCTCTACCTTTCTTACACCCTCCATCTGCTTCACTGTCCTCCCTCTTCCCCTGTCCCCCTTTCTCTCCCATCTCCTTCATTCTCGTCCTTCTTCTTCTTCTTCTCCTCTCTCTCTCTCTCTCTCTCTCTCTCTCTCCCCTCTTCCCCTCCTTTTCTTGCTCTCATCCTTCCCACTTTCTTTCCCATCTCTCACTTTTTTTTTTTTTTTTAGTCTACACATCTCCCTCACTGCCATACCCTCTCTCCTACTTTCATTCCTCTCCGTCACCTTTTTTCCCGTTCCTTCACTGATCCTACGTTCCTCATGCCTCCCCTCCTTCATTCCCCTCCTCTCCCTCTCGCTGTCCCTTTCTACCCTCTCCTTCCCCCATTTTCTCCCTCACATTTCACACCCTCCTGTCCCTCATTACCTTCCCCTCCCCCTCTGTCGCCCTTATTACCTCCTGTCTCTCCCTTTCCCTTCCAGTCTTAGAATTAATGCCTTCATTCTTTAGTACTACTTTCTTCCTTAACTATAACATTTCATTCATTCATTTCAGTCCTTCAGGGTGTTACTCTTGCCTATTTCCCTGAACAGCTGGCCACCGAAGGATTTGGAGGGTGAGGGAGTCCTTAACTTTGCCGTCTTTACTTTAATCATGTGTAATTCTTTAAAATCTGTAGTTAATGCTAGGCAACCTAAAGACAACCGCATTCTCAGTGTGATTTGTGCTTCTGTGTAATTATATATCTCTTCTCGCTTTCACATCCTTCTCACTCTTCTACTGCCCTCCCTTTTCTCCGACTTTCTCCCCTTTTTCTTACTCTCTCCCTCCTCCTCTTCACCCTCTCCTCTCACCCCACTCTTTCCCCCGTCCCACACCCTCCCTCCCTCCCCATCGACTTCACCCCATTCTCCCTCCCCTTCACCCTCACCCTTTCCTCTCCCTCACCCCCACTCTCCCCTCTCTCACTCTTCCATTACTTTCCTGATTATGTTAGCTTCGGGTCTTGCTCCGCCTACCCTCTCGCGCACTCTCACCTTCCACATTCCTCATCACTCACTGTCCCCACCACTCACCATTTTCTCCACCACACACCATCTTAGCCATTCACTATCTTCACCACTTACTGTCCTATCTTCACCACTCACTATCCTATATTCACCACGTACTGTCCCACCTTCACCACTTACAATCCTTACCACTCATTCTCATCACCACTTGCTGCCTTCACCACACACTACTGTATTTTCACCATTCATTATCCTCACTTTTCACTAACCTCACCATTCGCTCTCTTTTCACCACTATCTTCGCTATTCGCTATCCTAATCTGTTCTCGCTATCTTCATCGCCTGCTCTCTCTCTCTCTCTCTCTCTCTCTCTCTCTCTCTCTCTCTCTCTCTCTCACACACACACACACACACACACACACACACACACACACACACACACACACACACACACACACACACACACACACACACACACACACACACACACACACACACACACACACACACACACACACACACACTTCGTCTTCATTCACTCGTCTCTAGCCTTCATCATTATCAGTCTCTCTCCATTTACATCCCTCAGTATCATTGCCTGCTCTCATCAATCACCCTCATCACCCACCCTTACCCCTCATTACTCACCCTCACCACCCACCCTTGCCTCTCATCAGTCACCTTCACCACCCACCCTTACGGCTCATCACTCACCCTTACCACCCATCCTTACCTCTCATCACTAACAATTACCAACCACCCTTACCTCTCATCACTCACCCTTACCAACCACCCTTACCTCTCATCAGTCACCCTCACCAGCCACCTTTTCCTCTCATCACTAACCCTTACCACCTACCCATACTCTCATCACTCACCCTTACCACCCACCCTTATATCTCATCACTCACCCTTACCAATCACCCTTACCTCTCATCACTCACCTTCACCACTCAACACACCCTCACCACCCACCTTCATAATTCACCACGCACCCAAATCACTCGCCCTCACCACTCACTCTCCTTCATCCTCACCACTCACAAGCATTATATGTTTTCCTTACCACTCATTCACCTTCATTATTCACCATGCTCACTCCTGTTACTCATTATACACCATTGCCATTGCTTCTCACCACTCACAATCACCATTCGCTTTCTTTCTCCACTCATCATCACCACTTCTTTGTCCCTCTCTCCTCAACATCAGTATTCATTCACTGTTACCTCTCTCCTTCATTATTCACCAGCACCATTTCTCACTCATCCCTCAGCGTATCACCACTTCTCTCCCTCACTCATCACCACCACCTTCTCCCTCATCATTCATGTCCACACTCACCATTCACTTCGCCATCTTCAGTCACCATCACCATCCTCTCCTTCACACCTCTGCACTTGCCATCCGCCTTTTCCTCACCATCCCACTCGTCACCATTCACCCCTTCCTCACCACCCACACTCAACACCCTCGCTGCCCACCTTTCTTTCGCCAGCCTCACTGAACACCACCACAACCCTCTCCCTCATCATCTACCTCCTCCTCACCACCCCCACTCAACACCATTCACCTTCCTACCGCCACGTCCATTCATCACCATTCACCTCTCCCTCACCACCCTTACTCATCACCATTCACCTCCCCACCGTCACCTCCATTCATCACCATTCACCTCCTCCTCACCACCCCCACTCATCACCATTCACCTCCCCACCGCCACCTCCAGTGACCACCACCACCCTCTCACTGACCACTCACCTCTCCATTAACCATTCACCCCCTCCTCACCACCTTCACTCACCTCACCAGTCACCTGTCCCTCACCACCGTCACCCTCTCCCTCACTGATGCCAGAGAAATGTCAAAAGTTTATATTCACTCTCATATTTCACCTAAAATCTTAAACTAATATCCAAACTTTGCCATTATAAGTAAGTTTACCAGCACGACAATTTTTTAATCTTATGTACAAAGGTCATGGTTGTTGTGTGGTGATTTAGTGTTTGATTCTCTCTCTCTCTCTCTCTCTCTCTCTCTCTCTCCTTGTATATATTTATTAGCTCTTTCATTTATCACTATTTATTTTTACAACTTGTCCTTACAAATAACTCTCACTGCTCTGTTATCATTCCTAGTTTCCCTCAATAGTCTCCACTGATTCTTACCACTCACCACTCTCTTTCACCATTACTCTTCCTCATAACACATAAGCCTCTCACCATTTACCTTCACCACTCCCCCTCATCATTCCCCCATCTCTGTGTCTCATCACTCAGGCCATTTCTTGCCTTTTATAGTCATCATTCTGTTTTATTTCATTCCTTTGTTGCTCTGTGTTATTCTCGTCACCCAACCCTTATCACCCATCCTCACCATTCATCACTTTCCCTCACAACTCACCACTCACTCTGGTTCCACCCTTACCACTCTCTCTCTTAGCACTCACCTTCATCACACGCCATTCTCCTCACTACTACGCTTCCTCACCACTCTGGCTCACCATTCTCTGCTCTCCCTTACCTCCTACCACTCACCCTCACCACTCTCTCCCACCATTTACTCTCATAACTCTCCCTCACCGCTCACCACTCAGTCTCACCACTCAGCCCATCTTCCACCTCCCCAAGAAGCACAAACTTCGAAGTTGTTTATTTTTCAAAGCAAAAGTTGTATATCACTGTGTCGCGCCTCCGCCCACTTCCGTTCCTTCTCTCATCTTCCTCTTTCCTCCTTCTCTCTCTCTCTCTCTCTCTCTCTCTCTCTCTGTCTCTCTCTCTCTCTTAGCATCTCTCACTCTTCCCTCCTCACTTCCTTTTATTACTTATTTACTTTCCTTCTCTCCCTTTTCCCTTTCAAGCTGTCACTTCCCGCTTCCATTTTTTCATTCTCCCCTCATCATCTTCCTTCTGCCTGTTTTTTCTCCTGACTTAAGTCTTTCTTTCTCTCTCTTTCCTGCGTCTTTCCTCCTCTCCTTTGGCCACTCTCTTCTTCTCCTGCTTCATTCTCTCTCATTCTAGTTTTCCATTCCTACCCTTCTTCCCTCTCTTTCTCTCCTGTCTCTTGTCCTTTTAAAGCCCCTCCTCCTCCTCCTCCTCCTCCTCCTCCTCCTCCTCCTCCTCCTCCTCCTCCTCCTTACTTTTCTTTTCCTGTTTCCTTTTCTCTTCATTTCTCCCAATCCTCATCATTATCATCTTTCTTATCGCCATTCCTATTTCAGTTTATTTCTTTTCGTTATCGTCATCATTTTCCTTCTTTCTCTCTGTACCTCCATCTCCTCCTCCCTTTTTTTCTCTCCACTTTCTTTTCCTCTTCCTCTCACAGTCTTCTTTTTTCTCCTCCTTTTTTTTTTTTTTTTTACCTCCTCCTATCCCGTCCTCTCCTTTCATTTCTTATCCCGTAATCCTCTCTCAATATCTGCACGTCAATCATTCCTTTCTTCTCTCTCTCTCTCTCTCTCTCTCTCTCTCTCTCTCTCTCTCTCTCTCTCTCTCCATACCTGCCTTTCTATCTGTCTATCTATCCTTTCACATAATTCTATCAGTCCACCTTGATCTCTCTCCCTTTCTCGCGTCATGTTCCTTAATAGCACATTTTTATTTCCCTCTACGTTACTCACCTCTTTCCCCATTCCTCTTGCCTTTTCACATTCTCATAATTCCCTCATCTCTATCCCCCCACCTCTCAGTCCCCTCTCATTCCTTTCCTTCCTCCCTCACTGTCTATTGCACTTCCCTTCCTAAGCCCCATTCTTTTTCTTCGTAATCCCTCACATAACCTGTCTTCTCTCGCTACGTCTCTCCTCCACCCTTTCGCCTCTTTGCTTCTCCTTTCCCTCGTTCATTTATCCATTCACCCTTTTCTCGACTCCTTCCTTCCCTCTTACTCAGGCCTCTCTTTCCTTTCTCTAAGAATTTCTTCGCCCTACCAGAGTTCCCCATCTCTCTTTTATTTAGCTGTTTATCTCTTTTTTACTCGGTCTTGTGTTCTTTTTTGCATAGATTTTCCTTGCCCCAACAGACCATCCCTTCCATCTTCTTCAGTCTTTTTCTCAGCAGTTTTTTTATTACTTAGTCTTCTCTCCCTTTTTGTTTTTCCCAAACATTTTCCTCATCCTAATACAAATCCCCTTTTCCCCTTTCCTCAGCAACATCTTTCCCTTGTACACAATTTTCTCTTTATTATTTCCAAACATTTTCCTCCCCTTAACTGAGCTTCTCCATTTTCTTCCCCTTTCCCTCCGTAACGTCTGGGACATTTCCCAAAGCTTCTCTTCTCTCTCTCATTTATTCCCGCTCCCTCTCCTTCCCTCGGTCTTCCCCTTTCACCGCCCTCAGTCTTCCTCTTCCTGACCTCCGCTTTTCCTTCTCCCTTTCAGAGCATCCACCTTTGCCTTTCCTAATATATTCTGTCTACTCTAACTTGGCCTAAAATAACCTTCTGTCTGTCTTGATTGTTGATATGAAGCAAGAAATTAACACTACCATATCCTGCCTGTCACGAAGAAATGCTGTGGACAGGATGCATGGCCTTAGTTGTGTTTTATTCTGCCAGTGAGCTACAGATAATAAACTGGAAAAGAACGAAAATCTCTCCAGCTTGAATGTTAGTACCGGTAACTGGAAATTAATGCTAACAAATGGTGAAGTGCAATGGAAAGGATGTAGAGCCGTAGCATTGCCTTATTCTGTTACTAAGCTCCGGGTATTACAGTAGACTGCAAAAGGACGAAATTCTCTACAAAGTTATGATGAACGAACTGTATGTCCCCACCTTGCTATTCCTCAGTGTATAGGTCAAGTCGAGACCACAGGACTGGATTGGTTGCTTCATCTGCATCTTAATACCGCAGCATCAAGCCTGTATCCTACTCTGACTCGTCCCATCTCCCTTCCCACAAATGTGCTTAAAGATCGAGGAGGTGTTATGAGATATTGGTTGTTTGATCAGAGGAAGAAGGAGAAGGATGCGAAGGTGGAAGAAGAGGAGGAGGAAGGGAACTGCTGGCTGATGTCTGAAACTGGGTCTAACTTTTTCCCCTCTCCACTGATTGGATCCTCCGGCGGGGTTAGGTGACTGAGGAATATCCAGGCCTTACGTTATGTTACGTTAATACTCGTATTATGTTATGTCATATGTTATTTTAGTTCTTTTGAAACTAGGTTTCAACTATTCCCTCTCCTTGATTGGTTTTGTATGTTGCATTTCATATTATATGATTGAGAACTATCCAGGTCTTGGGTCAGGTTTGGTCAGCTTAGGTTGGGATAGATTTGGTTAGTTTAGATTAGTTTAGGCTTTAGATGATGTTAGGATTAGTTAGATTGGTTTAAGTTAGGTTATGTTTGCATATGTTAAATTAGACTGTTGGTTAAGTGTCTGAAACTGGAGTTAACGTTTCCCCTTTCATCTGCTTGGTTATGCATGTGGCAGGGAGGAGGAGACCAAGGTTTGTCGAGGCGTTCAGTCAAGTGGTCTTTTGCAGTGTTTTTTTTTTTTTGGGGGGGGGGGAGGCGGTGGCTCAATCGGTAGAGCGGTGGCTTGCGGTCCTACCGGACCCAGGTTCAAATCTCCGCTGGGGCAGGGAACAGTTTAAGGATTTGAATTTCATTGTGGCAGACTTTACCGATCTACCAGAAGACCCGTCGACATGTCGTAAAAATACCCCCTCTAATACCAATACACCAATCCTGTATGAGACAGCCCTAGCATGTATTCAATATGGACGGTGGGTGTTAGCGCCGAATTAGTGACATGTAGAGGTGTACGATATGTAGGAGGACTACTGGGCCTTGGGAGCAGGCTGAGAAGCCTATGCCCAGAGTTACAGATATTTTATGAACGGAGGACACCAGTAATCTGGTGTATGGATTATTTTTTTTTATCCATTTGTTTTTCCTTCCTCCGTTCTGTTATTCATAAAAAAAAAAAAAATAAGAAAAATAATCTCCAGATGATTTTGATGCATCTTAGAAACAATCCCATGGAACCAGAGGGGTTAGGGAAGGCTGCCTCTAAAGCCCTTCTAGTTCGAAATACCTATCTTAAGTTACATAAAACTGTCTAGAGGTGGCAGGTACTACATACAAAGGACGTTCTCTGAGTGCCTTGGTCCGAGTGATATCTGAAACCTCATCTTGTCTCTGCGCTATCTGACTGACGTCTGGCTGACACATTTGCTTGACTTTAGTAGTAGTAGCAGTTGTAGTAGTATCAGTAGAAAAAGAAGAAGAGGAAGAAATAGAAGAAAAGAAGAAGAAGAGAAAAAGGAAAAAAGAAAAAGCTGCTAATTTTTCCTTGCTGGCTTCGCCTTGTAATAACAAACACCCTTCACTGAGAACGTCGTATATATTGTTGTGCTGATGCAATTAGACGATTTTACTCAGCGTGGAAGGGACGTCTTTTAGTGGAGGACTTAACCCCGTCACTGCCTTCAGGTGATTATTATGTTTATTTCCAGAGTAATATTTTGCAATGAAAAGGTTAATGAAGACCATTTTAGCCCTCCCGCTGGAAATGTCTAAGCTAAGGATATCGTCTGGAGGTACAAAGAATAATAATAATTAAAAAAAATCGAATTAAAAGACTTAACGATGACTCTGCCCAGCTAAAGATTCTCCTTAGCTGAGTATATTCGACTGAAAATAGAAAGACTAAGATAGGAGACATCATCAGAGTGAAGTGCTTAATTGGCTCTCTGACTGGCTACCCTCATTTGCATAATTCACTCTTTACTCCGTGATCCCAGACTGATTGCCGTTGGAAACCCTTGGGTCCATTGAAGTATTCTATTTGTTGATTTTTGCCATACTCTTTTAACTCTGACTTGGCCAATAATTGCTATCTCCCCGTCTTAAGTGGTGAGTGGTAACAGGAGATTAACTCTAGAATACGGTGCTAGTCACGAAGAAGTGCAATGGAAAGAATGTCGAGCAGTAGTGCTGTCTTTTTTTACCACCGGGTTACGTGGAATAAGCTGCAAAGGGACGAAAATCAAGCCAACTTAAAGTAAAATGAGTATTCTTCCACACGACTTCATTCAGCGATTTCTCTAGTATGAAAAGCTCTTCCCTTAAGCTAGTATGAAAAACTCTTCCTTTAAGCTGAATTCAGTCATCTGTCGCTAACAATGAAAAAATTTAAGAATAAAGTCGCCATAGAACTGAGAGGTTTCAACCTGATGGACATTACAGCCGACATTACGGAGGCACTAAATTCTGCGTTTAACCATTTCACTCCGATGACGTGCTTCTTGTTTTTGTCTTGCTACCTTCAGGTAAGTTTATTCATCTTATAGGCGAGACTTTTCGAACTGGCGAGGTTATATACAGCCTTCATTAACCCCTGCATAAAGAAAAAAAAAATCCCAGCTTCAACTAAAATCGAGTAAAGGTAACAAGACTACAAAATAAAATGTGTCATCAGAGTGAAGGAGAGAAGTACAGTAGAATAAGAAAAAAAAATGTGTTGTCTGAGTGAAGAAGTTAAGTAAATGTGCAAGGAATTTTCAACTGTTCGTCGGTGAAAAATGTGTTAGTTTGGATGCGAATCGTAAGTATTGCTCTTGGATCCAGGATGAGGCAGTGTGTGTGAGTTAGTGCGAGTTAGAGTGAGTTACGCAGTTTGCGAGTCAGCTTGTGTTAGCGTGGCAATCAGTAAGGTTACCCCCTTTTCGTATGATAACTTTAACAAACTTCTCTGCAGATGATTTGTTTAGATAATTTAAGACTTTTCAAACTATGCAGTTAGGTACAGCCGTCATTAACCTCTGTGTGACAATGGGGTTCTTGTAAGTAGCATAATCATCTGGAGGTAGAGGGAATTGGCGTCATCGAATTGAAGGCCTGGGCTGCCCTCAGTCATATAAACACTGCCTCATACATAACTAGTCAGGGATGTGAGCAAAATATTAAATTTAGTCTCATAGATCTGACATAACCAAAATTAATCTAACACAACCAGACCTAACCTAAATAAGTCTAACTAAATTTAACAACGTCACCGAGACTAACTTTGCCTAACCTGATGTAACATAGGCTAACCAGACTTAACATAAGGCCTCGAGAGTCCTCAGTTACATAAACCCTGCCACACAAAACCATTCAAGGGAGAGGGGAAAATGTAAAATCTAGTCTCAAGGACCTAACATAACATAACAACGTAACATAAAACCTGGATATTCCTCAGTCACATAACCCCGCCGGAGAATCCAATCAGGGGAGAAGTAAAAAATTTAAACCCAGTCTCAGATACCAGCCACCAGTTCTCTTCCTTCTCCTCCTCCTCTTCCTCATCCTCCTCATCCTGATCAAACAGTCAATATCTCATAACTCCCCTTCGTTCTCTAAGCACACTTGAGGGAAGGGAGAGGGGACGAACCAAAGAGGGAAATGGGCTTGATGGTGTCGTATTAAGATGCAGATGAAGCAACCAACCCAGCCCTGTGATCTCAACTCAACGAATACACTGAGGAATAACAAGGTGGGGAGTTGCAATTCGCTCACCTTAACTCGGCGGAGATATTCATCCTATTGCAGTTTATTTTCCGTAGCTCAGTCACAGGATAAGACATTACTACGACTCTCCATCCTGTCCATAGCACTTCCTCGTGGCTAACACCATGTGCCAGTGTTAATCTCTTGTTACTTATCAGCATTCAGGACGGAGAAGTGATCATTTTAGGATAAAGTATAGAAGGAAGGACAGAAGTATACTGTGGAAGGTAGAAGGAAAAGTGGAGGAATGGAAGAGGAGGACTGACTAGGGTGGTGAAAGGGGAAGACAGAGGGGAGGAGAGGGAGCGAGAATAAATGAGAGAGAGGAGAGAAGGTTTGGGAAATGTCGCAGACGTTATGGAGGGGAAGGGAAAGGTTATGGAGAGGGGAAGCAGAGCTCAGTTAGGGCGAGGAAAATGTTTGGAAAAAGGAGAGAGAAAACTGGGGGTAAGGGAAAGAAATTGCTAAGAAAAAGGGTAGAAAGGGATTTCTGCTAGGGTGGGGAAAATGTTTGGAAAAGAGGGAAAATAAGAAACAGGAAGAGGAAAAGAAACTGCTGAGAAAATGAGAAAGGAGAACTGAATGAGGGGATAGGAGAAACAGGGAGACGAAAAGACGAAGGCGTAGAGGCAGCGAGAGAACACAGGTTATGTGAGGGATTACGAAGAGAAAGAATGGGGCTTAGGAAGGAAAGTGGGATAGACAGTGGGGGATTAACTGTAGGAGAGGGATGAGATGGGACGGGGAGGTGTGATGGTTTGGGATGGCTGGGGGAATAGGGAGAGCGTGAGACGGTGAGATGAAAGGAAAAGGAGATGAACAACGGAGAGGGAGAGGAAAAAGCACTACTGTGACGAAGGAGTTGAGAAGAGGATTGGGATGGAGATGAAGTGGTGGAATGAGAGAGAGAGAGAGAGAGAGAGAGAGAGAGACTTTACAACATCCTCCTGAACGATATTTTACATGCTACACCATACCATTTTTTTTTCTTTTGTACCCTTTCATGTTCAGTACAACTCTACCTTAATACTCTATTGCAAGTAATGGCAGATGATTATTATCCAAATGAGCGTCAGTCACAGGCGATTGAGAGTCCGCCATGAGCTTTCTCTTGATCGGGGCAACTCTACTGTTCTGTTCCAACTGACATTTTTACTACACTGTTCCAACTGACAACTCTGCTGCTCTGTTCCAACTGACAACTCTACTACTCTGCCCCAGCCGACAACTCTACTAATCGATTCCAACTGACAACTCTGCTACTCTTTTCCAACTGACTTCAAGCGATTTCATTCAGCTGAGAGTGAATCGTAGGAGCATTTCCCTCTATTGAACAAAATCTTTTCCACAGCAAAAGGGTTTACGTGACTCAGTGTGAGAGTCAGTGTAAGAGACAGTGTGAAAGGCGGTGTGAGTCAGTGTTACAGCCAGCCTAAAAGTAAGTGTGAGCCAGTGTGTGAGCCATTATAAGTCAGTGTGAGAGCCAGTGTAAGCATCAGTGTGAAAGTCAGCGTAAAAACGATCCTTTGAGCTAGTATGAGAGCCAGTATGAATCAGTATGAGCCAGTATGAATCAGTGTGAGAGCCAATATGAATCAGCGTGAGCCAGTATGAATTAGTGTGAGAGCCAGTATGAATCAGTATGAGCCAGTATGAATCAGAGTAAGAGCCAGTATGGCTCAGTGTGAGAGCCAGTATGAATCAGTGTGAGCCAGTATGAATCAGTGTGAGCCAGTATGAATCAGTGTGAGCCAGTATGAATCAGTGTGAGCCAGTATGAAGTAGTGTGAGAGCCAGTATGAATCAGTGTGAGCCAGTATGTGCCAGTGTGAGAGCCAGTGTAAGAAATAGTATGAAAACCAATATAGAGGACAGTGTGAGGCCCAGTATAAGAATCAGTGTGAAAGTCAGCGTAAGAAACAGCATGAAAGCCAGCCAGTATAAGAGCCAGCGTGAGAGCCAGTGTGAAAGGTTGGGCTGGCAGTAATGAGGACAAACAGAGGGTGATAGCGTGAGCCTAACAATGTTTACTGGTTCAGCCAAGTGACATAAGGTGACTAGGCTCTTTTACTGGCACACTTGCGAGGCTTGCAGATTCACACACACTTCACACTTTTCTCACGTCCACGGTTTGCAGTTTCACACACGCTTCTTACAGATTCATACACACTTCACACTTTTCTCACGTCCACGGTTTGCAGATTCACACACGCTTCATACAGATTCATACACACTTCACACTTTTCTCACGTCCACGGTTTGCAGATTCACACACACTTCATACAGATTCGCACTTCACACCTTTCTCACGTCCACGGTTTGCAGATTCACACACAGTTGGCAGATTCATACACACTTCATACTGTCTCCATTTCCACGATTTGCAGATTCACTCACACTTCAAACTTTTCTGTAGAATTCACTATATGATCCACAACATTGGTTATATATCAGTTTTTGCAATCATTCTCGCGT
>NC_137031.1:45933695-45948695 GCF_032717465.1 Coenobita brevimanus | reverse complement strand
ACCCACTGTGAGAAGTAATGAGGGCGGAGGCTGTGTATATATGTGTCTGTGCAGCGTCACCCTACCCACAGATAACCATGGGAACAGTGTGATTTGACCGTGGGAGGCAGCAGTGTGTTTTGAAAGGAGGGACCTGGGATCGTGGTTACCTAGGATCTTAACCAAGTTCCAGGGCAAAAAAGTGTTCCCAGCAGTGCACTGTATCAAAAATAATATTGGTTTTCGTATTGTATTTGCTTTGGTATAAATCCTATTTTGGGTGCGATATGTATGGGAGCTATAGAGTGAAGACCAATAAATAAGTAAGCAGTCTTATACGCAAACTATTGATGGTTCATAAATCTGACATTTTAGTTATGTTATCTGGCAAGTGACATGGCTGTGAGACGCGAGACTGTTGAAGTGACAGACTGTGCCGGACTCGCGGGTACAAGTGACCTGAATGTAACTGAAGAGCGGGCAGTGCCACAGTTTATTTCCAAGAGGCAGTGTAGTTGTAAAAGTAGTAGTAGTAATTGTAATGGTAATAGAAGTAGTAGTAGTATGCAGAAGTGTATTATGAATGCAGTGACCTCCTTGTACAAGTAATCTCAGTGTGGAAGTAATTTTGATGTAGAAATACCGTCACAGTGGAAATAACCTCTCTCAAAACGTAAACTAACTCTACAAGAACCCTCATCCCAGAGGTAACCTCGCACCAGAAGTAATCTTACTGTAGAGTAGAAGCAACCTCATTCTAAAATTAAACACACTGTAGAAGTGACCTGACGAGAAACATCTGTCTGCAGAAGAGACCTGCCTGCAAAACTGACCTGACAGTAGAAGTGATCGTGTAGTAAAAGTGAAGTGGGTCAGGAAACAAGATCACTTACCGAGTAACCCACCATCTCGATAAACCCAACACCTAAGGCTGGTCATAAAGCCTTACAGTGACATAACAGTAAACTTGATCTGCCATTTCATACCGGAAGCCGTATTCTCGTGGGCGTGGCAGGCTTTGTAACCCCAGTCTTTTAGCGATATATTGGCGTATTGCACCTTGATATTCGCTTGCATGTTGTTTATCATCATCACGATCCTCTTTCCCAAGTAAAGATGGAGTCAGATATTAGTAGTTAGTTTCAACCCCAGGCTGATCCGATATGTGGACCGCTGGTTTTAGTTGTCCTTCTGCAGTCCACCATCCTCCTTTTGGGGAACAGGGAAGTAGCTGAAGGACATTAACATAACCAGGCAGTGGAGTCATCTGGTTATAGTGGTGCCACCACATGAAGGCGCCCTTCTCCAGCACCCTAGGGTCAGTTAACATCCAGAAAAAGGGAGCGAGAGTGTACGATAGTTATATCTTTTCTAACGACATAGTTTGCATCAACAACATACCAAGTTATATTCAGACGCATTATGCAGATTGGAACACTGGGGGAAAGGTTGCTGTGAAATCTCTTAACCCGAGTACATGTGTTTCAGTTTGTTCTAGCTAACGTCAGAGTATTTCTTCAACTTAGAGAGAGAGAGAGAGAGAGAGAGAGAGAGAGAAGGTGCCCCTGTCTAATCTTTAACGTGTTCGCCCATCACCACAACCTCAACCACTCATCTTCCTGACCCAGTGTATAATCCTAATATTTATACTTGCGACACAGCGCTAACGATAACTCACCCCACTGACCCATCCTCTCATCTTCCCTCCCCCCCTCTACCAACACTAGGCTTTCTAAAATCATTAACACTCTCAGGCCTCTATGACACCAATCTTTTTTTTTAAACCCAGTGTAAAATCCTAATATTAACACTTTCGACACAACGCGAACGATAACCCAACCCACCGACCCATCCTCTAGCCGTCTCCTTCACCCACTACCATTAGGCTTCCCACAAAGATTAACATGCTGAGGCTACTATGGCTTCCCCTCAGCTGGATAAAAACACACGTATAAAAGACAACATCGTACACTCCTTGTTAATAGTATCGAGCCACTTAAACCACTTAGCATTTTGAAAGAGGTTGGAAGAGATATGATGTATGCTCCACCCTTTGATGGTAGTGCAAATATTACTCTTGGTATATATTAATGTTCTAAAAATACATATAGCAGATCACTAAAGGACGTTTTAATAGTTTAAAGTGCCAGATCTTGCTCATTTTATCGAAACTAAGTGACGCGATATTATTGGAGGGGTGTACACAGTCTCCCATTTACACAAAATCCACTATATTATAGTTTATGTATGTTTGGTGTTTGTCTCATCTTCCCCTTCCCCTCAGCCAAGCTTAAGTAAACAAACAATAGTCATCTTCGCTCCACCTGCCTCCGGTCACACGTCCTACACTCTCTCCCGTTCACCCACCTGTGCCTCCCCACAACCACGTATTCATTGCGTACGTGTCTCAGTTACTCGGCCTTCGTGCTAATCTTCAACCTCTCCTTCAGTTTAGTTATTTGTCTTACGTGGTGAAGGCGACAAAAATTATGTAAAAGAGAGTAAGGAGGACGACTTATTCTTTGTCCACGTTAATTTGCCATAAAATTACAATCTCTCCATCAGCAATTTTGAGATGTTGCATGAAATAAGCGCTAGGATATGGTGCTGGTCACGAAGCAGTGCTATGCAAAGGACGTAGCGCAGTAGTGTTATCTTTCTCTGCCAGTTAGCAACGGGAAATTTACTGCAACGTGACAGAAATCTCAGCCAAGTTAATGTGGACGAACTATTGCAATGACAGAAATCTCAGCCAAGTTAATGTGGACGAACTATTGCAATATACCTACTGATGCCCACAAAACTTGCATGGAGAAGCAGAACAGAATTCCGATTATTCTTTTCGAGTTGGGCAAGGTGCTGCCGTATGGCATCAAGTTAAGTACAGTCGGGGACAAAAGTTGGCTTCATATTTCACCTTTTCTCAGTAACCTCTGCTGGCTAATAATCATGAACAGAGGGAAGATTGGTATGATTCTCTGCTCGTAGATGAGTCTCTCTTTGATGTGATGCTTCAGGTAAGAAAGTGACCAGTATGCTCTTAAGTGTGAAGCAGACGAAGTTAACTAGCTAGCGAACTTTTGCCCTCGACTGTACAATAATTATCATTGCTGTAACTTCTACACGCCCGACGCACTGATTACTGTAATAATCTTAATATTTTAAGTGGTTTTGCATCTTGTGATAAAAAGCACCTGCTGTCACTTCCTGTTGATGAAAGCTTCTAAATTAAGCTGACATATTTAATAATGCTTTGTTATGGATGACCATTCATTGCTGGGGTAGATGGTTTCGGAAACTCCAGCAATATTGGTAAAAAAATAACAATCTGTCAATTGAACGCGGGGAAAGATCTTCCTATCGCAAGCCATCTTGTTCTAATGTTTCCTGCTTTACGTTAAACGGATTTTTTAAAAGGAAATGTAGACATGAGTGAAATGTTGCGCATACACAACTGTTAATTATACTCTTTCACTATTATAAAAACATCGGCATTTTTCGCCAGAGTAACATCATTTTTTTTATTTTCGGGGGAATGGGGGGGGGGGAGAGCATCTTGGCGGTCAAAGGGCAGGAAGCTATCTCCTTTAAACTCCTATCTTCTACAATTGCATTTGTGTTTTATTCACGGACACAGCAAACAGTATTGTTTACATAAGAGTTATCCAGCACTGTTAGTGGGTTAAAAATCCATGGAATGTTAACAGTCATGGTCGTAACAAAACTAGTATTCTATTCAGGTAATGCCAAGCGATTTCATTCAGGTAAGGAGTCATAGGATCCTGAGCGATAGTTCCATTACCACTAATCCACCCAAGAATGGTGCAACTCTAATACTGTAGTCCAGCTAACGCCTGACGATATGATGCAGCTGACGGCCAGGTGCAGGAGCCTAAGAATGTTAACAGACAGACAAGACCACAACCTGACACGGGAGTCCTTGCTCACTCCAGGAATAGTGCCTGTCGAAAGAATGCCAGATTTGTGAGAGTCACTGAACCTTCAGCTGAATTAAAGAAAAAAAAATGTATCGGCATCTTAAAAGCACTCATGCCTATTTGGACGGCTTTGGCCCATAAAAAAAGGAGTAGGAGGAAGAAACAAAGCAAAGCGTAACCTGTTTTGACATCCTAGTTGACAAAAAAGAAAAAAAGAAGGAAGCAAAAACATGCGCCCAGTGATCAGGTCCGGTTGCGCTATGTAGGTCGGGGTTCCCCAGGCCTGGTGCAAGGTCTTCATTTCTGCCGTACATCCTCACCACACACACACACACACACACACACACACACACACACACACACACACACACACACACACACACACACACACACACACACACACACACACACACACACACACACACACACACACACACACACACATTTCCTACTTCTCTAGCAACTGGCTGTGCGGCTAATTCTTTCTCTCGCGTTCCTGCCTCTCCGTCACCAACACCAACTGCTAAGTCAGTATGCAGTCTGTTATTTTGTTTCGGGACACTTTCATGGCGTTTGTCCGTAAAAAAATAAGAAGAAAAACGCAAAAAATGTGTGGATAGTTTTGTGGTGGAGTAAAAAATGTCGTAGGTTTGTATAAGGAGTGAATGGTTGTGTGGGTGGCCGATTTCGCTGGGCACTTGATGATGTACTTAAATATAATCACATTTAATTTAACTGTATCCGCATTCACTTACCGTACAATAAATGAAATTATCCAAGACCTTAATCACTCGCACCAGGTGACACATTTCTCAACATTCATTCTTCCTACTACCAGACGATTTCATTCAACTTAGGGAGGATTTCTTGTGCTGATGGCGTTGATGAAAGCTGAACCTAAGTCTTCCAGTTCAAAAGTCTCTTCTAAACGCCTAGCAAAAATAAAACACGATAGAAGCCATCTCAAGTGATTAATTCTGTCAATGTGTAGTCAGGAGGTAAAAAGCGATTACGTGAAAGATAATCGGATCAGTGAACAAGACTTTATTTTTTTATCAGACTTTTTTCACAACCAGATTCTTTTTCTTTTTAACTCTCGAATTTTAGCTTCTCAGTCCTGTCTGCTGTGAATCTTTACGGAATGTCTTGCGTTTCGCTTATCTTAGCAACAGACTGGTTTGTTGCGTAAAGGGCAAAAAGTTTCAGCTTAATTGTGTCAAGCGGTTAGAGAGGGGTACAGGCCCTGGGTTGTTTGACAGTACGCATGTTCGATCATAGGCTTGGCAGTGAACAGTTTTATTATACAAACCTCGTTAAAACACTGTTAACACTGATCTTCATAATAACCACCATCACCATCCATAGAAATGATCACATTCTACACTATTTTTCAAACTGACACCTCATAATCACTTTTATTACATCACCATCCTTATCATCCATACTTATATTCCGCAAGACTCCATCGGCATGCCATAAAAATATCCCCTCTAATAAAGTCACATCTGTCCAGAATAAGGCAGCTTCGGTGTATATGCATTATGACAGTGGGCTTTAGTTCCGAAGTTTAGGCATATGAAGGTGAGTCAGGACAGCTGGGCCTCAGGAAACGGGATATTAAATGTATAGTCGCGCATATTACAAGGCAGGTTTGTTGCACAGTGGGACATGAAAAATATAGCATCATCTATCGCCATCACGCCACCACCACCACCACCATCATCATCATCATCATCATCTCAACCCTAGTTTTCGCTAAGAACAATACGAAAGGCAGGATACAGAAACAAGAGGATGAATTAACTACTAGCGGACAGTCGCAGTCTACAGTATATAGACCTTCTTCAGTAGGGTAGGCAACATAATCTGTGCATTAGGATTCTCGCACATATACACGATTAAATCCTTGCCGTAGCTTAGAACTATTTGCGCGGGAAGAATTAGAGGC
The DNA here is from genome assembly GCF_032717465.1 of Coenobita brevimanus. Classification (NCBI taxonomy): domain Eukaryota; kingdom Metazoa; phylum Arthropoda; class Malacostraca; order Decapoda; family Coenobitidae; genus Coenobita; species Coenobita brevimanus. Next base: position 45,942,830 of record NC_137031.1, on the reverse strand, counting down.
AGGGAAAATTCTGCAGCCTCTTCCTACCATAACGAACACATACTCTTACAATAATCATCCTCTCTTATCCAACACTTATTTCCGTGGGAGTAACAAGAGACATGGCAAGACTTAACACTGTCCTCTCCCTGTCCATCTTTGGAATACAGATCACAGTACTCACCGTGGGAGGCGGTGCTGGTGCAGGATATCAACAGCACACACAGTCATGGGGTCGCGGCACTGTTAAGGTGGTCTTCTCTGCCAGCCAACAGTAGCTCATTGGGTACTACCGGTAATAATATCCGTGATAACTTGGCACACTTACACACTCACAGTATAACAGATAGTACGCTGTGTAGTATAATAAATAATACGCTGGGTAATAGATAGTACGTTGGGCAGTGTGATGGAGAGTACGCCGAGCAACCAGCAGTACCTTGGATAGGATGACAGATAGTATGTTGGATCGTAAGGCGTACGTGGCTTTTCACTGATCACACACAACGAATTTCGGTGGTGCGGTAACGCATGAGGAACGTGGAACAGTGGGAGGAGTGGAACGCTGAATAAACGGTTGGGAACAGGGGAGAGAATGGCAAATAAATTATTGAACAAGGGGAGGTGTGTGTATCAGAAAGGCTATGTGAAAGTGAGGCAAAAAGGGAGGGAACAAACAAGAGAAAGTGTGTACCAAAAAGGAGGTAAAGGATGGTGGCCAGAAAGAAGAGGAAAAGGAAATGAGAGAAACGTGATTAGATGTAAAGAAAATAAAACAAGGAGAGCTAAAAGGTCACCAGAGAAAGAGTGAAGCGATGATACTGAAGGTGCAAGATGAGAAATACTTTAACTTGAATAACGGCAAGAGAAAGTACATGATTGGAACAGGGGAAGAACGGGTCTGGAATAAAGAACGACGTAACAGTATAGCAGGTTGTGAGACGGAGACGAGGAAAGGTGGAACTGAGTTGGTGGAACAATCAGAACGGTGCAGGAAAGTAGGTCAGTGGAAGAAAAAGAGGGAAAATGAGTTTGGGATGGAGATTAATGCGACAGTACTTTAATATGCGAGACGAAGAGATGTCAGGGAGGAACAGTGGTAGTGGGACGCTTAGTGGAACAAATTAGTGGAAATGAGATGGTAGAACAATCAGAAGAAGACAAGAAAGTAGGTTAATGGAAGAGAGAGAAGTAAGGATGATTGAAAGTAACGTGACCCTACTTTGAATGTGCGAGCTTGTTAGGGCAGACCAGGTGGAGTAAATCAAGAGTAGCGTGGAACAGGGGCAGTGGAACAAGGGCAGTGGAGCGCGTGAGGAACGTGGAGCAGCTCGGGTATTGACGTGAGGGGAGAGTGAGGTGCGACGCTGGAGTGAGGCGATGTGTGTGTGTGTATGTGTGTGTGTGTGTGTGTGTGGAGAGAGAGAGGGAAGGAGAGAGGCAGGGAGTCGCGGCCCTCCCTCTCCCTCTCCTCTCACTCTCTCTCATCCGCTGCGCCGTCGCCCCTGCCTCTTTCCTACACACTCTCTCTCTCTCTCTCTCTCTCTCTCAAGTAGTGCGTTGTCTGTTGTCTCCTTTTTACATTTCTTTTTCTCTCTCCTACATTCTTCTGCTCCTCTCCCTACCTAATGTTCATTATTTCCCACGCCTGTTTCGTGCACGTCGTCTCCTGTCCTCATTATTCTTGCTTCACGACTATTTATCTTCTTTCTTTTCACTTCCTGTTCCCCAGCGCTTACTGTGTTTTCAAATATTTTACTTCCGCCCTTTCTCTTTATTGTCCCCAAATTATCTTTCTTATCTTAATTTTCATACTCGGTCTGAGGCTGGGGGCAGGAGAATACAACCCGCGTATATTAATAAATGGAATGAGACTTTAAAAACTAATCACAGAGGCAAGAATCGAACCAGGGCCCCGCGGATCTCAGTCCACTACGTAACCACTGAGCCAAGAAATGCCCATTTGCCCATGAAGCTACGTTGGCTCTTATACAGCTCATTGCAGTACCCTCTAAACTAGATCCTGAGAGAGGGACGCCTTCATGTACTGACACCGATAACCAGGTCCCTCAAACGCCTGGTTATAAATGCGTCCTTCAACTACGTCCCTATCCGCCGAAAGGAGGATGGTGAACTGCAAGAGATCAGTCTGATTTGACAGTCCATCACCGAATTCACGTTTCAGATGAACCTGAGGCTACAACAAAAACAACAGCAGCATCAACTACAACAACAACAACAACAACTACTACTACTACTACTACTACTACTACTACTACTACTACTACTACTGCTGCTACTACTACTACTGCTGCTGCTGCTGCTGCTGCTGCTCCTAGAGTACAGTGTCTTGCTATCACGGCAACGCGACTGATGAGTTAGAAGAAAAGTTGTTTTGTAGTCATAGCTGCAACCCCTGGCTCATCCGAAACGAACCCAGTGGACTGCAGACTGAAGCTGCCCTCATCCTGCAGTCCACCATCCTCCTCTCGGGCTAAAAGGAGGAAGCTGAGAAACGTGTACATAATCAGGCATAGGAGTTGCTTAGTTATGTCGGTGCCACCGCATGAAGGCGTCCTTCTCCAGCACAGGAAAAGTTGTTTGGCTGTGGAAATACAACAGTTTAGGACGGACAGACTTGGGCCAAAACTTATATTTCACTAATAAAGCAACTTTTCCAAATGCGGGTATAATTTTTCTATAAAATTATTCTCTGCGTGTTGTAAAAAGCGAATGACAGGGCAGGAGGAAATTCCCGTTCTTTGTTGCCATAGGAAAGCGACCCCACCGCCCATCACTTGAGGTGCAGTTGCCTCGTATCTCTTACCACATAGAAGGGAAGAAGACAGTAACAGGGACTTTCTTCTCGTGGCACTGACATCGCGAAGTGATTAAATTAAACAGCCATCAGTTACATCGTCTGTCTTACGATTATATAAACAACAGGATATAGATGATAAAGATATTTATCGTCATAAGTAATTTATTTTCAGTATTATCGTTATTTTCGTACATAATCATCATCATCATCAACAGACGTCAGTCACTATTACAAAATCATTATGGTTAACTCGGCGTCGTCATTACGTCCATCAGCTATAGTATTAAATTCATCTTCATACCAAATCCCTCTTTAGTCGTAAACACCAGTACCATTAGTATCATTTAATTACGCAACCCATCGTCATACTCGCCGCATCATCATCATCATCATCATCATCAGTGCTACAGTCATCACGATATGTATCACAATCTTTGCTCTCAGACCACTTTTGCCTCTCTCTCTCTCTCTCTCTCTCTCCTTTCCTTCTTATTCTCTTCTCTCTTTTATAGCCCCCCTCTTCTCTCTTTTTCTTCATTTCTCTCTCACCCTCTCTTGTCTTTCCTCTCTCATCTCTTCCCTGCCCCTTCGCTTTCCGTTCTTTCCCTCTCTTCCTCGCCCCTTCTCTCTTTCTCGACCCAACTCCCTCCCAGTTTATCCTCTCTTCTTTTCCCCCCTTTCTGTTCCCCCTCTACTCTCTTTCCCTCTCCACTTTTTCCCCCTCACTCTTCTTTCCCTCTCCTCTCTTTACCCCTCGTCTCTATTTCCCCCTCTTCTTAGTTCCCCCCCCTCCTCTCTTTCCCTGTCTCCTCTCTTTCCCTCTCCTCTTTTCTCCCTTTTTTCTCTTTCTCTCACCGGGACTTCCTCTTGCGTGCTGGCAGTGTTGCGTGTCCTGCCTTCCTTCCTTCACGCCCAACCTCCCACATCCTGCCTCTCCCATCTTACGTTCTGTGTTCTGCATCCATTGTCTTCCATCTTTTAATCCTCTCATGGTCGGGACAACTCTAATATTCTGCTCCAGCTAACACCAGACGATTTATTTCAGATGAGAGCACGTCGTACGAGCCTGAGATTGTTTTTATGGTCACTAGTAACCCTTCCATGATCAGTGTTAATGTTCCATTCCATCTAACACCAGACGATTTTATTCAGTTAAGGGTGAGCTGGTGGAGCCTGAGGGAGCTAGAATACAATTTACATCCTAATATATATCATGCTGCATCGTTCGTTTGAAGTCCTACATCTCACTAATGACTTTTGCATTCATTATCGTTCACCGTAGAATTTACGCTCTGCACGTCCTGCAACTTTCCCGCTACGTAACCTATTGTATGATACATTTAACTTCTCTCCTCATATATCCTGTAAATAATACATTATTTTTTTAATATTGTCATATTTGTTCTACCATTGTAACATCACAGCAAACAAGTCCTGACACTATTGATAACTCGGACATCAAATTCATCCTTCTTAGGTTTTTTTCACCCCTACAATTCGGGGGGGAGTATTTCTTGTGTTCTCGTGTTCCGAGTACCTTGGGCTGCAGGGGCATATCTTTACATATCCTTACAATGAGATTTGAGAAATGTTTAATATCGAAGAAACGGAATACCTCGGAAGCCATCCTCTGTCATAATCTGCCTCGGCGAAGATGCCATGTTTATATCTATGTCTGCCACACATAAAGTCTCAGTACTGTGTTCAAGGAGCGGCAGTTACGATAAACGAGTCTATATTATTAAAAAATTTTCGTGACTGTCTTGTTTCTCGTATTTTGTTACTTTAATGTTCACTGTAATTTGACTGTGAAGTGTTTGTTAGCTGTATGAGTAAAGGCAAACGTTTACAGAATAAAAGCAGTCTAATCCGCGACTTAAGTTTAGGAGAGTTTGTAAGTACAACCCTTAAATTCAGGGCCAGCCATGAGTTATCCATTCGCTACAGCGTGTTTGCACAGTTCCCCTCATTTTCGCCTTTACAGAAAGTCTTTATGTTTCGGGCGATTTATGTAACTCCAGGAACGTTGTTCAGCAAGTTCAGTAATCAGTAGTTACCTAGAGTCCATGGTACAATATGCCTGCTATTAGAAATTCATCTAGTCAGGTATCAACAAAAACGCTGCCACATTGTCCCAAACTTGAATCCTTCCTTCAACCGCTAAATTGGAGTTGGGGGAAGGGACTGGGCCTCTCTGTTTTGATTCTCGTTGCACGTGATTCCAAAATACAGGTGTGTGTTAAAGTAAAGGTTCACTGTTGCATAGATGTCATCACCAATATCAACCTCGTCTGTGGTGAAAGTGTTACTCTCCTTACTAGTGTTTACGGTGCCTCTAGGTGACGTGTGCATAGATAGCAGTGGTGGAAATTCAATAACAAATTACTTTTGCATCCTATTACAAATAAGGAAAGACGATTTTACCATAAAATGTAAAAAATTATCTCCATTAATGCAGTGACCGAGAATAAAGAACTGCATAATATAAAGCAAATTTTGACGTGCGATTTTATTCAGCTCATATACACTCACAGCAGAAAGGGCTGAATAATTTAGCAATGACGACATTGTGCAGAGGCTCGTGTTGACAGCGAGGAAGGTTGGCATTTGACGACGGAATAGCTCCAGTTCAGTATTTCATGTCATTAAATATTAACACAGCCTCGCAACATTATACATGCTTTCCTCTCATTGTAAGTCAGCAAATGAGTTCCTATGCCCTCTCCTGACTGTTTGCTCGGACGTAAAAAGCTCCTCTGTCGCCTTCATCTCCGCCACGTCATGCATAAATGGATGAGCTACGGGATAGGAGGACAGAGCGATATTTGTCCCGCAGAGAGAAGGAGCAGGTATATAGGTAGACTTCTGTGTGATCCAGGTGTGTTGTTTCCGCTTTAACTTGACCTAAAATTGCCAACTCTGTCTCGAATGATGAGTTGTACCGTACAATAGATTAACTCTAGCATATGATGCTAGTCACGAAGAAGTGTTATGGAAAGGGTAAGGGCCTCAGTATTATCATAATCTGCCACTGGGCTGCGTGAATAAACTATAAAAGGACGAAAATCTGGGCCAAGTAGAGGTGAAAAGAGCTTCGTCGGGCAGATGATGTGAAGTGCTCCAAGCCGGGGGCACCAAGGCTAAAATTACACGAAGACCGAAAATCACGTTAAAGTGTTCACAAGGTGAAGCTTTCAGGCAATTTCTTCTCATATGTCTGCAGTCTCTTGGGAGCAGCCCGTGAAACATTGCTTAACATATCCAGCATGCAACTGAAAGAGTGTTCAGGCCGGTCAGACTGTTGGGTACAGCTTGTTTGATCCTTGTGCCTCTTCATCCAGTACCTTAAATAGGAACCTGGATGTAAATCAGTTATTGTGGGTCGTGATCAGGGGGAAGATTGGAATCAGGCAGAGCTGTATTGTATGCCTTTGTGACCCTCGTGCAGTCAGTTGGCATATAATTAAACTTTTTTCTTCAACCTTAGGCGACAGAACCTCATACCTGTACCTTTCCTGTACAGGACCATCTCTCTTTCTTGTATGTTATTATATGTAATAAGAACATTAATACTGAATAAACATACTGCATGACGCCGCTTCGTAGAATGTGAATGAATGTAGAATACTGAGAGGCGGAGTCATGTCACGGTAGTAGGAAATTATGACGATGATTAAGCCTATTCAGCTCTATGAAATTTCATATATGTATAAAAATACACACACACACACACACACACACACACACACACACACACACACACACACACACACACACACACACACACAGGCTAACTCACACGTACACACATACACAGAAACAAACAACAAGCAATTGACTAAAAACACATAAAACTAAAAAACAAACACCCACGCACCACATCATCCCCATACACACAAAAATTAACCTACTGTACAGAAATCCCTCCATACCAGTCCCTACATCTTCCCCCTCTTCTACGAACCTGATACAAGAATTCAGAGAAGGAAATCAAACAGCGACTCATGCCAGATATTTCCTTGGCATCGAGAGCGGTCTATACGCGGAATCAGGCCGGGATCAGTGCAGATTGAACCATCCTGGCCATTACCACGAGTCATGGCTGAGGGCAGCCGTGTCAGAGAGAGACAGAGACAGAGACAGACAGACAGACAGACACGCAAAAGTATAAAGAGCACACATGCACAAATATGTGCAAACATAGCAATACACACACACACACACACACATATATATATATATATATATATATATATATATATATATATATATATATATTATGTGTCCGACTCTGGGCATAGGCTTCACAGCCTGCTCTCTAGGCCCAGTAGTCCTCCTACATACCATACACCTCTACATGTCACCACTTCGGCGCTAACACTCACCGTCCATATTGAATACATGCTAGGGCTGTCTCATACAGGACTGGTGTATTGGTATTAGCGGGGGTATTTTTATGACATGTCGGCGGGTCTTCTGGTAGGTCAGTAAAGCCTGATTTAATGAAATTCAAATCCATAAACTGTTCCCTGCCCCAGCGGGGATTTGAACCTGGGTCCGGTAGGACTGCAGGCCACCTCTCTACCGATCGAGCCACCGCCTCCCCTAATATATATATATATATATATATATATATATATATATATATATATATATATATATATATATATATATATATGTTTGTATGAATGTATATATTGAGAGAGAGAGTGGGGAAGCGAATAAGTAATTATGGAAGCGTGTGTGACAGAGAAAGAGAGACAGACAGACAGACAAACAAGCAGAGAGAAAAATGGTCAACCAAGGAAAGATGCATGCAAATGTGGGAACAAACAGTGTGAGAGAGTTGGAAGAGGGGATTGCTTAGAATGAGGAGGATGTGTGTGTGTGTGTGTGTGTGAGAGAGAGAGAGAGAGAGAGAGAGAGAGAGAGAGAGAATCATCCGCTTGAATAATCTGAGTGAATGCGCTAGTGCATCCACGTGTCAGAGAGAGAGAAAAAAAAATAAAACGTGTGTGTGCTGGATTCATTTAATTAGAAGCTCTGTGTATGTGTCAGTGTGCGTACGTGTATATCTGTAATGATGTGTGCTTTTCAGTAGATATATGCGTGTTTGTATCACCATGTTCGCATGCTTCAGGAAGAGAGAGAGAGAGAGAGAGAGAGAGAGAGAGAGAGTGTGTGTGTGTGTGTGTGTGTGTGTGTGTGTGTGTGTGTGTGTGTGTGTGTGTGAGTAAGACAGACAGACAGACAGACAGAGACAGAAGAGAGAGTGCTCGTAGTGATTCATTCCTGACTGTGTTAGGATTTTCACGCTATGAAAAGGAAACAAAGGCTTCAACCGTGTAGTGTTGTTCCCTCAAAAGCAGACAAATATAAAGCCAAATTCAAATTCCTTTCGAGATGCCTGCATACATTGCAATTAGAAGACTGGAAGTCATAGGCAGAGAGAATACAGACTCATGAAGACAGGGCCAGAGTTGACCTGTTGCATACATGTATGACTGCATGTATCGACTAAGTCTTGGATTGAAGAACTGGACAGAAAAATGGTGATAGTGCACTGCCAGACGGATGCAACTTGTCCACCTTACCGGAGGAAGGATGCAAGCTGACTGTCCAGAGGAGAAGTGACTATTAAAGTAGCCATAGTAAAGAGGTAAGGATGCAACAGTGCGGCGAAGAGAGATAGGTTGCAGAGTCAGTAAGACGAGGGGTGTTGCTGTGACAAAAAAAAGAAAAAAAAATGACGCCCTGTTTAGACGAGCTGACGAGCTGTATGTGGGAAGCCAACATACATCAGAGCTGTACTCCATACAGGGTCGACTAAGTCCCCTGGACAAAGCCAACGGCTGAGAGGGGGTAAAGAAGGCACGGAGCCGTCTTGCCACACCTAACCTTTTGCAAGCAGATTTGCAAGAGAGGTAATGTGATCATTCTATGATAGGTCCCGAGGGAATGAAACCCCAAGAGTGCTAAGGAACGATAAAGGATTATGTTTAATATTGTTCAGCATTGAGGCATATTCCTGCGGAGGACTTTTGCGGATCGAAATGTATAGTATGCAGTACGCTTGCGTGCATCAGTGTGTGTGTGTGTGTGTGTGTGTGTGTGTGTGTGTGTGTGTGTGTGTGAGAGAGAGAGAGAGAGAGAGAGAATGTGTCCATGTATGTGTGTGTGTGTGTGTGAGAGAGAGAGAGAGAGAGAGAGAGAGAGAATGTGTCCATGTGTGTGTGTGTGTGTGTGTGTGTGTGTGTGTGTGTGTGTGTGTGTGTGTGTGTGTGTGTGTGTGGATTTGTACATGTGAGTTGAGTATCGGTGAGTGCATGTGTCAG
>NC_137031.1:45863695-45928695 GCF_032717465.1 Coenobita brevimanus | reverse complement strand
ATACACTGCAAACCAGGTACACCCCTCACAACACAGCCCAGCAGAATACAATGCGCAATTGCGCAACAGGAATATAAGTGGTTACACAACACATACCATCCAGCCGGAAGCGCACGCACACGCACACACACACACACACACACACACACACACACACACACACACACACACACACACACAGAAAATATATATATATATATATATATATATATATATATATATATATATATATATATATATATATATATATATATATATATATATATATATATATATATATATATATATATATATACATATATATATATATATATATATATATATATATGTATATATATATATGCATAGAGAGAGAGAGAGAGAGAGGTAGATAGATAGGTAGATAGACAAATAGATAGCTGGGAAAATTGATATAGATTTAAACAGTATACATATTCTCTCTCTCTCTCTCTCTCTCTCTCTGTCCTGCTAAAACACACACAAGACTCGGAATAAACATCTCCCAGGCGGCTCTCACTCTCCCAGCCTTCAGAACGCGAGCCTCTCAAGAAACAAATGGAAAACGCTATGAAAATAGAAACACGACAATTCGAAGCGCTTCCGTGACTTGAATGTATCAGGAGGGGGGCAGGAGGGAGGGAAGGAAGGAAGGGAGAGAAGGAAGGAAGGACAGGCGGGAAGGAAGACGATGCGAAGGACAGAAGGAGAGAGGGGAAGAAGTAGACAGAAAAGGGAGTGAGGAGGGAGGGAGGGAACTGAGTGAATAGGAGAAAAGAGAAGAGAAAGGGATGGAAAGAGAGAGAGAGAGAGAGAGAGAGAGAGAGAGAGAGAGAGAGAGAGAGAGAGAATGAAGATGAGAAAGGAAAAATGAGAGAAAAGTTGGACGGAAAGGGGGAAAGAGATAAAGATGGGGAAAGAATCAGGGAATAAAGCTGGGGATTAGGGTAGGAAGGAAGGGTGAAAATGAAAGAGTAAAAGCAGAAGTAAGAGAAACAGAGAAGGAAGGCTGACAGGATGATGTGACGGAATGAGGGAGAAGGAGAGAGGTAGAGAAACAGAGAAAGCGAGGGGATTCGAAAAATGAGGAAGTAAGGAAGAAGAGAAAGGAGAAGAGAAGGAGAAAGAAAGAAGAAGGAGAGCTGAGAAGGAAGGAGAGAAGAAAGTGGACGAAGAAGGATGGGGGGAGAAATGAAAGATAGAGGAAAGTAAGGAGACAGTAAAGAAGGGAATGAAGAAGCAGTAAAGAGGGGAACGATGGAGGAAGAGAGACGAGAGGAGAGAAGCGAAGGAGAGACGTGCTAAAGCAAAGAGAATTATGCAAAAAGGAAGAGAATAAAAGAATTCAGGGAGAAGACAGTAACACAATGTAGAAGAAAGAGAGGCAGAGAAAAAAAATAAGAAAAGAAGAGCGAGCAGGAGGAAGAGATTTAAGATAGATGGAGTTTTTAGGAGAGGCAAAGACGGGGTATATAACGAAAGTGTGCACATCACAGGAAGAGAGAGAGAGAGAGAGAGAGAGGGAGAGAGAGAGAGAGAGAGAGAGACAGAGACAGACAGACAGACAGGCAGACAGAAGTTCATGAAGGAAGAAAGCATGAGAGAAGTATCTAATTAAGACAAGTTAAGAAAATGACGAAAGAAACTATTGAAAAGGGAACAAAAGAAAATGGGAGAGGGATGACGAAGAATCTGATAAGAGAGGGAAACGATGAGCCAAATAAAGGAAAAAGAGAAAGCGTGAGCAACAGGAAAGGTCAGAAGGATCAGAGAATATAAGACGAGAAGGCTCTGTGGTTTGTGTTGCTCTCTGTGTTGCCATTGTGCTGTTCTTTTTCCTTTTGCGAGTATTTTGTTGATATTTGTCGTTGGTATTTTGCTTTATGAATTTCTCGCAACGCTGAAGGTGTAGCTATTGTGATCGAGTCGGTTTTTGTATCTGTATTTATATGTCTGTTAGAATTTAGTTAGATTGATAGATAGATAGATTGATAGAAGATAACAAAATATCTTATCAGTGCCTGATCCGTTTGGAATGGAAACTGACCCATACATTGTGTGAGTATATAAAGAAGTTATTCTGCTTTGGTGCAGGTCGATCAGAGGCCAAACTTCAGGGTACTGGGTTATCTCGTGAGTGGTCGTGAGTAATGTATCAGATCTGGATCATACCGACACATACACTGAGCACAGGGAAGAGAAGTGACTCGAATTTGGTGAAGATCGACCAAAAGTCAAGGTAGATATCTTTATTTTTCTTGCTTTTCATCCCATTTATTATACTGATGCTGTTTAATCAGTATGCACAGCAACATCACCAACAACTGACTGTTCCCTCGCTGTCATTGATAGTGTTACTGATTTTACTGTTGCTATTGATGTTGGTATATCTGGTCAACGTGCACAGCAGCAGCATCAACAAATGTGCATTCCGTCACCTTCTACCACTCACCCAGGCAGTGTCCTGTGCGTCCGCAGTTTCGTTCCACTGTTTTATAAGCACCCTGTCTTTGTCTCTGTTTTTTTTGTGTGGCCCTGCTTTGTTTTTGTTTATAACTGTATTTATGTCAATCTTCGTTGTGTGTTCTCTTCCAGCGGTTTGTGTTTCTTTGTGTTTATCTTTGTAGTTGTTTGCGCTTTTCTCCTTTGTGTTTATATTTGTATTTTTAGTTTAATGTCTTCGTATATCTTTCTGTGTGTTCTTGTCAGTTTTCCTTTCTCTTATAGGTTCATTTGTGTTGCTCTTATATCCTTCGTTTTCTGTTTATGTACTCATCTGATTCCTAAGCATCTGTCTGTATCTTGTCTTTGTCTGTCATATATATTTGTATATATTCTTACTTATATTAGTCTTTTTGCGACCCAACAGGTTGAATATGAATCATTTTTTCCTTCCCTCTTTCCCTCCATATTTCCCTGTTATTTTCCTCCCTTTTTTCCGTCTTTCCCTCCTTATCTCCTTCCATACCTCGTTCCTAATCATCCTTCCCTCCTAATTTTTATTTTGTGTTGTTTTTTCTGTCTGTGTTTGTCCATGTTTATGTGCGTTCACGTATGCGCTTGTGTTCGTATGTGTTACTGTTGTCTTTGTATGATTAAAAGTGTTCTGTGCGTCTTATGTAGACTTTTGACTAGTTCATGTAAGTTTATGATGGTCATGCTTTGTGTGTGTGTGTGAGAGAGAGAGAGAGAGAGAGAGAGAGAGAGAGAGGAGTGGGTGTATTGTGTTTTGGTGTGTACTGAGGTGTTGTTTATCATGTGAGTTGGTGTGTACTGATATGTTGGTGTGTTACTGTGTCGGTGTTTGTCGGTGTCTGTGAACATGCTTGTGTCCACCCCTTCCGGAAATGAGGCATTAGGCAATATATCTCTGCTTCTCATATAAAATAAATTATATATCTTCTTACAAATTAAGTTCCGTATCTTTCTATGCTATACTGTTCGATATCCCACCTACTCCGTATACGAATGATCTTTCATCCTTGTATCATTGGGCAATATGCTATCTAGAAACCATCAACCCCTAACTAAATTGTTCGGCATCCAGACTTAAATAAATTATAAATAAACGTAATACTTTCTACGCTCTGCTCGTTGGCAGCTTAGGTTCTCAGAAAACACCAGCTGCCTCTACTGTTATTCGCTTAAAAAACAGAGAAAAAATGCTGTATAGTTAGTTATTTTAGCTTCTCAAAGAACACAGATTATCTCTGATTTTATCGAAGGCACGATGCGCGACCTAAAATTAACCAGTGCCTGACCACACTTTTAGGCATCGCGGCTTAAAACCAAATTATTGGGCAAAACTATAATTTTCTTTTTATGCTACTCTGTCGGGCATCTTACCTTTCTCAAGGAAAAACACATATTACCCCTATTTTTTGTAAAAATCACAATGCACCACGGAGTGATCGCCAGCGGCTGCCTGGAATGGGCCAGCAGGACTACTGCAGTTATGCTCTTTTCTTATGCTTTTCTGTTCTTAAAGTATGCGGCATCCCAACTTTTCACTACTTTCCCAGAATTATAAACTCATTACATCAAGATATAAATACAGAAACTTTGTGTGTGTGTTTATAGATAGATATAGATATAGATGTATAGATAGATACATAGATAGATAGGCCGATATATAGATAGATAGATATCAATGCACCATACCTAGAACTTATAACGCCCAACACTCATACTCTCCGGCATCTAGGCCTCACGGTACCCTTCCTAGAAACACTGGCTGGCTTGAGGAATGTTGGTCATAACATTTTCGTCTCTGGGAATTTGTCAGATGGTATTTGTAGGTCCAACCAGCTCATCCCCGGTGGTTCTGAGAATTTCTTGACGTGTGGTAGGTGAGAGGGAGGTGGGATTAATGCGGTGTTGAGAGAGAGAGGCGGAGCGAGGGAGAGGGAAAATTAATGTGGTGTGTGTGTGTGTGTGTGTGTGTGTGTGTGTGTGTGTGTGTGTGTGTGTGTGTGTGAGAGAGAGAGAGAGAGAGAGAGAGTGAGGGGGTGTTACATAATTGCATATACAGCTCGATCTCTTCTTGTTGGTCTGGCTTCATTTCTAATTAAATGGCTTGCTCTGTGTGTGTGTGTGTGTGTGTGTGTGTGAGAGAGAGAGAGAGAGAGAGAGAGAGAGAGAGAGAGAGAGAGATTAATAATTAGTCAAACAGCGAACATAGATAGATAGAGAGAGAGAGAGAGAGAGAGAGAGAGAGAGAGAGAGAGAGAGATTAATAATTAGTCAAACAGCGAACAGAGAGAGAGAGAGAGAGAGAGAGAGAGAGAGAGAGAGAGATTAATAATTAGTCAAACAGCGAACAGAGAGAGAGAGGGGGAGCCAGGGTGGAGATTATTGCGTTTAGGAGACGACGAAGCAAAGCCAATACTGTACTGAGGAGACAAAGGCAAGGGGGAGGGAAAGCAGGAGGGGCGGAGGAAAGACGGCACGAGGAGAAGGAGAGGAGGGCGCGGTGGCTGAAGAAGAAGAAAAAAAAAAAAGGAGAGAACAAAGAGGAAATGAGAAATGGAGAGACTGGAAAGGAACAGAGAGACGAAAGGAGGAGGAAGGTGAAATGAGCCAGTGGAGTGAGTATGAAAACAAAGAGACGAGGTGAAAGACGTGAGGAAATTAACACTCTCAGCCTCCTGTCACTCCCTCTCAGCTAATATGCAACTGTCGGGTTAGCTGGGACAGAATACCAGAGCTGCCCCTACCATGAGAGTTGATGGTGACGGTATTAACACTCTCAGGCTCCTGTGTACCCTGTCAGTTAATTAAAATCGTCCGGCTTTTATTGGATAGAGCAAATAGAGCTGTACCGAGTATGAAAGAGCTAATGGTGGTAGTACTGACATTCTCTGGCTTTAATGACCCGCTTCCCTTAAATAAAATCATCAGGATTTAGCAGGGATATAGTTCTAGACTTGTCCCGAGATTGACAGGCTTCAGTGTGAGGATATGAAAGAAGGCGGAGAAGAGAAGAGAGGATAGAGATGGGAGGAAGACAGGAAGGAGCAATAGAGAGAGGAAGAGAAAATGGAGGAACGTAGAGAGAATAGAGGAAAGGAGGAATAATCAGAAGGAGGAAATGAAAGAATTCAGGAAGGAAATGGGTAAAATAACAGGATAGTCTAATAAGCAGGAATGTAGCAAATAAAGACGACAGGCAGAAAGAAAAGAAGCAGAGAGGAATGAAAATAACGTAACACACACACACACACACACACACACACACACACACACACACACACACACACACACACACACACACACACACACAGAAAAAAAAAGATTGGAAGCAGAGACGCAGAGAGGAAGAGAAACAACGTAAGAGGGAGAGGGACCATGGAAAACGCGGCCCCCTCAAAATAAACCAATAAAAAAGAAAGAGAACAGAGAGAAGGAAAAAGAAAAAGATAAAAGGAAGACTGTGACCAGGAATGAAGCGAAAAGAGAGATGGAAGGAAGCCAAGCGAGAGAGAGAGAGAGAGAAAGAGAGAGAGAGAGAGGATCTAACAAGAGACAGGAGGAGGGAAAGAGACAAAGGAGGAACACCGATGAAAGGTAGAAGGGAGAGAAGGAGGGGCGGAAGGGAGGGAAGGAGGAGCGGAAGGAAAAAGAGATGTGAGAAGGGAAGAAGAAATGCAGAATGAAAGGGACGATGGAAGGAGTCCAAAAAAAGTGACAGTGGAGGGAAAGAGACAAAGGAGAGACAGGGAGGAGGGAGGGGGAGGAGAAAGGATGACAGACAGGAAGAAGGGAGGGGAAGAAACAGAAGGGAGAGGGGCAGGGGAGAAGACAGGGAGCAGGGAGGAAGGAGTGGAGACAACGAGGGAGGAGAAGGAGGTGTAACAATGAGAAGGGGGAAGGAGAAGCGAAGGGTAGACAAGGAGTAAGGGGAAGGTGAGGAGAAGGAGGGGAGACTAGGGGAGAGGAAGTGGAGAGAAGGAAGAGAAAAAGGAGGGAGGAGGAGGAGGGGTGACATGGAGGGAGGTGGGGGGAGAAAGAAAAGAGACAAGGTGGAGGGGTAGAGAAGGATAAAGGGAGACAAAGGGAAAGGGAGGAAGGAGGGGAGACAGTGAAGGAGGGGAGTGGCCCGGGGAGGAGAGGTGAGGAGAGGGAAGCGAGGAAGACGATATTATGAGAGGACACAAAGGAAGCAGCTCGTAGGGGTTCACTGCTCTCCCCCTTCCCCTCACCTCCCCACTCCTCAATCCTTCCCTCCCTTTCCTTACTCCTCTTTTCTCTCACCTCCTCCGTCCCTACCCATCCTCTCTTCATCTTTCCTCCTCTGCTCTCCTTCTACATCCCTCTCCCTTCTCTCTTCCTCCTTTCTTCCCTTCCTTTACTCTTGTTCTCCTACCCCTATGTCCCTTGTACTCCCCCATCCTTCTTTCCCTTCTCCTTTACCCTCTCATTCTTCCTCGTACCCTTCCTTCACATACCATTCCCCCTCCTTCCTTAACCTTCCCGATATCCCTGTCTCCTCCTTTTCCTCCTTCTCTCCAGTTCCCCCTACCCGTCCCCCCCTCCCTCCTCCCCCCCCCTCTTGTCTCTTCCTTCACCTTACTCATCTTTCACCGGCCCCTTCCACCACCACCACCACCACCACCACCCTTCCCACCCCTCTCATTGTCACCGTGTAATCTTCTCCCTCTCCCTCCGCTTCGCCTCCCCAACCACACACACGTCTCCCTCTCCCTCCGCCTCATCTCCCCGACCACACACACACACACACACACACACACACACACACACACACACACACACACACACACACACACACACACACACACACACACACACACACACACACACACACACACACACACACACACACACACACACACACACACACACACAGCTCAGTTGCGCCTTAGTGACAATTACCTCTAAGCCTCCCCCATTTCCACCTTAAATGAGGCCATTGAACCGAACGACGAATTTGGGTTTTAATTATTTAGTCAGAGTTTGTGTGTGTGTGTGTGTGTGTGTGTGTGTGTGTGTGTGTGTCCTGTTTATAATTTTGGGTCACCTGATTCAGATGATGTCCATTTTTGAGTTAATTCTTTATACTGCCAGTCGATTTAGTCAGCTTGGGAATGCCTCTCATGTTGAAGAGGTTTATTAAGACTGTCACACTCCTCCAGTTTGAAACAGTCTATCTTAGGTTAAATTAAATGGTCAGACTGTGGTAAGAATATAATAAAAAAAAAATCTTAGCCTCTGTAGGGTTAAGCACGACATACATCCACTGTTTTTGATATTACGATTGCTGTATAGGAGGTCGAAACGATTATTATATAAGTTTGCTCATTTATTAATCTATCTGTCTATCTATCTATTGCCAGACGCCTTAATCCCATAAGGGGTGACCACAAACACATCGCCTCCATGTCGCTTTGTCCCCCGCCATTTCATCGCCCCGCTCCCAGCTCACACCCCCCTGTCTCATATACCTCTCCATTCCATCCCTCCATCTCATCCTTGGCCTCCCCCTCCCTCTCTCCTCCTCCACCTCACTCACATACACTCTCCTCGTCAGTCTCTCTCAATCCTTATCTGAAATGCCCACCTTTTATTTATCGGATAAGTGTTTTATGTCATCTCTTCAGTACGATAATGGATTTTGTGGTTTATTCTTTTTGCTATAAGACTTTTTTTTTTTTTCTGTTTGAAGATGCTGATCCTAATGGAAGGCTTAGATATAACATTCACTAACCTTTTCACCACCCGAGAACTCCTCTAAACTGAGTAAAAATCGTCTGTAAGTAGCAGGAATAAGATATAACATCCTCGATCTTAAAGGGTTAATGCTCTGAACTACACTAATATCTCCCAGTAAGTCCACATACACAGCTCAGAATAAATACTGATGTGTGTACGCCTTACGTGTTTGTTGCCTGATGCGGCTGAGGGTCGTATTCTAAATGGCTTTGGAGATTTCGTAACTCCTCTTCTTCAGCGATTCATTCTCCACGTTACACCTCAATATCCTCTTGTGTTACTCGTGAATTCTATGTCGAACCATAAAACGATATTAATAACAAGCAGGAGAATGGTGAAGTGTAATATACAGAATAAATCACTAATAAGTGGTGCTACGAAGCCTCCTAGAATATAGCCCTGAGTACGAAGCCTCCTAGAATATAGCCCTGAGTGTGATGGAGGCCACGTCAACCATCAAACGTCAAAGCCCGTATTCATAAACATTCTTTAGCCTATGTTGCGTTAAAGGTCCCAAGTTTAAAGACACCTGTCATATTTCGTATTATTTCGGTCACCCGTCAAACGGTTTCAGCCAAACTACACCTAATAATAACGTGAAAAATACAGCCAAGCAAAATGATTCTTGGTATTACTCAGCCACTGTGGAGATTGGGTTAGGAGAATAATTGGTTAGGAACTTTTATGAGTATGGCTCCAACACAACAATAGGCCGTGCTGGAAGGGGAGGTAGAGGGAGGGAGGGAGGCTGAAGGGAAATCCTGGAGAGTGGAAGGCCATATATTCTCCTTACTCTCTCCTCTTGTTTCTCCTTCCTCTCTTCTCTTGTCCTCCCCTCTCCCTCCCCAATTGTCCCTTCCTTTTTTTTTCCCCTTCCCTCATTCATTCAGGTTTCCTCTGTCTCCATAAATTTATATATCTTGTTCCTGTATGCACATTCCTTTATTTCACTTTACCCATGAATTCCTCCCTCTTCGTCTGTCATCGCTCTCTCATTCTGTGATATTCTCCACATTTCATCCGCTTGTCTTCTCCTTTCTCTTTCCTTTCTTCATTCCTTCAAGTTTCCTTTGCTTCCTTATTCTGTTAACCTCACCTCAGTATGTAAACTTTATCTCACTTCACCCAGTAATTCCTCTCTCTCCCGTCGTCCCCTCGTGCATTTTCTGTTATTCTCCTTACTCTCTCCTTATGCTCTCTCCCTTCCTCTTCCTCATTCCTTCAAGTTTCCTCTATTGCTGCTATACTATTAATATCATTCCATTACTAACATTTCTTTATCTCTCACCACCCACCGAATCCTGTTTTTGTCGTCCCTCTTTCATTCTCCGATATTCTCTTTACTCTTGTCCTTTCCTTTCTCTCTCTTTCCTCGTTCCTTCAGGTTTCCTCTGTTTCCGATTACTGTACATCATGTCTCTGTATGCACACTCCTTTATCTCGCTTTGTCCAATAATTTCTCTCTTTCCTCTGTCATAGCACTGATATTTATTATTTACTTTAACCTGTAACCTTATCCTTCGTCGTACAATACACATTTTTTTTTTTATGGTTTGTTTGCTTGTCTGTGTGTTAGCAATGTCATGGGTGAATTTACACTAAAATGGGAATAATGACTAAAAACCAAGAGAGCAAGATGATATTTTATGCTGGACGAAGTAGATCAAGGGCCAGAGTCAAAAGGGGGGCTGTAACTGCCCTGGGGAATATCTGCATTCCCGGAGTGCTCTCGTTAAACTCTAGTATTGCAAGTGTTGATTCAGGCTAGATCGTTCAGCTCGAAAAGCATTCCCAAAGCTGAATAGGCCCGTTTAGCTGTAGAAACAATAAATCAACAGAATATGTAACCAGACTCAAGAGGTTTATAACTGTCAGGAGATCCACATTCAAGCAAGCCAAAGTCCTCATAAACTGGTCACCTCCTAGCTTAGACATGTGTAGTAGTAGTAGTAGTAGTAGTAGTAGCAGCAGCAGTAGTAGTAATAGTAGAAGTAGCAACTGTTATTGTTGTTGCTGCTGTCGTTGTAGCCGCATATTTATCTCTAACCTGGGCTCAGTGGACTAGAGGCTGAAGCTGCCTTTCTCTGACAGTTCACCGTCCCCTATTTGGGGGATAGGGAGGGAGATAAAGGACGTTTGTATAAATGAACAGTGAATCTCCCCCCGGTTATATTGGTGCCACCACATGAGGGCGTCTTTCTCCAGCACGTAGACATCAGAGAATGGCTATAACCACTCGGGAACCTCACTGAGATCCACGAAGGTAACTGTAAAACCACAAAACGCAAGTAACTGGGGCTTGTTGGAAATATCGGGGTAATGAATGTTATAAAACTTTAAGGTGAGCAGTGCTTGTCGGTTGTTTTATTTCACCGCAGGGATTCCGTGATAAAACTGAGTGTAGTAATCTAGAGAACTGTTCGTGAAGATTTGCTATCACAGAACCAAAATGATATACCTGTAGCTGTATTCACGAACAAAAGTTATAATTTTCAGAGGAGAGAGTGTTGATTTAGGAGGAACGAGTGGCTGTGGAAAATTCTGCCCTTTTTTTTTTCTCTCTCTCTCTCTCTCTTCCGGTAAATGTTTTTGTAAGAGGAACGAGAGATTGTGGAAAATTCTGCCTTTTTTATTCTTCTTTCCCTATGTGTTTTTTTGTAGGAGGAACGGGAGACTATGAAAATTTTTGCCTTTTTTTAGTCTTCTTTCCATAAGGCTCTTTGAAGGAGGAACGAGAGACTGGAAACTTCGGCCCTTTTTTTTTTTTCTTCCCAAAACAGTAACTTAACGGCCATATTCGTCAAATCACAATCTTACGTCAGTATATATCAGGCTTTCATCTCATACACCCAGCCCCTTCCAACGTCTGATAATTCTCTCATCACACAGTCTCAGCTCTTTTCGGCGTCTTATTCTCATTTCACACTTTCAGCTCCTATTATTCTTTTACCTTGATTTGGGCCAGATTTTCGTCTTTTTGTACCTTATTTCACGTAACTCAGTGGCAGAAAATGAAAATACTACGTCTCTTTTTTTTCCTACTATAGCACTTCTTCGTGACTAGCGTAATATTCTAGTGTTAAGTTCTTGCTACAGCTCAGCACTTAAGATGAAGAGATATCGATTTTAGGCCAGCTTAGAGTAAACAGAGTATAGCAACATTTGATCGTACTCCCAAATCGCAAATTCTCGGCACGACTTAGCATTTCATCACTCTCTAGCCTCGCACCCAGTTGCTTACATAATCTGATCAACTTCACACCTCGGCCAGACACAGCTATTTTCTCGGCTTATACTCAGTTCCTGCCAACATCTGGTCCTACTCTCATCTCACACTCTCCTCTTCCAACAAAATTTGATCATTCTCTCATCTCACAGTCTCAACTCCTACCAACTGTTCACACTCTCATCTCACACTATCTGATCACTTCCTTACCTCACAGTCGCCTCTTCCAACATATGATCACTCTCATCTCATAATCTCATCTTCCAGTATCTAACCACTCTCTCATCTCACACTCTCCTATCATATGATCACTCGCTTATCTCACAGTCTCATCTCATCTAGTCACACTTTTACATCACACTCAATCTCACCCCAGCATCTAATCACATTCATACTACCTTCATCTCTTGACACTTACCTCACACTCCCAGCTCGTCGCAGCATCTGATTCCACTCATCTCAACACTCTCGCCTCCCAACATGTAATCACTTTCATTTTACAATCTGAGTTCCCTCCATCATCTCTTCACACTATATTCACACTCTCAGTTCTCAACATCTGATTACACATTCGTCTCACACCCTCAGCTCATCCCAGCATTTCTTTCTCTCTGGGCACATGGTCTCAGCTGCTAGGGCTGGTGGGGACGCCGTGGTTGGGATCATATATATTAAAATCTTGGAGGTGCGCATCGTCACTGCGTGGGAGAAGGGAAGTGACCAATTGCTGCCTCCTCTGTCACTATTGTCGCCAGGTTTAGGAGGCTTCATACTGCCCCTGCCTCACCCCTGTCTCACACACCCCTTTACCCCTACCTCATCTCTGCCTCACCCCTGTCTCACACACCCCTTTATCCCTACCTCCTCTCTGCCTTGCCTTACCTCTCCTGTCTTACCACACCCCTGTCTCACCTCCACCACTGTCTCACTCCCATAACTGTCTCACCCCTGCCTCACCTCCTCCCCTGCCCCAACTACACCCCTGCCTCACCTCCTCCCCTGTCTCACCTACACCCTTGCCTAACTCCATCCCTGTTTCACCCCATCTCTCCTTCACCTAAACTCCTGTTTCACCTCCACAATTGCTTCACCCCTGACTGGCACCCACTTTTGTCGTACCTTCACCCATTCCATACCATTACACATGCTTCCCTACCCTACCTCCATCCCTGCCTCACCTTCATCCCTTCTTTACCTCCACCCCTGCCTTCCGGCTTTACCTACCCTTACCCCCCTCCTTGCCTTACTTCCCCCTGCCTCTCTCCCTGTTTAACGCAGCCCCACTCCCCCTTTGAACCCCTAACCCACCTCCCTGCATCATCTCAGTTCAACCTACCTTTCTTATTCATCCCTTGCTATACTGTAGTCCCCCCCCCCCGCCTCCCTCTCTTCACCTCTCCCTTTTTCCACCTCAGACCATCTTTTTTCTTACCTCTCCCTCTCTCTCTCTCTCTCTCTCTCTCTCTCTCTCTCTCTCTCTCTCTCTCTCTCTCTCTCCATCTGTCTGTACCTGCATATCTGACTGTCTACCTGTCTATCCATTTCCCTCCTCCACACTGCTTTCTACACCCACGTTCACCCCCTGACTTAAAATACCGGTGTGATTGCGATATATGAATGTGGTTGGCTGAAGTTACTGAATGTTGATTTGGGTTCACGGTCCAGGGTGACACTGCACCATACAATTTCATACGTTCACGGATATTACACGAACGCACACCTATATAATTACACACACACACACACACACACACACACACACACACACACACACACACACACACACACACACACACACACACACACACACACACACACACACACACACACACACATCAACATACAAGTAACCAGGTACACAAGTAATAAGCTCCTGGTAGAGGCATTACTGTCACCCGCACAAGCACCAGGAAGTGAGTTGAAGCAGAACCGACCTTGTGAGTACGCCAGAACACACTGCTTGTTATAACTTTTACTGGAGTTAGGATCGGCGTGTGTTTGTTTTTATTAATACTGTATTGTTGTTATTATTATTATTATTATTATTATTATTATTATTATTATTATTATCATCATCATCATCATCATCATTACTACTACTACTACTACTACTACTGCTGCTACTACCAGTACTACTACTACTACTACTACTACTACTACTACTACTACTACTACTACTACTACTGCTGCTGCTACTACTACTACTACTACTGTTACTACTACTACCACCGCTGTTGCTGCTCCTACTACTACTATTGTTATTACTATTATGATTAATAGTAGTAATAGTAGCAGCCGCAACAGCAGCAGCAGCAGTAGTAGTAGTAGTAGGAGTAGGAGTAGTACCAGTAGTAGCAGTGTTGTTGTTGTTGCTATTAATATTAACTTTTTAACTAAGTTTCGATGCTCAAGTTAAATAAAATCATCGTGTGGCTACTTCCTGTTTTCCTCGTGTTCTTCGTAACTTTTTTTCCTGGTAACAATATACAAGTTAAATGGAGTAGCTTGTGGTCACCTTTTTTCCATCTTCTAATTTAACTTTTTATTTGGGTCACAGTTTGCAGGTTAAATAAAACCATCGTGTGCTCACTTTCCTTTTCTTCTTCTTCTTCTTGTGTTTTTCTTCTGTTTCTCTCTTTCCTTGTTTTTTTTTTTTCCTGAGTCGCCATGCACACGTTAAATAGCAGCAGTGTGTCTTTACTTTCTTTTCCTCTTAGTTTCTACTTGAGTCGCACCACACAAGGTAATCAGACCGGCCTGTGTTTACCTTGACCTTCTCTTGCTCTTCTCATTAATGTGTTGCCTGCATCACACTATGCTAGATTGATAATAAAGCATGTGCCTAATTGTTTCTCTTTTTCATTTTTCTTGTTACTTTCTTCCCGAGTGGCAACACAGGTTAATTATGACGGGTGTGTGTGTACTTCCTTTCCTCCTGTTTGTCTTCTTCTTCTTCTTCTTTTTCTTCTATTTTAGGGCTCTGATTACAATATTCATTACATCCAAACTAGCCAACTTATAATATCCAGGGCATTATTTATTTTTTTATTTATTTTAAGGTTTTAGGAGGCATTGCAATATCCATTTCTTTGTTATCTTGCATTTTCCGCCTTGCTGTTCTCCCATGCATTTTATTTCTCATTATGATCTGTAGCTTCTTCTTGTGGTCATAGTTTTTACATTTTACAAATATCACAGATGAGAGTATTACCGTGCCAAAATACAGAAATAAACTAATCACGAAGAAGTGCTAGAAAACATCCTTAGCTGGCGAGAATACAGCACCAAAGCCCGCATTCTCGTAAATAAGGAAGCTCCCTAACACCTATTCCTAAGCGATTTGTTTAGCTTATTAAACCTTTCCGTCCTTTTCCCAGTTACCCAAGTCGTTATAATACCGCCATAATCTGCATAAATAACATACAAAACGATATTACCCAGAAGTTTCCAAAAATAAATCGATAAGGAAGAGGTGTTAGGGAGCATCATTAACCGTCAAGAATTCGGCACCCACTCTCACAGGATGCACTGAAGCATATCTGGCTCCAGTTGACATCAGTAGCACCTTTTCAGCTCAGGTAATGGCCAGATACAGTCAGATTGGATGATGAATTTGAATAGTAACCAAGGAGGCTCAACCCTACCTCATAACTAAAGCTCATTTAATGTCACACAACCGCGATTTAGCATTTGTTTTGTGTGTGTGTGTGTGTGTGTGTGTGTGTGTGTGTGTGTGTGAGAGAGATAGAGAGAGAGTGAGAGTGCTGCATAAGAGAAAAATGTGAAACGATGGACAAGGAAGACAGGGATGAGGGGAGAGTGAAAGAGAGGGATGGAGCGCAACGAAGAAAAATGAATGCAAAGTAGAGCGGCAAAGAAAGGACGACAGGGGAGAGAGAGAGAGAGATGTCTGCCACTCTTAAAAACTTCCCCTACTTCTTAATTCCATGCTTGGTCTTTATTCATTTGTGATTGGGTCATAGAAGCCTGAGAGTGTTAATATAAATACCATAACATTCGCATGATCATGACAACTCTAGTATTTTATTCTAGCAAGCGCCATGCGAATTTGTTCAAAGGGGAGTAAGTAAAGTATCCTGGAAGTCTTCAGTACTATCATTAACCCTCTTAGAGTGCGTCATACGAGCCTGAGGGAGTTAATTAAGCCAAAGTTTTATGTCGTCTCGAAGAAGGAAAAATCTCTGGAAGCCCAATTTTTTTACAGCCGGTATTAGCGCACCCATTAATCCCTTCAGCCCGAGGACGTGTTTGTAATTCTTGCTATCTCCTGACGACTTTATTCAACTTAATTTTTTTCTAGCTGGAGAGATTAGATGTGCCCCATATTTAACTTTTTTTTCTTTTTACTCTTCAGCACCAGAGATCTTCGCTGAGCTAAATAAAATCTTCTGGCGGTAACAGAATAAAACATAGATGACGTCATCGGAGGGAAAGGATTGATCTCTTCACTACGACGACCTCTTATATTTTATTTTTGCTACCTCCAGATGATTTCATTTAACTCTGGGGAAATCACACGGTGGTAGGGTTAAATCAATCTTCAGTAACTCCCTGACTCTAATTACGCTCTTTTTTTTTTTTTAACTCCAGCAAATTCTTCCTTTTAAACGATTTTACTTAGCCTGGGAAATGCCTCTCCTACTGAAGAGAATAATGAGGATATATTTGACTTCTCCGGTTCAAAGAAAAAAGAAAAGCAAAAATAGAGTTGTCTGACTATAGTAAGATTAAAAGAGAATAATGCGTCGTTGTAGTGAAGGTGCTACACTCTTCCTTTATGAAATGTCTCCCCACAGGAAAACAGAATCCACAGGTAGTGGCAAGAATGAAGCAAGGAAAATGTCCTTGGACTTAAGTGAGCCGATGTAAGTCAGACTTGCCACTTACAGAGACACAAGTATCTTTCCAAAATCTGACGAATACAGCACATAGCGGAAAAATCGAACCATCTGCAACATACACCAGCTGAGTTGGGGTTTTCGTTGTATGTCGCCAGCTGTGAATTTTCTTTAGACGGAACTTGGAATCCAGTTGTTTGTCAGAATGCACAATCCATCAAAAAACAATCGGTGAATATTTGGCGCGAAACAGTCTAACGCCACGGACGATGGCTATTGGAAAATGTATGATTTTGTTCCCCACATTGATAAACATGCATTTATAAAATTATTATACAGATTTTTTCTAAGACATTTTCTGTACTTCCTTTACTGTAACTTAGCCCAAAATTGCCATCTCTCCATTTTGAACGCTGAGTTGTAACAGTAGATTAACGCTAGAATATGATGCCTGCCAAGACGAAGTACTAAGAAAATGATGTAGAGCCATAGCATTTTTTTCTGTCACTGAGCTACATGGAATAAGTTAGAAAAGGACGGAATTCTGAGACAAGTTAAGGTGAAAGAGGCATAGTCATTATTGTTATTATATGCGTAGGCTATTTATTTGATAATAGATGAATCTTCTCGGGACTTCACAAACCATATCCATAATTTCGGATATTTTTGTACCCCTCCTGCATGATACATTTTTGATCGACTGTACATTGTGTGTGGGGATGGAATCCTGTTTTGATTTCGGTGCGGATAAATGAATGGTCATGGTCACGGGTCAAGGTCAAAACTCAGGCAATGCGCATCTGTGGTCACGTACCCTCTCTGGTTGTTTACAGCTGTGAAGTTATTGCCGCTGTTAAAACCTGCTTGAAGATGTAGGCTTTCAGAGTACCGTTTTCTTTCGTTGGTAAAAACATTTATAGTAGGCAAGCTGCACGAGTCAAAAGCCTTCTCTCTCTGCTTTCAGTAGCCATCGTATTTGCATTTTATAATTTTCCTTGAGTGAAAGCACCCGTCTGGCAGCAAACTCTCATCCCTTTTCTGTCCAACTCTCTAATGCAAGAGTTAACCGTTACTCTCAGTCTTTCATTTATGCAACAGGTCAGCTCTGGAACTGTCTCCCTCTGTCTGTATTTCCTGCTGCCTATGATCTCCAGTCTTTCAAACGCAGTGTGTCCAGGCATCTCAAAATGATCGGATCTTGAATTTGGCTCTCTATTGTATTTTGTTTTTCTCTTGGAAGGAACTGTTACTGCGGGCCATGGCCTTTGGTTCCTTCTTCCTCGCATAAAAAAAAAAAAAATATTCAGGACATCATCGTTAAAAAACTAATTTAAATCTGAGAAGGTAAACGTATTTCCCCAACATGACGTCATTCTGCACGAATACCCCTATTTGATTTTACTTTAATTACTATTCTTTTTTTCTCTCTTGGACTCCTGTAACTCGCACAGTCGAATAAATCGCCTAGTATCAGCTGGAATAGAATACCAGAGTTGTCCCTATCATGAGAGGGTTCATGGCAGCAGTATAAACACTATCAAACTCCTCTGACTCATTCTCAGCTGAATTAAATTGTCCCACATTAACCTGAATAAAAAACATTACCGTAAGAGAGTTACCATTGTTTTTACGCTACCTCCCTTTCCTTGGGGGAAGCAGCCTAGGTATATAGATAGATAGAGAGTATTATGTCGAAGGATAGGTAGGAGAGAATGCCACTCACGTATTCCCTGCGTGCCGTAGAAGGGGACCAAGAGGGGCAGGAGCGGGGGACTGGACATCTTTACCTTCAGATCACCTGAATCCGAGGAACGTCCTTTTTTTTTTTTTTTGCCAGATGATTTTACTCATCTTAGGACAGGCCTCTCGTATGGAAGAAGTTCGTGAAGATATAAAAGTCCTGTAGTTCAAAAAGCTTTTCCTTGGTGAAATAGAATTGGCAGATGTAAAAAAAGAAAAAAAAACTCAGTAGGTTAAAGATATTGTCAGAAGAGGGAGAAAGAGTATGCTTCTTCCGTGCACCACCTTAAGTCTCATGCCACACCGAATATGTGGAAAATATCATCTGTGTTTGCCAGGTGAGTATATAACGCACTGATCTATCCGTTGTCATTCTTAGTAGGTAAACCACCGTTCTGATTTTTTCAGTGCATCGTGTGTGTGGTGTGTGTGTATGTGTGTGTGTGTGTGTGTGTGTGTGTGTGTGTGTGTGTGTGTGTGTGTGTGTGTGTGTGTGTGTGTGTCCTGCAGAAGCTTCCTTACCGCCCGTTTTTTTTTAACACCTGTTGTAACACTTTTGCGCTAGATAAATTACCTCCTTGGTGCTCGTAAATACATCAACCTAAATAGCTTCGGAGTGAACATCTTAGTTCCACTCAGGCCTTAAGCAGTTCACTAGGACATGTGATATCGTCAATCTTGCCTATAAAAATATATCATCTTCCTCCGTTTTTTGTCTTTTTTTTTTCACTCTCAGTAGCAATAACACATGATAGGAATGGCGTCCTATATCACGATCAGATAGTTTTTCGTAAATGTTTTCCATACGATACCCTTGACTGCCGTACACACATTCCCCGAACATCATTAAAACACTGCACTGCATTTGCCTAGAACCATGAGTAGCACAACACAGGTATTCTTACTTATACAGGCATGATCAGTGTATTATTTTTGTCTGTTTCAAAGTAACTTTTATTATTGTGACCTTTAAGATTGGTAAGTCGTGTCTTGATTTGCTCCTCCTACACTGGGTGGTCTGACTTGCCACATCAATAGTATGCTGTGCTATGGTAATGTTTCTGTCGAGTCACCTCTTCAGTGACTGCTAAGATCTAGGAGACGAAAGAGACATAGATTCCATACCAGAGCACTACCTTATGTTATTACGAGAAACTACAAATGGATTAGATGTTACTGACTGTACTGTGCAGACTTCTCGACGGGAATCTTTCGTGTCGGGGGGGAGGAGGAAAGTCGGACTGCGATGATTCAGAAAAGAATGTACGAGTACTAAAAAAAAATCATTATACCCCCAGAAGATGAAGCGACATGCCATTCGAGTCTCAGATGCATATTAGAGTGATGAAGTCTTTACATCCAGTGCTACGTGACAGTGATATTCTTAATCCCATCACTCCGACGAGTTATTATCTACTTCATTCTTGCTGCCTTCGGACGATTGTATTTAGCATAGGAAAGGCCTTTGGAATTGGAGGCGATGAACCTGGTGAATCCTTTCAGTAGTACAAATTAAGACAGTCATTGATCAAAATCATTTAATGCCATCTTGATTTAAACGGATAAGTCTTTGGAGTGAAGAGCCTAAAAAGTTAGGGCGAAAAACTATGGTTGTTAGGATAAGGGGACGTGGGGCTGGTGTGTTTAAGGGGTGACGAGGTATTTTGGATAAGGGGGGCAGTAATAGAGGGTAGTTAGAGGTATGAGAGAGGGATGAGGCCACACGAATGCAGCTACAAACCAGTTTTCTCTCAGGTGAATAATAAACAATGAGAAGAATGTGTTTCAGATTATTAGGGGAATATTTCGTGCGTCTGTACGATTATCAAGCCTTGAGAGGGCATGAGGTTTCCGTAAACTGAATAAAACCGTATAGTAGTAGCCTGAGTAGAATACGTGAGAACCTAAGGTTTTGAGGCTAAATCGACCGCTTCGCTACGATGAAGCATTCTCAGGTCTATTCTTGCTTACTCCAGACGATTTTATTCAAGACAGGAATGAGCTCTGTTAGTGAAAGGAGGTTAATGAAGATTGCATCTGATCCCTAGGTTTCGAAATGCCTTTGCAAAGCTGAATAGAATCGTCTGAAGGCTGCAAGAATAGAATGATAAATTAGTCACCGGATTGACGGGAATGTGGGAGTATCAATGCGCTGTCCACTGGGCGATGGTGATGAAATGAAGTGAGTTAAGAGAAGGAGAGGGGAAAGAGTGGTTAGCATCACACAGAAAAGTACATTTAACCTACACCTACACCTATACTCTAACGATGTATTTCCTTTTCTCCCACTGGGCTTTTTTTTTTCTTTTTTTGTCCAATTCCTTGTCTGTCTTTGCAATGAAACCGTGATTAAATGAAAAAGAAGGTGTACCGAATTGCCGGTGAGTCTCCTTCCTCAGTAAGTGATTACAGGTATTATCACGGAGAATTAAAGTATTAACGACGTCAATTATCCCAGCATTTCCTTTACGTTCAGCGAGCCTGTATCCTTCTATTACTTGCTTCTTCCCTAGTATCTTATTCCAGGTGACACCAGGGGATTTCATTCAGTAGAGAGTAAGCCATAGGAGCCTAAATGCCAATAGTCTCACCATTAATCCTCCCACACTAACGTCTTCCCTAATATTCCAGCTAACGTTTTTACACAACTGAAGTATTAACGAAGATCGAGGAACTCTGTTAACACATTACGTTATAGAAACTGATAACGTCAAGTTCATCAGTATAAATAAGTTTCAGGTCACAGACGAGAAGCAACGGCGCGCGGCAAGTTTTTATTTATTCATTTTTTTCAGTATGTAAATGAAGTGATGAGAATTCAGAACGTGCTGACCTGAGGAAAAAACTATAATAATGGATCTGACAAAAAAAAAAAAAGCGTACTTGATTAAACAGGGGAAAATACAATTCATTTAACTTTTCCTTGCCGAATGACGACGTGGTGGCCAAGTGGAAAGGGCGATGTTCTCCTGTCCCAAAAGTTACGAGGTCGATCACAGGCTGGAGAGGAGATTGATGATTATGAATTTCGTCAACACAGACTTTGCTGATCTCAAAAGCCCATCTCAGTTAACACCGTCATATAAGTCTTCAGTGGAACAGTACTTTCGTGTTTTCAGCATGGAGGTGGTGGGTATTGGTGCCGAAATGGTGACGTGTGATTTTGTTTGTCAAGAAGGACCACCGAGCCTCAGGGAACGGGCTGTCAAGCTTGTACCCTGAGGAGAGAGAGAGAGAGAGAGAGAGAGAGAGAGAGAGAGAGAGAGAGAGAGAAGAGATTGATTTAATATATCCGGTTCTTCAACAAGGGTATAGTACCAGCCTATAAACCTTAACACATGACAGGTTCCAAACTAACTGAACGGGGATGGAGGGAAAAAGGAGGGAGTCAGAATTTGGAGAGATAAAGGAGAGAAAGACGCAAAAAAAAATTAAAATAAAATAAAATAAAAAGGGAAGCGAGTCAGTTGGAGAAGACGTTTGAAAGAAATATTGTGTACTAAAAAGAAAGAAAATTGAGTATATTTTTATTACTGTTGACTAATCTATGCCCTTTTCACCTTGACTTGGTCCTGGTTTTCATAGCTATGTGTCTGATTGCACGTCGCTCAGTGGCAGAAAAAGGCAACGTTACGGCTTTGCATCTTCTCCACGGCACATCCTGGTGACAAATACTACAGTCGAGTTATTTATTCTTGCTACAACTTAGTATTCAAGAGAAGGGGTGGCAGTTTTAGGCCAAGATAAAGTAAAGAGTAAAGAAGATAGTACGGTACGATCTCAGCTGAATTCGGCGCTGTTTTGAGCCCGCACTAAAAAAAGACTATCAGTCTATTTATTTAATTGTCTGTCTGTCTGTCTATTGTCAGAAGCCTTATGGCCACAAACAAATCGCCTCCACGTCGCCCTGTCCTCTGTCATTTGACTGCCTTCCCTTCAACCCACATACCCCTCTCTCATTTACCTCTCCACTCCGTCCCTCTATCTCATCCTCGGTCTTCCCCTCCCCCTCTTCCCCTCCATCCCACTCACGTACACACTTATAGTCAATGAAAAGACAAAAATCACCACATACTTAGTTTTCAGAATAACGGAAATGAAAACAGAAAATACGGCGTGAAAAAGAGAGGCATTTCCTTGCAATTTTAGGCCATTTTTCGAGCGTGATCCGGAGAAACGAGGGACCGGTTCCAGAAGGAGGTCGTGGCCTCGAGGGGCAAATATTCCTTCGCCAAGTTCCTGGCTGTGAAAGAAAAGAAATAATGGGTCTCGTGAGGTGAGAGAGAGAGAGAGAGAGAGAGAGAGAGAGAGAGAGACGGACAGACAGACAGACAGACAGACAAACGGATAGACAGAGTGAGATAGAGGGGGGGAGGAGGTTTAATTAATACGGTATGGCAAGACGTCAGTTGTGTTTTCTTTTATTCATTGTCTAAAGCTTGACGATTTGGTTCGACTGAAGGGACACTCCTGCCATACAGAGGGTAAAGTGAGTTACAGATTATCCCTATCAGGTAATTGGAGGTAGCCGTGTTATAGGAAGCGTAATACACAGTGAAGGGGAGTAACTTCGTAAGCAGCTACCAGTACCAATAAAATCAAAGACAGTGTAAGATATATACTGTTTAGATCGCTTGAATGAAAATAAGGATGAGAGTTTGGTATAGCTGACGGTAGTGAGAGTAGTATTGTAGCATTTCAAGGAGCGGCGTATAGAGCTACGGAGGAGTTCACACTAAGAGGGTATGAAAATAGCTTTAGAAACATGACAGAGTAGGACGTAGAACTGAACTGTAATTCTGGATCTGCCTGCTCTCTTCACACAGTCACATGACGAAGCGAACACTCAGTCTTTCTAGTGGACAGTTTTTACCAGAGGTCGTTACAAAGGTCATGTCGTACAGGACGGTCACCCACAGAGCCACTCTCTAGGGCACGCTGAGATTAACTTTTAACATCATACCATGTCTTAAGCCTGAACCATTTCTGTTACTTAGGATGGGTCTGATCCTGTGTAGGGTATGAACGATGACTGCCTTAGGGTAAAGTACAGTTAACTGCACGCAAGAAGAGACGTACTGTTATTGAAGTGTAGTATCATAGGAACATAAGAAAAGAGGTTCGCTGTGGTGGGTTCGCTGGTTCAAGCTAGTTAGTTCCTGGCCAAGAGTATGACTGGAGTGAGAGGGCCCTAGCAAAGAAAGCCCGTCCCCGATCCACCAAACCCTCAAGTCAACACTGACAGGATAAACCGAGAAAGAAATCTATGCATCGTAAAAGCTGGCATGAAAATTTTATAGGAGAGGATGAATGACCAACATGTTGTCAGTTGCTATTCTGGGATCTGGAAAGACAGATAATCATAATATCTATGCATGTATATTTGCCTGTTTGCTTGTTTGTTTGTATATACACAGTGAAAAGATAACCGAAAAATCTTTACTAAAGGGAAAACAGGAAGAAAGCAATTACCGCGGAGCCGTTAATTTTTTTTTTTTTTTTTTTACTGGCTTCATATAGTACCCACGTAGGCCCTGTCAGTGAGAAAGCTGCAGTGTTCTACTAAAAGCTCTATCGGACAGGCTCGTAAAAGAGTACTAAAAAGTAGTACTAAAGAATGGGAACAGCGTCCTGAATGGATAGAAAACAGTTACCAGTGCATTTTCTTGTCAGTGACTCTTTAATTGAATTATCACTTCTATTGCCAAATATTTTTCTTAAGCTAAATAAATCTGCAGGCAGCAAGACCAGACGAAAAAAATCTTATTGTGCTCTAAGATTTATTGGGGAATGTGTCTTGCCTCTCCACAACAAGAGTCGTTCCTAAGGTTAAAAAAATTACCAGAAGGTAACAGGAATTATTAAATTTTAAAGTACGTCATCATACTGTACTAAAAGAGATGCTGGATGACCTGCTGCCGAGCCCTGAATAGTGAATGAGGTTAATGAAGTGCCGTGTCTCACCCCTCCTGTTCAAAAAGTCTCTCCTAGGCTGAATAGAATCGTCTAGATATAGTGCATCAGTAAATAGTGCATCTCGTGGTAAGGAGGTTCATTAGCAATGCAAAAAATTCTTAATCATCTCCTCTCTCATTTTTTTTTTTTTTTTTTAAGGCTTCGTATTTGCTCACTAAACTGGAAAGGAACACAGAGTTTTGATGTTTAATCCTCATGACTCAGCGCTGTCTTTCATGAGATTCATCTTTTTTTTCTTTTTTTCTTTTTTTTCACTGGTAAGAAGTAGTCCCAAAGAATATCTTTTGAAAATTCAGTAATTTTGAACGTAAAGCAAGGGGAGAAATGCATTTGCGCGTGTATAAGGAGTTAGCAAATTTGGAAAGAAAAGAAAAGAGAAAATGTCGATAGCGTTTCACTAATTAAAGCACAGAACGAAAGGAACATATTTAAGAAACTTACTTTAATTTGAGAAACAGTGTAAAAAACACACGTCTAGGACTTTCTAATTTGGAACGTAAAGCGAAAAGAACATTTATATAGTTTACAAATTTGGAAGGTAAGGCGAATGAAATGTATTTAAGGAGTTTACTAATTGGGACGAAAAAGCGAAAAGAATATTTTCAGATATTTAATTAATTTGGAATGTCATGCCAAATGAACATACCTGTATTTAGAGAGCTTACTTCGAGTAGGCCATAAAGTAAAGCGAAAAGTACATGTATGGCGAAGGAAATCTGGACAGTTAAAGCGAAATAATTATATTCAAGATCTCTCTACTTAAAAACTGAATACCTGTATAGATATTTTAGCGAACTGAGTTCGCGACTCCTACGATAGTTGGCGGGACTTTGTCAGCAGTTTTGCACGTATATAGCTAAGATTTTTAAATCCAGATGCATAAAGCTGAGTTTCTCGTGCTATTTTTGTGTGCGGGCCTCCATGGCTTGTACATAAACGCCATTTGAACATGGTTCATCATTACATAGTACATGCTACCCTGCTTCCCTATACGTTTTTCTAAATCCATATAGCTATCAGATTTCATGATTAAATTGTAATGAATGAAAAACTTAAATAAATACTAAAACAGAACGACCAGTAATTGTAGCTTGCTTGTCCTGTAAACTAGATGAGAATCATGAGATCCTTTATAAATATTTCCTGAGGTTTATTACTCCCCGAATTTTAAACCCCCACTAAAGACATTGGCTATCTCCACACTTATCTTCAGCAGTCTTTTTTAGTGGTGCTGGGGTGGGGGGAGAATTAAGTCTGTCCTAGTTTTAAAATCCTGCTACGTTGATTCTACGGCTTTGTGTGTGTGTGTGTGTGTGTGTGTGTGTGTGTGTGTGTGTGTGTGTGTGTGTGTGTGTGTGTGTGTGTGTGTGTGCGTGCGCGCGCGCTTGAAGGTCTTTTTAACACCTTCATTATGGCGAAGTCCTTTGTATTATGTCATTCTTGCTACCGTCAGACGATTTTACTCAGCGAAGGACAAGTTTCTCGATCTAGAGACATTAAACAGTCTTCATTGATCCCTCTCATTTCAAGGATCTCACCTGGACTGGAGGCAGCAAGACAGTCCCCCCAAAACACCTTACCGTACTGAGAAAGTTAAGGCATTCAGTGCTCGAGGTTGCTCTTAAGCTGAATAAAATAGGCTGTAAAACTTTAGCGTGGTGACGATTTTTTCTGATTCTTCTTGTTGCCGTATCTTCTTGTTACTATGACAGCTTTTCTCAGTTTGGGAGAGCGACCTAGTAGTTATGAGGTTACTGAAGGTTAGAAAGCCATACCAAACCCCTTCGGTTTGAAAAGACTCAGCAGTAGTATTAATTCAAGAGCGCGAACCTGTAAGCAAGCACATGATTTTTATGAAATGTGATCGGACTGTATCTCACATTACAAAGTGTAGCCAGCAACGATACAGAAATTTCATACATATTCTGTTATCATTATATGCTGTAAAAAATATCATTCCAAACCCGTTCTCAGTTTTAATACGACCTCTATCATACTAAATAAAATCGTCTAGATATAGTAAGAAGAGAATTATAAAAACGTCATTGCACTGCAGCGGTTCATGAAAGGGCGTGTTTTCCATGAAAGAGCTTTCTGCTTATTTTCCATTTACTTAAGTTTGAAAGAACATTGCGAAGTGAGATAACCCGGGGCAAACAGAAACTGCAGTATTTCTCAGTTTGCTCTGGTGTGGTAGGTTTGTCCTATTTTCATTACTTTATCTTTTACTAGCAGGGATACCCGGCGTTGCCCGGCCAAAAAGCCGAACACCCTATTCCTATTTGTTCTGCTGTAGTTCAGTCTTTCTTTCTCCATAAAGACCATGTACTTCTTATGCTTTTGAAGAGGGATTAAAAGAGGGCCAGAAACTTTCTGTTTTAGCTTTCGTAAACTAATTCATAGGAGGCCATTTGTGTGCACTAGTTTACTGTTACCGGCGACCTCAAATTACCTCCAACCGGTGACCGTATGTGAACTCGGAGGTCAACGTCACATAGCCTATGTTGATCTGGACGTCATGTGAGTCTCCATGCCAAATATTGGGCTGCTGGCTCCAGTCGTTCGAGCGTGTAGTACCGGTGACCTCCAATGACCTCCGACTAGTGACGTCAAATGACCTCGTAGTTCAACCTCACATACCCTGTATCCGAACGGGAGGTCATGTGAGTCTCCGTGCCAAAAACTGGGCTGCAGGGGTACCCGGCGTTGCTCAGGCCAAAAATGTGAACATTCTACCGGTGACAGGAAATGACCCAGATCTGAATTTTGACCCCCCTAAAACCATCCATGGGTCACTCTGATTCAGAATACTGGGTCTGGGGGTCTCTGGCCCTTGGATTGGGTGTGACTGAAGGACAAACTAACAAACAACGCGGCTCTTTTATACATATTTATAGATTGCCCCATCGAAGACAGTCTATATAAATAAAAGAGGCTAGGCTAGTCATTCCAGACATTTAAGACAAGTCACCAGTAGCTGCTTTCTGAAAGTCATTATGTGAGTAGCAATAAAACCTAACCATGCCCTGGATTTATATGGAAAGTATCTAATATACTATAGCAATAGCCGTGTGTGTGTGTGTGTGTGTGTGTGTGTGTGTGTGTGTGTGTGTGTGTGTGTGTGTGTATTTTGGGCAGCCGAAACTACACATTCAAATTGCAGCAAAATAGGCACAATAATCGCAAAAAATTCGCTGATATGAAAAAACTTGGTCCCATCACGATTGAAAGACTTTTATTATATTTAATGAGCGATCACATTTTTACCAAAAAACGCCGCTCCCGGCGCCCGGCATAGGATCTCCGTAGAATTTTTTGTCCATAGATACAACTAAAATATACTATAGCAGTAGCCGTGTGTCTGTGTGTTTATTTCGGACTTGCGTTCAAACAACTTGGGTTCCATTCCCGAAGCTGCAAATAACACGATCAATTGGTTAACTGCAAAAATTCCAAGTGACAACGTTAGACTATAGTCTGTTCCATATAAACTGGCGGAGAGAAACCTGTATTTTCCTTCCCAAGTCTGGATCAAACGTAGAACGCAGGTGACCTTTGAAGGATTATCCTCCTCTTTCCTCAAACCCTTCCCTTCTCCCTACTCTTGTGAGAGAGAGAGAGAGAGAGAGAGAGAGAGAGAGAGTGTGTGTGTGTGTGTGTGTGTGTGTGTGTGTGTGTGTGTGTGTGTGTGTGTGTGTGCGTGCGTGCGTGCGTGCGTGCGCGCTCGTGCGCGCGTGTAGGTGTAGGTGCATGTGTGTGTGTGTCTTTATTATCTGTGGAGAGCCTTCTTCTGTGTGTTATTCTCATAGATTAGTCTTATTCCTGTTGGAGCTGCCTAGCATGGACCAAAAGGTCTACTACAGTTATCCTCTCTTCTTGCAGTATGTTCTTATATGTAACTTTTAGCAACTTACATTATTGTTGTATTAATATTTTAAAAACTATCTAAGACAGGTTTCAAAATTTCCCATTCATCTTAGACGCGCGCACACACACACACACACACACACACACACACACACACACACACACACACACACACACACACACACACACACACACACACACACACACACACACACACACAGCACATAAACGGACCATCATGGGTCCTTCGATGTAGCCTTGACGGCGGATAATGACAACGTTAGACTAGAACAGCACATAAACGCGACTCAGATTACCTGAAATGATTGCGCGAAGCGCGAGGAAACAAGTGCAAAGCACGAGAAAGCGAGCGTACAGGGCGAGAGCCCTCCACATGAGCAAGTGCAAGGGGCCCAAAGGGCCTCCGAGCACTTGTATGATACTGTAGAGAACGTATCCAACAGGCAACGAAATCTAGTGGTTGGCTACTCAATATTTTACAGGAAGAGAAGGTGTTCTGCAAGTACTGAAGTCTGCAGGTAAGATACGCAAGATTCTTCTGATGCTACAGACTGCAGACAGAGAGGGTAACATATAAGCAACAAAACAGTACAGGAAGGCTACTTTAGATTTTGCAGCAGAGAATGCGTTCTACAGATAACGAATTCGACATGTACGTTAGAATTTGCAGTTAGCCAGGAATATTATTACCTCCGATGAAAATTTGTTAAAGAGTGCACAATTTGGTCCCTTTCATAGGTTGACGTAGTTCATTATATAGTCCTTGTTACTACCAGAGAATTA
The DNA here is from genome assembly GCF_032717465.1 of Coenobita brevimanus. NCBI lineage: Eukaryota > Metazoa > Arthropoda > Malacostraca > Decapoda > Coenobitidae > Coenobita > Coenobita brevimanus. Next base: position 45,899,997 of record NC_137031.1, on the reverse strand, counting down.
TTTTAAACTTACGACGGGTCTCTCTAAAGCCGAATAGAGTAATCGGAAGGTAGGAATACAAAATATATCATCACGTCATCTAGGGAAATCACAAGAATGTTTGAATAGAAGCTCATTATTATTCAAATTCCACATTCCATCAAGTCAACAGTTGCTTCATAACTCAGACAGAGTGCTACAATTGTGCCCCCTGCTATTCCCTCAGGTAATCACAATGGAACATTCAGAAGCCGAGTGAAGAGAGTGTATTTGAGGAGACAGGGGAAAGAGAAATTTGTTAAGTGGAGGTTGACGAGAGAGAGAGAGAGAGAGAGAGAAAACAGGGAGGTGGTAAGTGAAGGATTAACATTACCAAAGGATAGAGGAATGGATAGTACTGAGAAGGGGAGGGAGAGGCAACACTGAAAGAGGAAGGGTGGGAGGGAGGGGGAGAGAAGAGGGAGGGAGGAAGGGACAGCACTGAGGAAGGGAGAGGGTGGCAGTTGCAAACAGATAAAACCTGGTTGGATGTATGCAAAAATCGTATCATGAAAAGATAATCTAACTTTCAAGAGCCAAAATAAAGAGTCGTACCGTGCACATCGAAGTGCCTGACCGCGCCGCGTCTGTAATACGAGGTCGTAAGAAGGAAGAATAGTGACTAATGAAGACAGTTCTTCTCAAATTTGAATACGAATGTTTCGAAATCTTAGCGTGAGGAATTACTAATCCAAATACACAAAGCCAACAAAGTAACCAGAAAGAACAAAAGCAGCAAGATTAATTCATATACACCCACTTTTCATCTTCCTCTCACGTCACAACCACGTCCCTGTGTCATGCACTGAGTCTCAATTAACCGATTCAGCCAAAGAACATCGTGTGTATATATATATATATAAATATATATATATATATATATATCATAATGTGTATATACACTCGTATATTCTTACTATTTCTTGACCTACTATGCAGCTTAGAAAAGACACTAAGAATGGAGGGAGTTAGAAGAGTTAGTCTTCGTTAACCCCTTTCATTCTTGGTGACCAATTTGAATAAAACAGTCTGACAGCATGAAGAATAAACTGGTAAAAGGAAGTCACCGTGTTGAGGGGATTAGCAATTACTGAGAGAAAATTTGTCAGCAGAGAGCAACATATTCGTGTGAAGTCGGGAGTGCAAATTGAAGCAATGCAATATTCAAATCTTTTAGTGTTCGATCTCACAAAATTCTTTCAGTCTTTTTCGTACCTCCTGGAATTTCTCTCTCTCTCTCTCTCTCTCTCTCTCTCTGCACAGCTTTCTTGCAAAATACTTTCTTCAACGTGATGACGCATTTTTTATCATATTCTTGCTATCTTCAGACGATTTCATTCAGCTTCGGGCGAGAAATCAAGCTAAGAAGAGGTTACTGGAGACTATCTTACCCGGCCTCTATAAAGGGTCTCTCCAGTGCTAAATAAAATCGTCTGGAGATAGCCATAATATAGCAGAGATAACGTACTCGGGCTGAAAGGATCTGTTAGGTATTCTGTCATAGTATTTACTTCACACTGGAGTCTGTGTCGTAATATCTTTTTTTTTTTTTTTTTTTTTTTTTTAGATATTGGCAGTATCTATTTAACCTCTTTGCTACATTGATTAGGGGATGTAGAAGGACGCCTTCATGTGGTGGCGTTGATATAACCGGGTGGCTCAACTGCCTGGTTATACAAACATCCTTCGTCTGCATCCTTATCCCCCAAAAGGAGAATGGTTGACTTCAGAGGGGGTTACTTCAGCCTGCGGTCCACTGGATTCACATTTCAGATGAACCTAGGGCTAAAATTACTACAACTACTACAGCTACTGCTACCACCACCACCACTACTGCTACTACTACTACTACTGTTAATACTATTACATTTTTTATTATAACCTCTAGACGATTCCATTCAGTCAGGAGGATTTTTTTTTTTTCCAATTGCAAGGTTTCATATGTCCTTCTTTGACCCCCCCTCACAGCAGCATGTCCCTCTGAAATAAAAAATATCGTCAAGCAGTAGTCTGATTTGTGGGCCTTGGTTTCCTTGTGCTTCTCGTTTCCTCGTGCTTCTCGCGCGCGTTGCGATCATTTCAGGTACTCCGAGTCGCGTTTATGTGCTGTTCTAGTCTAACGTTGTCACTTGGATTTTTTGCAGCTAACCAATTGATCGTGTTATTTGCAGCTTCGGGAATGGAACCCAAGTTGTCCGAACACTAGTCCGACGTACACACATAGACACACGGCTACTGCTATAGTATAATAGATGTAGCTATGGGCAAAAAATTCAACGGAGATCCTATGCGTGGCGCGGGGAGTGGCGTTTTTGGTCAAAATGTGATTGCTCATTAAATATAGTAAAAGTTTTTCAATCGTGATGGGGCCAAGGTTTTTCACATCAGCGAATTTTTTGCGATTTTTGTGCCAAGTTTGGTGCGATTTGAATGTGTTGTTTCGGCTGCCCAAAACACATACACACACACACACACACACACACACACACACACACACACACACACACACACACACGGCTACTGCTATAGTATATTAGATTCCAGTAAACGCGAGACGATTTTGTTTCATTTGAAGGCGAGTCACAAGAGCCTGATGGTGCTAATAATGTATATATTTCAGGTTGCTCTTTTTTTTTTTTTTTCTTGGCCCGGATTTTCGTCCTTTTGTAGCTAATTCCGCGTAGCTCAGTGGCAAGAAGAGACAATGCTACGGCTCTACATCCATTTCATAGCAACGCTTCGTGACTCATCATATTCTGGTCCTAATCTGTTGTTGCCACTCAGATTTCATGATGGAGAAATGACAGTTTTAGGCCAGATTCGAGTAAAAAATAAAAAAAATAAAAAGATGTAGGCAAAAGAGGACATGCTCGTACAATCTCCTCTCCTGCCTCGCTCCTCTCGCCAGTCTCATTACTCCCTGCTTGTTCCAGGCTAAACTTAACTTGCCTCTCTTCATCGCTTCTCAGGCGTAACTTAACTCACTTCACACACCTGGGCCTCACTTTGTGCTGCGCCTGTTTAAACCTTCCTCATCTCATTAACCTCTCTCAGAAGCGTTTAGCCCTCTTATGACCGGAACAACTCTGGTATTTTATTGCAGCTGATGCCAGCTATGAGTGAGCCATTAGAATTTGAGCGTTATTTCTGCCACCATTAACGCTTTCATGGCCGGGACAATTCTCATAATATATTTATTCCAGCTAAAGACAGACGCTTTTTTTTCAGCTATGAGTAAGCCATTGGAATTCGTATTAATTGTGTTATCAGTAACTGTTTCATGGTCGAAACAGCTCTCATTTTTTTTTTTTTTTTTTTTTTCAGCTAACGCCAGTTTTTTTTTTTTTTTTTTTTTATTCTGCCAAAAGTGAAAAAAGCTCGTCATCCGTATTCAGCTTTCGGTAATATTGTACAAGTTTCCCGTGATGGTTTTGGAACTGAACACAGTTTTCCTGGTGAATTGTGGTGTAATTCAGTCGACTCGTATGTTGATTTTTTTTTTGGCGAAAACTAGTATTTTTTAATATAATATACCACAATCTTCCCTGATGATCTAAACAGACCAGACCTGAGAGTCAAGTGAAATAAACGTCATTTTTAGCATTAACTCACCAAGACCACATTTGATCTAACCTAGACCCGTGAAATTATTCAACCCTGACCACGGCTAACTCTCGGGAATACAGTTTTCTGGCAGCACCACTGGGCGAAATGTCAGTGAGTTAGCAACATAAGAATACACGTTATTATGGGCAACTTGTTAAAAAATATCCAGCATTCTTTAAAACCATGAAAGCCGAAAATTTTCTCTGATTCTCTTTCTTCCAAACATTATCTCATCATTCCTTTTTCTTCCTAAATCCCACTTGTTTATTTCCCATTTAATCTTCAGAACCTGCTTTTCCAATATGGTACTTTTTTGGGCTTCACTGAAAATCACAGTGTTTGGTATTCTCTGGGAAACTGCTTATTAATTTGTTCATGAGCAGTCGTTGCTTTTCATCCATTTTCGTGTACGTTTTCTTCTTCCAAATTCTTTTAATTTTCCAGCTATATAATCACATCCTTATTCATCATCATCAGTATCATCATCATTATTATCGTATATGCTGTATTTTCGTCTTTCATTTCTGTCTTGATTATCCAGACACAAAATCATACCCATCATCATCATCATCATCATCAATACCATCGTGGCCTTTTTTTTTTTTTTTTCCCCACAAAAGTAGGACTGAAAACAGAGGGAGAAAGCGCGAGGGAGGGAGAACTATCAGCAACAGGCCCATATCGCTCACATTTTGTAATATTTAACCGCAATTCCCACAAGCCTTCACTGTGCAAGCTTATTCATTGACCTCTTTCATGGATGGGATAATTAAAGTGTTTCATTATTTTTCACGCAGATTATTTTATTCAGCCGAGATTGCGTAACAGAAGCCTTAAGGTACTGAGCAAAATTATACCGATATGTTGGTGCTGGTTTACTCTACTCCTTATATCTGATTTGGTCTACTTCATTTCCGGCTCCCTGACCTGCACTCGATAATTATCCCTCCTTACCAGTGTCCTTAGTGAATGACTGCCTAATATAGTTTTTAAGTAAATGGTAAGTAGGTGGCGCGCACCATCCACACTCTTGTCATAGTGCTACCTTCAGGTAACTGCAATATATCGATTGACAAACCTGTTTCTAGGAACTCAGGAAGCCATTTACCGAGTAGGACGATATCTCAGTGTACACATGTTCGTCTAGTGTCTGCAACAGAGAAGTGTTTGATATAAATTGCACACATAGTACTAGTCAGGAGCGATCAACTGATCACTCTCACCTTAATTATCCGGGCTAGGTAGCCTAGCCCCAGGCCCCCACTCTTTTGACGGGACAGGAAAAGACTGAATGATATATAGACGGTTAGATAGGCAATGAGGGTATTAAATCCGTATTCTCTTGTCCTGTTAGCATTTGACATGAGCTCACACTTCCACAATTCGGTGCTCGAATGCGTTCTCCTCACATGGAGTTGGCAGGGGGTTTGACTGTAGCAATTATCACTGCCAAGCTTGATGAAGTGACGACGTTCCTGGTATCAGAGATTATGTGACCTTAAAGGTACTGCGATTAGGTCACCATCCTCTCAGCCATTTCGGTGAAACACCCAGGGATAAAGAAGTTTTTGTCCACGACCATCACTACTACCAATATCACTCTCATCACTACCACTACAGTTATCAACTCTTCCATTGTCATTACCGCCACTATCGTCAGTATAATCACACTGTTTACCACCATTTACCACATTTACAACTATCACTGCCATTATCACTAGAGCCACAATTACGGCCATCAGTACTATTGTTTCAGCCACCTGCACTACCATCACCATCGCTACAACCATCACCATCACCACTACCACTACCATGACCATTATACCACCGCCATGACCATTATCACTACCACCACCATCACTATTATCACAACCACCACCATCACCATAACGACTACCATAACCATCACCACCACCACCACCACCACTACCGCTACCATCAAATACAGATGAGTGTCAAATGAGGACTGGGGAGGGTTTTAGTTGCCACCTATCCCCAGCCCTTCACCGCACAACGAGGACACACTGCACCGGAAGGGCGGATGGACAGACATGCGTGGGTGAACATACACTCATACACATACTGACATGGAGAGAGAGAGAGGGAGGGAGAGAGAGAGAGAGAGAGAGAGAGAGGAGAGGGAGAGCGTATACTGTATATGAACAGGTGAGTAAATAGGTTATGTCATTTAAACACGGAAAACTTCATATCCGTTTGTATTTGTAACACACATGGATGCTTTCATACGGTGGCACAAACATAACCAGGCAGTTCCGCTGACCGGTTATGTCAGAGAGTCTTTCATTAGTTTTGTCCGAAAATTATATAAAATCTAGCAAGGCAATGCAAAAACCTTCACTGAATTAATGAGTGCTATGGGTGGTAAGCCTTTTTCCCCAATGTATTTACCCAGTCTTTGGAAGGCAGCTAATTCCCTGGCTGGACAAGCGTATGGCGACTTTAGCTGTCTGTAGGAGAAAGCAGGGCAGCTGACGTATATCAAATCGAGATAAAAACACACACAGGCGCAGTTATACCACAAAAAGAGGTATACAATAGGGAGATCCTGCTGACCAGCCCCAGAGTTTGAAAGTGGCGTATGGGCGGGTCTTTTTGTTGGCTGTGGAGAGAATGTGTCGGCAGTGTTTGATGTTTGGTTGTGTTGCTGATACTGGTGTTTTCGTGTAGTGATACGGAGGTGATTATCATGATCAAGTAAATTGCCCTATTGTCGTACTTAGTAGTATATCAGTCTTCTCCATCGCCTCAGAATCGATACTCTCAAAAGTATTTGTACGGAGCATATGTTACACAGCCATACAATACCTAAACAATTTTATCTTAATAGTGCAGAGAGAGAGAGAGAGAGAAAAGAACTCCTGCACTACGACTGTTAGAACAGTGCTTTGTGTGTGTGTGTGTGTGTGTGTGTGTGTGTGTGTGTGTGTGTGTGTGTGCTTTGCGTTGCCTGCCTATAACTTGCTGGTGCAGCCTCATAATGGGGTACCCAGTGTATGGAAGGGCTTTCCAAGAGTGACCCACTTTGAAAAAGATTGAAGACCATACAACATACAACAGATGACAACCTTTCCCATAAAAAAATATATCTACACTGATCATGACTCTGCCTCACTCCACACACTCAGACACGGACTATATCCCCACTAACCCATGGCTGTGCTTCTCTCTGGCCGTGTGGGTGTAATATAATAATTATGTGCTTCCGGCAAATGTTGACGGGCTGTGTATGAATTGCCGTACTACCTGAAGGTGCTCCCTGACGTTCCCCCCCTCCCTTTACCCGGTATGAAACTGTTATTATGACTGCTTCGGGGCTTATTTTGTACCATTATGTCAAGTGGGGTTGGTGGAGGATTAGTGCCCCTCCCTGTAAAACAATTAACTCTAAGCCCTTGGCCACCCCGTTTGGGATACATGGCGTCTGGCAATGAATGCATGAATGAATGAATGATGGCGAGGAAGAGAGTCTCAAAATATTACCTCCTTCAAGATGCTATGGACCGTGACTATGCTTTTTTCACTTTAACTTGTCCCAGATTTTCGTCGTTTTTGCAGCTTTCGTTACGCAACTCAGTGGTTGTGTAAGACAGTGGTACGGCTCGACACCGCTTCCATAGCACTTTCTCGTGACTAGCACCATATTCTAGCGTTAGTCTATTATTGCTCCACAGTATTCACGATGGGGAGATGGCAGTTTTAGACAGTTAGTGTACGACTAATGATTCCCTCAGTCCAAACCATATAATAGGTACAGTAGATGACTAGCCTACGCACCCAGTGGCATTTGTATAATCGATAAAACTTAAACTGCCTATAGGATTCGAACCTATGCGTGTAAGACATGCCCTTCACCTCGACTGATGCGATAAGAGAGAGAGAGAGTCAAATCACCAAAATTGAACAATGCAGCGTGTGAGTTCCAGGCTACTCCTCAGCGGGCATGAAGAAGAGCGGCTTGGAGTGGCGGGGAGGTCGGGGTGGCGAGTTTGAAGAAGTTCTTTAGGGGAGAAATAATGATGAGCACCTGCAGTGTAATGACATATCTCTTTTATTCGTTCTGCTTCCAGATTATTTTATTCAACTTTGGAAGGACTGCACGTAGTGAAAGGTTTAACTAAGGCTAATTATAATCCCTCCAGTCCCAAAAGTCTTCTCCTAGCTAAACAATAAAAAAATTAAAAAAAAGTCTGAAATTGAAAAGGGTATTCTAAAAGCCACGTCTGATCGAAGGGGCTAAATGCTGTGTACCCCACGTTTAAGGATGTTCCCCAGCACCTCTTCCTGCCTCTTCCTGATTAACGTCGGAGATCCTGTTTAGCCTAATACGCAAAATAAATCGCTAAAATGTAGGTGCTACGAAGCCTTCACTAGAACGTGGTGAAAAGAGGTTAACAAATTGCATAGCTTCTAAGAGTTGTCGAAGCTGCGTCAAAGCTTTTCTGGCCTAGGACTGTATTTGTGATATTATGGGTTAAAAGTAGCTACTATATTGGCCAGACATTCGTGACCTTACCCTTGCACTGTATTTCCCTTTCTCCCCCCCCCCACTTTTGTCCCTCACCTCACCTTCCACACCCTCCCTCACCTCCCTCCTCTCACTCTCTCTTCCCTCCCCTCCCCTCCCCATCCCTCCCCTCCCCTCCCCTCCCCTCCCCTCCCTTCCCTCCTGCTTGTTATATCCTTCTCCGTGCCATATTCTCACAATTTCTCTCCCAACCTTTTTTTTTTTTTTTTTTTTTTTTTTTATGTGTCCGACTCTGGGCATAGGCTTCACAACCTGCTATCAAGGCCCAGCAGTCCTCCTACATACCATACACCTCTACATGTCACCACTTCGGCGCTAACACCCACCGTCCATATTGAATACATGCTAGGGCTGTCTCATACAGGACTGGTGTATTGGTATTAGCGGGGGTATTTTTACGACATGTCGACGGGTCTTCTGGTAGATCAGTAAAGCCTGATTTAATGAAATTCAAATCCTTAAACTGTTCCCTGCCCCAGCCGGGATTCGAACCTGGGTCCGATGGGACTGCAGGCCACCTCTCTACCGATTGAGCCACCGTCTCCCCCCTGTTATCTTCCTTTGTTTCCCCTCTCTCTCTCTCTCTCTCTCTCTCTCTCTCTCTCTCTCTCTCTCTCTCTCTCACTCTTTCCGCACCAGCCCCCAGTGAAACATATAACTTAATTTTATAACAAGAAAACACACCCTGGATCCCACATCCTCATTCCAGCGATTTGAGGGGAGGGAAAAATAAAGGAGTGGGGAGAATGAGAGGAAGGAGGTACAGAAACTGAGAGAGGAGGAGTGGAGAGAATGAGAGAGGAGAGGTGGAGAGAATGAGACAGGAGGGGTGAAGTGAATGACACAGAGGAGGTAGTGAGAATGAGAGAAGAGGGTGGAGGGAATGAGGGAGGGTGGAGTAGGGTTGGTAACAGGGATCACGAGTCGAGGAGGGAGTTAGTAAGGTGTTGAAAATGGAAGAAAGCAGAGCACAAGAGAAGGATGAGAGAGAAAAAAGCTGTAAGAAACTAGAACAAACCTTGATATTCCAGAGAGAGAGGGAGAGAGCAGACTGATATCCACTGAAGAGGGTGTTTTGAGCATTTTTGTGGTCCTAGCGGTGAAAACACTGCAGGTTCACGTCCCTGAAAGGACTTATAACCTACTAAAGGAATGGCTAAGGAAATGAGACCGAAAAATAGAAGCAGGAAGGGCAAGTAACTAAAGACAGGACGGAAACAAAAGAAGCTACAATTCGTTCACTTTAGCCTGGCTGTGATTTTCGTCCTCTTGGCATATTTCCCGTAGCTTATATCAGGACTAGACAAAACTACGGATCTACAGCCTTTCTATACCAGTTTTTGTGGCTAGCAACGTAATTTTAGTAAAAATTTCATATTACAGGTCAGCATTCAGGTTGAAGATAGGGCAATTTTAGGTCATGTTAAAGTGAATAGAGTATGGATGGGGTAAAGGAAAGAACAGGAAGAAATTATGAGAAGACAGGAAAAGAGAATAGTATGATGGAAAAGACAAAGAAAGAAATGTGATGGTATGTGAAAGAAGTGAGAAAATAGAGAGAAGAAACTAAGTTCGAAGACGTAAGAGAATAAGGGGAGAAGTTTGAAGGAGAGATGAGATAGAAGGTATACGAGGAAACGCAGGCGAAAAAGGAAATGTTTGGTGTGAAAGAGGAAGAGGATAAGAATGGGTACAGGAGGATGGAGAGAGAGTGAGGGAGGAAGGGGGAGAGTGTGTGAGGATGGGAGGAAGAAGGAAAGAAGGGGGGGAGTGAGAGGGTGAGAGGGGATATGACAGGACTGAGAGGGAGGGAAGGAGGGAGGGATGGAAGGCAAGGAAGAATTGAAGGGGAAGGAAGGAGGGAGGGAGGAAGGGAGAAGATGAGAGGGGTTATGTGAGAATGATGGTAGGGAGAGGGAGGGAGGGATAGGGCGAGAGTAAATATGTGGGGATGGGGAAGAAGGAAAGGAAGGAGGGGGGAGAAAGTGAGATTAGGTATGTGGGTGGGAGGGTAAGAGGAGGTATGCGAGGATGCGAAGGAAGAGAGGAAGAGAATGGGAGGAAGTATGTGAAGATGGGGAGGGAGGGAAGGAAAGAAGGGAAGGGGGTAGGAGGCGGTAACTGAGGATAAGGAGGAAAGGAGAGGGAGAGTAGGAATGGGTTTGTGAAGGTAAGAAGGGAGGGAGAGAGGTGGGAGTAGTGTTTTGTGAGAGTGTGGAAGGGGTGGGGAGGAAGTAGGGATGGCCAGAGAAACTGGTCCCGCTGATGTCTGTGGTCCGATGGGTACACACACACACACACACACACACACACACACACACACACACACACACACACACACACACACACACACACACACACACACACACACACACACACACACACACACACACACACACACACACACACACACACACACACACACACACACACACACACACACACACACACACACATATATATATATATATATATATATATATATATATATATATATATATATATATATATAATATACGTCGGTTGTGTGCGTGTGTGCAGTATATCTCATATACTCTCATACACAAGCAATTGCCTATCCAAGCAGGTAATCGCAGGCACAAACGAACACGTATAACTAAAGTTCGCCTTACAGTGCTGTACATTGCACAAATCATACCTTAGTTTACATATTCTCGTATACACGAGTACATCTATCAGTCGTTCACCCATATTTGTACAGCTACTTATACATCACCATATTCTTACAAGGGCTCATCATCAACAATATCATGATCATCATTATCATCATCATCATCATCATGACCCTTTTCCCTACCGAAGCATGGGATGAAGTAGGATTTCCAAAGCAAAGAAAAGGACTGAAACTGAAACAGCTATTATCAGCGAGCCTTGTGAAATGGCTTCGGTTTGCAGACTTAACCATCTTCGCATACTGCTCTCCTTGATTCGATTTACATTCAAAAGATAGATTTAGTATGTCAATAGTCGGATAAGACAGCAGTGGTATCAAAACCTTGTCATGTCCTTCATACAAGAGTGATCCAATCAGTTTGATCCCCTTTCATTTCTCTAATCTCGCCAATTTCCATACCTCTCATCCTCACACACTGATTTACGATATCCATCCACATTCTCCTTGGCCTACCACGCTTCCTTCCACCGTCAGACTCACGTGTATATAGTATTTTCACCACCCTCTCTACATCTGTTCTCAATGTATTGCCATACCGGATAAGTACACTCTTCCACCTTATTATCAAAACACATAATTTCTTGCCATATTCATTCCATGCACTTCACATACATTCCTCAATAGTACCATTTCCACTGCTCTTACTCTTAGCTTTTCGTCCTCATGCTGTGTCAAAGTCTCACAAATATTTATTAATGTGGTCACTAACATACCTTCATGCAATCTTCTGCTGCCTCAGTATTCATACCTTTGTTTAGCATCAGGGCCCTCTTAACAGTAGCCATCTTCCTTCCCTGTACACTTTTACTTTACACTTCTGTTACACATGTTGCTTTCTACTCTTACCAATTCATGTCTCTCCCTATTCATCACCACATCACACAAAAGTCACATTTTTCATCAGCAATCACTCTACTCTTATCTACATCAATACACGATGTTCACAGACATCCACAAAACTGAACACCAATCTGCTTTGCTCCAGTCCACCATAACTATGCAACAAAGCATCATCTGCATACATCAGATCTGAAATTACCATCCCCATCTCTCTCCACAACTCGAGGTTTAACTGACTCTCATATCTCCATCCACGTATAGTACATAGCAATGAAGACATCACTCACGCTTGTCTCACTCCATCACTGATGTTGAACCACTCACTTAAACAATCACCAACTCCTACTCATGCTCAGTTAACATCATTAAAACTATCTACAGCATTCAACAGCTTTCCATCCACCATGCTAAATCCCTGTCTTGTTCTGTCTATTTCACCCTGCACTATCCCTCTCTTACTCTGTCACTTTGCCTCATCCTGCTTTACCCCTGTCCTACTCTGTTAATCAGTGTCATCTTGCTTTGTCCTCATCTTACCCTGCCACTGTTTCACCCTGCTCTACCAGTTTTATTTTAAATTACCCTGTTTCACCCTTCCCTGCTCCAGCTCTACTTTGTCATTCTGTTTCATCTTGCCCTATCCCCGTCTTAACTTGCCATTCTGCCTCGCCCTGCTCTACCTCTGTGCACAGTATTTCACATTAGCCCAACCTGCATCATGTCTCACTCTGTCTCACCCTGCAGCTCTGTACCACAGTACCTCACCCTGTAACTCTGTACCACATTATTTCAGTCTACCGGTACCTCATATCATTTTCCTCACCCTCCCTCACCCTGTAGTCCTTTACACCACACTATCTCACCATTTTTACCTCTACATCAGACTACTCACCCTGTAGCTCTATACATCACACTGTCTCACCCCATGTTTGGGTGAGGCGGTGGCTCGATCGGTAGAGAGATGGCCTATAGTCCTACCGGACCCAGGTTCAAATCCCGCTGGGGCAGGGAACAGTCTAAGAATTTGAATTTCATTAAAGCAGACTTTACTGATCTACCGGATGACCCGCCGGCATGTCGTAAAAATACCCCAGCTAATACCAGTACACCAGTCACGTATGAGACAGCCCTGGCATGTATTCAATATGGACGGTGGGTGTTAGCGCCGAAATGGTGACATGTAGAGGTGTATGGTACGTAGGAGGATTTCTGGGCCTTGTAAGCAGGCTGTGAAGCCTATGCCCAGAGTCGGACACATAAAAAAAAATCACACTATTTCACCGTGCTCCACCCTTTCCTTATCAAGTATATTGCAACATTAAGATTCAGTCTTGAGCATTCCTCAAGCCTACCATTTATGATAAGCTATGTCAGTGCTGGCCTACCTGAGCTATAACTTTGCATCTTATTTCTCTCTGCCTATGTACACCTCCATCACCACTTCTTTCTTCACCTCCATCGGCACTCCTTTCTTCACCTTCATCACCACTTCATTCTTCACCTCCATCACCACTCCTTTCTTCACCTTCATCACCACTTCTTTCTTCACCTCCATGGGCACTCCTTTCTTCACCTTCATCACCACTTCTTTCTTCACCTCCATCACCATTCCTTTCTTCATCTTCATCATCACTGCCTTCTTCACTCCATCTCACCTCCTTCTTCACCCTCACCATTCCTTTCATCACCTCCATCACCACTTCTTTCTTCACATCCATGACCACTTCTTTCTTCACCCCAGTCACCACTCCTCTCTTTTTTATCAATATAGCTATAGTACGTACTTGGATGAACCACCATGCCACCCCTGTCTTCTTACATTAGTATTAAGTTCATCTCATACCTTCACCACCATCTCCAATTTCGCTCACCACCAACATATCTGCCTACACTGAACTTACCACACGTGCCTCCACTACCGCCATATCCCTTCGACGTCTTATCTCTCCTCCATCACCACCATCACGCCGTTCACCTTCACAATCACTCCCTTCACCAGCACCTCACCTGTCCCTACCGTCACTGTTGTCACCATCACTACTGCCGCCAAATGTGCCTCTTCCTTCACTACCAAACCTGTCCCAGCCTCCACCACCAAACCTGCCACCAAACTTGCCTCCACCACCTTCATCACACCTTTCCCAACCTCCACCACGACCACCACCACACCTCCACCAATCACCACCACCACTCCTGCCACCAAACATGCCTCTTCCACCACCACCACACCTGCCACCAAACATGCCTCTTCCACCACCACCACCACCACACATGTCCTAATCCTCACCACCACACTAACCGCCACCAGCACTGCTTTGGTAAAACTAGACCTACTCATAAAATTTTTACCTGCTGTAGACCCCACAAGCTGACCATCCTACTGTGCAAGGGCATGTAGGTCATAAATCACAGCCTACGTGCCGATGTGACTGCAAGGTAAATCTGTTGTGAAAACCTTGTTGAACATGAAGCGAGGGAGATGACTATAATCTGCATGGATGTTGATGTTTATTGATGCATAATGTGAAGTGATATTTCATGCTTACACTGAGGTCACTGATTCCTTCGTTTTTTTTTTTCTTTTACCGTGCAGGAAAGTCGACCCTGCTGTAGACCTTATACGAATTGGTGCAGATACATATGCAGATACAGATGCATGTATATAACAGACTACTTGTCTTCCACACAGCCTATTATTAACGGGAAGGAGAGAAAACTTCAGTAGGCTACTCGATCACAGCGCTTATACCTATCACCATTTTTTTCAGGCAAATTTGAAAGCCATTTTCTAGTTACCGACACCACCTGTGGCTGTTTTGTTATCAGCACCACGATTAACAAAACCGAATATAACAGCATGTTTGCCATCAAAACTCTTATACAAATATTTTTTCACTGACGGTTACATGATGTATTTCTGTGGCATCGGCATAATTCTAACATTAATTTCTTCGTAGAAACTGTATTTGGCATTCTCTTAACGTTTTAACACTTATGACACAAGAATATATATCAGTACAGGACAGTGTCGCTCAATACCTGTAGCACTAACACTATGCATGTCCCGTTTTCCTCAGTGTTCCTCATTTCCCTGAGCTTGAGAAACACTGTGAAACATAATGGAGACCCTGAAGTAATGAGAGTCAGTCTTATTACATGACATTATTTTCAGTTGTTTCATGGCATCTTTATTTTCTCGTATGACTCTATTTTCCTGAAGAATTAATGGATCCTTTGCAGTGCAGGTTGAGATTCTAAGTACTCGAATCTATTAGTAAGTCAGCCTGCCTAACTGAAAGATAGAGGTAACAAATGATTAAGATTAATGAAATACACGGTGCTGATAAATTGCTAATCAAAGATGGAGTTTAGCTTACCCTTACTGGTAGCACATAATTTTACAGGACTTAATGATCTTGTGTGTTTAGAGATAAGTGTGGTAGAGAGGCGACACGCGAATATATGCATTGCAGGTATAAATGCAGGTGTGTGGTGGAATGACTAACATCACTGACCTACTAATCCTCGTAGTCTTTACACACACACACACACACACACACACACACACACACACACACACACACACACACACACACACACACACACACACACACACACACACACACACACACACACACACACACACACACACACACACACACACACACACACACACACACACACACACAATCACTACGCTATAATCCTTCATGTTCCACCTCCACTGCTACTATACTGACTAATCTATAATCAACAAGCTAATTACTCTGACTCATCTACATTCACCATCCACATATTGTCCACCTAATGACCTACTACTCAAGTCCACATCAACATCTCACTTTCATTTTCCGTCTGTACATGTATTCACTGAGTTTTCGCCCCATCACATTCTCACTGTCATCACTCACATTTACCATTGACAGTCATATACTATACACATCTCTGTTTTCATTATTAACGTTGTCTCCTCCACCCTCCCCTCCCATCTCCTCCCCCGTCGCTACCTACACTGTCACCAACACTGCCATCTTTCACCACCTACACCCTCTCACCACACAGCTACACCAGAATCTTTAACCACACTCTCACCATCACCACCAAAATCTTTCACCGCACTCTCACCATCACCACCACCACCAAAATCTTTCACCACACTCTCACCACCACCACCAAAATCTTTCACCACAGTCTCACCACACCACCGCTGTAGCTTATCACCTACACTCACATCACGCAACCAGACCACTATCTCTCACCACCAACACTCTTTCACCATACACCTGCACCACGAACTTTCACCACATATAATACCGTCACCACAATGCTGCACCACAGTCACCACCCACACACTCCCACCATACAGCCACGCCACCTATACTTTCTCCCCTGTCCAACTTTTTGTTTCTACAGCCAGGGACAAAAGTTAGCCCAAGACTCCACTGCGTCTACTTCACATACCACGACCATCACTTTCCTCCCTGGCACATCACATCAAAGAGAATTATCTATGAGCAGAGAAGCATACCAGGCCCCCCTCAGCTCAGGAATATTAGTCAGCAGAAGAAAGCGTTAAGTAGAAGTAGTGAAATATTAGGCTGACTTTTGTCCCCGATTGTGCCTAGCTCTTAATCAATGAAAATAACCACTCAAAACTGCGTAATAAAGAACACCCACGACGTCAAATTTGCTGAACAAAACAGTCCAACATTTGCATGATATTTTCTAGTTGATTTACCCTTGTTATTATTTAAGCTGTCATTTCTCGTTTTGATGCAGTATTATACATTGTTAATATAAAATAGTGTATACGAGCATGTCCGGCTTTCATCCCTCCACATTGTTGTCTGTTAATGTCGTCCTCACCCTGTCTCTGGGCTTGTGACTCACTCTTAGCCGAACAGTCTTTATGCGATTGCCGGAATAGACTGTTAGAGTTGGTTAACCTAATTCTCTCCCGCCCAATATGTGGTACGAGAGTGAGAGTTGGGAGCAGGAGAGGGAGGAGCCAGTCTGCACTCCGCCCGCGTCGTGTCCGTAGTACCTGTGGTGGCAGAAGAACCGGATCTGATCCTAGTTCCCGATTTAGTGCTTTCGGCTACCACTTATGAGAGTAATGTAAAGAGAGAGGACCAGAAACACGAACAGATGGTGCGAGAATGACAGGCGAGGAGAAAATTTTACAGAAAAAACAAACTGGCAAGCACTGAACAGGAAGTGACGAATTAAATGTCGAAGGATGAAAAGAAAGAGGCATTCCGAAAACCGTCGTCCCTTAAAGACAAAATTCTGTACATCACTCATTCGTATACACAAGTGAAAGAAGACACGTAAAGCTGACTAAGGTGTGAGCGTACCTGGCTAATAGAGTGTATTAACAGATACACAGAACAGACCACTGTTTTTGCACACCGCACAAACCGGTGCTGTGTGTGTGTGTGTGTGTGCGTGCACGGGCTCGAGCGCTCGCGCCGCGGAGAGTCTGGCAAGAAGACAGTGCAGGCGGTCAGTTTACCTTGCCTTGGCCTGGTGCACGTGATGGTGTCTGTGGGGCCACTGCTGCTGACACTTCTCTGCCTGGGCGCCTCCACCCTCACAGCGCTGCGCCGCGTAAGCAGATCAGCGTATTTTCAATCCTTCAGGTTGATCCGGCCTTAAAGTCAATCCGTCCTCAGTCGTTTCGTCCCTGCAATCCTTACGTAATCTAACTTAACCTGATTTAACCTCACCTAAATCAACAATTCAACTTAACCCCTTGTAACTTAACATGATCTAATATGAGTTGGCCTAACCTAACAATCTAAGTCAGCCTAACATAATTAAACCTAACCTAACGTAACTTCATTTAACCGAATTTACAATGTAACTTAACCTTACTTAACAATCAGACCTAACTTAACCTCTTGTAACCTAACGTAATTTAACAACCAAGTCTAACCCGACAGTCTAACTTAAGCTAACCTAATCTAACATAATCCAGTTTAACCTGACGAAATGTAACTTTCATATCACCCTTAACCCCTTGTAACCAAATGAAAACTAACTTAACCAAGTCCATCCTAACATAATTTAACCGAGTCGGATCTAGTCTAACCTAACCTGACCTATCTTACCCCTTTTAACCTAACCGGAACGACTTGGGGACGGATTGGTTTTAGGACCGGATCCACCAGTTACCGGGTGTACTGTCACGAGCAAAAGTTCGCCGACACTTCTCTGTCAGCTGTTGCGATGGAAGGTGTTTCATGAAGTACTTTACGCGACAGGAATATGAAGTACACAGATAGAGGGAATGAGAAATGTGGAAACTAGAATCCCAATGCTGGCAGGGAAGCGTCAGTGAATTTTTGCTCATGACAGTATCTTTGTGTTTGATCGTTGTTTCCAAGCGAGAGGATTTGTGATGTGGTGCGTCTGGTATGTTACTTTGCTTAGAGTATAGATAAATTATTTTTTCTTGTTTTATCTTTTTAAATTAACATGATATTCTCAATGTCGTTGTTTCTCGCCTATATGCATGAAGACAGTGTCGTTATTACCATGCAGTGTTGCCTTGACCTACACAGAGAAACTGAATCATAAACCACAGGTCACTAAGGACACAACTTTCTTGTTTCCTTTGCAGTGCCTAATCATGATCTTGTTTGGTGCTTCGTAATGTTAACAGTTCACACTGTGCCAGATTCGAAATCTCGTGGTTCATGACATCCATTAGGTGTAATCATTTCTTCGCCGCTTTCAACCCCTTCCTGATTAGCACACTTGTTTTGGATACACAGTTTGTTATGTAATCCGTCTATAATTTATTCTCTTTTCGATCGTCTCAGTTTTTTCTGCTAAGAGTTCCCTCATATCATATCGTACTGACTTAGGTATTTATTTCCTTTACTGCAGTTTCTTTAACGGACAATCTTACCATACCCAGTGGATCTGTTCTATCATATATTGCATGCCTGTATTTTTTTTTGTGTGTGTGTAAATGAATATTACCGAATCTTGCTCAACATACTGAAACGTGTATTTCGTTTCCCAACTTCCCAACTGGATGCTGGGTTACGTTAGGTTAGGCTGGGTTGGGTTAGGTTAGGTTAGGGTAGATGAAATTAATAGATACAGTTAAGCTAGGTTAGGTTAGTAAAACACTTAGATTAGGCCCAAGATTGTCATAGTCATATTATGGTTATTATTCATTTTCACAATAAATGAGGCCTCAAAACACTCAAATGAACTTAAAATCTACCAGATGGAAGAAAAAAAAAACACCCAAAAATAGGAAACAGCAATAAAGGAAATATTTACCCAGACTTGTTTTATGTTGTAGCTGCCACATTCACCTCGATCTTGCAATTCACCCAGTAAGAGTGGGAGTGTGGCGTCACTGCTGGAGAGACACCTCCAAGTATGGTAATCTTAATTTCACTCCTTAAACCGACATGTCTGTAATATTGTTCTTGTTACCTCTGGACTTTCTTATCCAACTTGGGAAGAAATTGTGGTAGTGAAGAAGTTTATCAAGGTTATTTTAATTCCCTCCATTAGAAAAAAAAATCCCCTAAATTAAATAATCTCGTTTGGGAATAGCAAGAATAAACTAAAGAATACGTCAGTGGAGACTGTGAGTCAAGGACAAGGTTGTTGGTACAGCGACAGGAGAATGGACAATGTTGTGTAACCGTTGGTGAGTAAGGTCATAATGTACGAGTGAGTGGCATTGGAGGCTTCGCAGCATCTCTTCCATAACTGTTTATTTTGTACGTTACACATTTACGTTGTCTTGCATGGTGTATATATATATATCGATTAATTTCGTAATAGTTTACATCAGTAACCTACAAGAGGATACTAAGGCGGTGTGCAGAGTAAATCGCTAAGGAAGAGGTGTTACGAAATCTCCAGTCACTTAGACTACGATTCTTAGAGTTTTGGCAAAATTATCACTCAGAATAGCGAGTCACGGGGATAAAAGTACCGACATGAAGAAAAACTTGGTGTTCTGATCATCACAACCCCAACCGCTAAGTAACTAATTTTCATAGCTGACATCTTTGGTTTTATTTAGGAATTTAAATACTTGTACTGAATCTCCTGGAAGTCTTTGCTTCTTATGGGAAACACATTGAAGTTTTATAGTCGTTCTTCCTAGGACAGATATCGCGGTGAACGAATCATTGAGGTTACTTTTTTCTGCATCTTCTTGATGTTACCATCACCCTTGATAAGTCTTGGCCACCAGTAGTGAATATAATATTGTAGATGTTGTCAGACCTGGAATGTGTCAAGTATCCACATCATTACAACCCACGCAGCGAGGCGATAGTTTAGGTATTGTGTGTCTGTGTGTTGGCTTACCATCTGTTTGGGCTCAGTATCATAACTCCTTCAGTCTGGTGATGTATTTTCAAGT
This sequence comes from Coenobita brevimanus, assembly GCF_032717465.1. Lineage (NCBI taxonomy): Eukaryota > Metazoa > Arthropoda > Malacostraca > Decapoda > Coenobitidae > Coenobita > Coenobita brevimanus. The sequence goes on along the minus strand of NC_137031.1, from coordinate 45,879,888 downwards.
TTATTTAAGCTGCTTACCGGACGATTGTATATTCAGGAAATATTTTCTGACTGGAGGAGTAGATTTAGCCTTTGTTAACCCCTTCTCTGTAGTGTTTCTCCCTTATGATACGGAAAATTGTCTGGCAGTGTCTTGATTAAAAATGAAAACTGCATCATCTGAGTGAAGAGATTATACCTTGACCAGGAGACCTGCAGTAAGTTTGTATACGATGGTGGTTACTGACCATCTCTAGGTCAATTTCGACAATGATGGCAGTGGATCATAGGTCAAGGGCACTTATTACAATGAGCCGGCTTTTTTCTCCTGTCTCGAAGGCTAGGGACACCACGCTTTTTGGACTTCCATTGTCATTTTTTTTTTTTTTTTTTGCGTGGAGTGTGTACCAATACTTTTGTAATCGAGCAAACGCATCATTACAAAGAAGCGGGTATTCAAAATCCTACTTAGTCGTCGTGTACTACATGCAGGGAATGGGTGGCCATTAATCGTTCTTTCCTCTACGCAGGATTTTTTTTTTTTTTTTCATATAAATCCAGAGACTCAGAAACTTCCCTGAAAAAATCGGAAATTTAACTCCTGACCCAGCAATCATGAATCCACCACAGTCAACACCTCTGGCTTTGTAGCACTGTAGAATGTCGAGCTAAGATATTTTACATCTCTTCCACACGTAAAGTAATAATGTCTTTTTATCTCTAGCTTCAGTTATAGCACACCATAAAGATTACAAAGACTTCAAATGATTCTTACACAGCCGTTTCCTCCTCGAGTCCGCGCCGTTACAACATACCAACCTCAAAACTTCAATGTCTCTTTCCATCAAGTTTCTTCATGAAGCAAAGTTATAGTACATTTGACACATACACATTTAATGGCTCATGAAAGTCGCCAAATGGATAAAATAGTGACGTCTTGAATTAAATTATTCGCTGTCGCCGTGGATATTTTAAAGTATGGTATTCATACAATAGTTTTCACTGCTGATTCGTGAGCCATCACCGACGTGCAATAAAAGAAACAAAATCCTCCCATTAATACAATCACACAGTTCTCAATGAGATATCCTTAACATCACCAATTAATAGATTCTTTAACCGATATACCAGATTAATGTATTAAGTTTTTGGAAAGATTTTTCCAACAGGCGAAGTTGCATGCAACCTTCATTAATCCCTTCACTGCAAGCCATCTCCCTAGTACTGGATAAAATCGCCTGGGATACGCAAGAGTAAGATCAAAAACACTCGATCAGATTCAAATCTTTCACGTCTATTCTGTTTTACTAAGGCCACCGCGAGACGATTTTATTTAAGTTGGGAAAGACCTCTTTTAATGAAAAGTTTTTTTTTTAATTGTATAAAAAACACCCCGTTAGAAAAGTCTCTCCTACGCTTAGTATGGTCGTTTAGAGATAGCAGGAATAATATAGAAAAGGCATCATCGAACTGGAGAATAGGAGTTAAAAGACGGTGGGAACTTCTGGCCAAGGGTGGATGTATCGAGGTTTGTGAAATTTCGTGATGTGGATGAACTGCTTGACCTCAGAAACAGGTTTCCGAACCTAAGCCCTGAAACACAGGCACAAAAATGGGAATAATTTAGTTTTAGCTGTAAAATAAATTTCAGATATCTGAGAAATGCTCTCTCTTCAAACCAAGAACTATTTCCTCCCCTTTTTTCAAACAATAACCAGCTTAATCAGAAAAACCAACCCAGTGATTACCAAAATGAATCTTTTTATAACATGACATACTGTGATTACGTCAACTCCACTGCTGTCACACCGGGTACAAAACTATCATGGTTATCGGCGACGCATTTGAGTGACATGATGACAAGCGCAGGCAGGGTTATTATCGTGCTTCACTGCTAGTGGCGTGTGAAGGATAAATATGTATTACCGTATACGAGTATATGTAGTACCGCCTATGCGTTTTCATGTTTGCCTCCGATACCCCGTAAACTCTGAGCTCCATAGCATCCGTAAAAAAAAAAGAAAAAAAAGAAGTATACTGTAGATTACTTACTGGTTTTGCTATGCTCACGTCTTCGAAGCATTTTTTAATATGCATAAAAATGCAAATATAAGATGAGATGAAAAATACTCAGAATTTCTAGGGTAATAAGAAAACTGCTGCAGAAGGAATTAAATGGTGGGGAAAGTACGAGAGAACAAGCAAATTCAGTAAAAAGACAAGCAAAAGTGCTAACAATGAGGTAGTTTTAGACTTTGATAATATGAAAAGGAGATGAGCAGGTGTCCTGAAAATGCTTTTGAATGTAAATGGTGGCAGAACAGCAGTGGTGGAAACTTGGCAGGTGCAGATTTACATGGTGAGGATGTCAGTGGGTGTGATTGAGTAGGAAACAGCAAGTGGTGAAAATATTAGATAGATAGATAGATAATACAGTGCACTAAGGGAAAGCAATGTGAATGAGTGGGATTGCAAAGAAATGTCACAAGAAATGAGGAAATATTGTTGCACTGATTAGTTGGACTTTTAAAGTACGTTTGAATCGAAGTGAGGTATACTGGAAGACTGTCTAAGACCATGCATTATGCCACTGTATAGAGCCATGAGTCACAAAAGGAACTGCTCTAGAGTCAGAGGTTCATATCTTTTGAGCTTACCCGATAAGGGGAATGAAACATTATTGACTGGAAGAGTAGCAGCAGATAAAAAAAAACAACATACTTGAGAGCAATAAATATGATCAAGTTGAGTTTGGGTGTGTGTGTGGATCTAGTGCTTTTTTTGAGGAACTGTTGTGGAAAGTATATGGAATAAGGGAGGGATCTGTATGAAGCTTTGATGGGTTTGGAGATGGCAAAGTGCTGACAGAGACACACTGTAACGAGTTGTAAGAATATATTTGGTGAGATGGAAATTTTAAAGAGCAGTGTAGTGTGTTTACTTCATGAATAGGGCCTGTGTGTGTGTGTGTGTGTGTGTGTGTGTGTGTGTGTGTGTGTGTGTGAAAGGAGGAGAGTGGACGATGTAAATTAAAAGTGAAGTAGCGGGATGCATCATGTTTCCATGGCTGTTAAATTTTTCATGAAGGGGATGATGACTGGGGTAAATGTAAGCGGACTAAGGAGAAAAGCAGGTTTTTAGAATGCAGAAAGGAGGAGTGGAAAGTCAACCAACTGTTGTTTACTGATAATACAGCACTGGTCGTAAACTCCAGTTGTAAACTTTAGCAGCTGGTATCTGAGTTTTTGAGGTCAGAGAGAAAGAAATTGAGAGTGAATGTAAGAAACATGCAAGACGTTGAAATTTAGTAGAGGAACAGCACAGTTACATAAAAAACCTTAATTGGAAAGATACTGAAACAATAAGTTATTTTAGGCATATGGGGGAGGGGAGATAACGATGCAACAGATGGAATTCACTGACTAGAAATAAGCGATAGGATAGGAAGAGGGACTAAAGTATCGAAAAGCGTGTGGATGGAAAGGTCAGTTTCTATTCAAGCGAAGATGGGTATTTGTGAAGGCATAGTGGTGCCTACTATGCTGTATGGATGTAAGGCATGGATCCTGAATGTTAGGCTTCGGAAATGGGTGGACGTAATGAAAATAAAATGTCGAAGGTCTATGCGTATTATGACCTGCATAGGCATGGTCGGATTTACCTACTTGTGGGCCCCAGGCCAAACCCTCCAGTGGGCCTCGAAATTTATAGAAATGTTTGCATGTTTCAATAATATATATATATATATATATATATATATATATATATATATATATATATATATATATATATATATAATATATATATATAGCCGCGACAAATTAGTTGCAGTGAGCCTCCAGATTCCGGTGGGCCCTAGGCCAATGGCCTTCTTGGCCTATTGGTAAACCCGGCCCTGCTGACAGGTGGGAAATGATGCTGTAAGAGGCCGGTGTGGAAACAAACAATGAATGATGGAAGGGGCTGACCAGGGTGGATCAGAGCGGGGATGGCCATATTTCGAGAATAGGTGATGAGAGACTAATAAAGGAAAACACCAGAATTAGAGCGTTACAATCAGGGAGAGGACAACAAGGAAATGGATGGATGATTTTTTTTTTTTCTTTGATAGAGGTCTGAACAACCAGAAGGGTGAAAGAAGTGTAACAAAGCAAACTGAAAGGAAGTGGGATGTGGGAGATAGTATTTTGTCCCTGATCTACAGCAGGCAAACAGAGGAGTGACCTTGATAATCTTCTGTGATCAACCCGATCTGGGATGTGATATACTCTTGTCAAACTTTGCTTGGCATGGATCGTTATCTATGACAACTGAGAGAAGGAATGCGAGTGAGCAAGGTTGCCGTCTCCTGCTTTTGGCCAGGGTGTAGATTCAACTGAAAATGAGAACAAACTAGCCACATCTGGTTGTATTTGTTTACCTGGGAAATTTAACCATCTGTTCGTGGTGCTGTTCATGAGAGGACTGTAGTTATTTACTCTTATCCTACAAGAATTTCAGTATGTGTGCATTTCAAGCACTGAGCACCGATAACTTGGTTGGCTTCACACGTTCCTATATGTTTCTCGCCATTCAGATTGAACTTCATACTCATATTTCTGTTGATATACTTTCATGATGATCGCGTCTTATATTCTGGAGAACAGTATATAAAGGGAATTTTTTAGCTTCTTTGGGTTTCTGTGTCCCATTTGCAGCTGAATATAATCCTCTGGTGTTAGCTACAATAAAATTCTAGACTTATGACCATGAGAAGGTTTAGCTGTTCAAAACTAGGTAGGCAGACACTACCAGTGCTGATAATGATTTTAAAATTTTCAAGGCATAATTGAAAGGATAAGTCTGAACAAAATAATCTCTTAAATCAGATTAGTAAAACCTGTCCATGTTAAACTGCAGTCTAGTGTAGAATTCAAGTGTGTGATCTAATATATAACACTTGATGTCTCACTCACATCATTAGCCATTCATATCACCCTGATCTTGTTGCTCAGAATCGTAAGACTAAGGGAAATGAATATGTATGAGAGAGAGAGCGAGAGACAGACAGACAGACAGACAGACAGAGACAGATAGACAGGCGGGGGAGGAGGAAGAATGAAACAGAGAAAAAAGAATAAAGGAGGAAGAAAGGCAAAGGACAGACACAAACTGGAGGATAAAACAAATAATAAAGCAGTGTTGAGAAGGGGATGCCGAGAAGACATAGAAGGAAGGGAACGCAAAAATGCCACATAATGGAACAACGAAAGACGAATGAGAAACGAGGTAGCCAAGACAATATACCGTTGCTTTTATCTGTAATTAACCTTTACACACACACACACACACACACACACACACACACACACACACACACACTCTCTCTCTCTCTCTCTCTCTCTCTCTCTCTCTCTCTCTCTCTCTCTCTCTCTCTCTCTCTCTTCACGGTTTCACTATAATCTGTCCACTTCAGCTTGGCCAACAGTTGCTACGTCTATGTCTTGAATGATGAACTGTACCAAGAAATGTAGACCTAAGTTTGACATTGGGGACAAGGAAGTGCTTCAAAAGGATGTAGAACCGTAGTATTATCTTACTTGATTCTGCCATTAGAATACGTGCAATAAGCTACAAAAGAACGAAAATTTCCGCCAGGTTAAAAATGGAGGTATGATAAAGGATTCCCAGCATGAATAGGCGGATCTAAAAGTTATATTATTTGATGAAAAATGTCTTACTGATAACAGCATTTCACTGGGCTTTGAAAGGGGAACTTTGACCTCTAATGTGGCCTCCATTCTGAACTGTTTTAACCCAGATTTCTTTGTATAAATTTTTTTATGCTGATAACTGTAACCTGCATACAATATTTAGCAACTTTCTTGTAAGATTAATATTGGTTATTTATTTATTTATTTATATTTTTATTATTATTATTATTATTATTATTATTATTATTAATAATATTATTATTATTGTTTTCCGGTTTCCTGGGGAGGGGTTAATTATAAAGTAATGCAAAGTCTGATCACACGATTCCACATTCTCCGTAAATACTACAGGTCGGCTTCATTAAAACAAGGTCGCCTACACAAAGACAGACACACACACACACACAAGAAAAAATGTAGTATCCTCAGTAAGTGTAATGCACTACTGCAAGCTCTTTTCTTACGCTTCATGGTACACCCACGCACCAAAAAAGTTTCTGTACCCCCCTCGGTGGAAGGAAGTGGGGACCAGGGTTAGGGAGAGGGCAGGCGAACGGGCAACCGTGAGTGGTAGTTTGGTACTGAGCTACGAGGAGAATGGTGAAAACTTAGTGAAATTGGATTCGAAACATTTTAACGCTATTCCCCTGCAAAACATTATGCGTTCGTAACATACATAGCATATATTATAAAATAGACTACGATGTTCTCATGGCTGTGAAACTGGTCCATACACGACCCATTTGTTTCGGATCCTCAACATACAAATAAAGCACCGAGCCCGTTGTATAGAAGCTGCAACTGGTCATTATCAGTGCAGTGATAATTTTTGTGAATATGTTATTCCTGGACTAACTATAGCCACAGTAGCTGTGCGGATGGTTATAAATGTTAAAAATATTTTATGCTGACGGATAAGCCACGTTGTCGTGGGTAGCGGAGAGCATTCACCAATAATTAACTATTACCAGATTGAATTAGAAGTAAACAACACAAAATAATATGAGACAACGAAGATGTAGCTGTGGCATCCTGCTCCACCTCGTTATCCAGGCCTTAACCGTTGCTTCACCTCATACGTGCACTGTTTTCCTTCAGTCTCTTCCTCTTCTATTACTCGTACTTCCTGGTATCCTCTTACTGCGAGCCGGCATATTCCTTAGGATATTTTTAGTCGTCCGGTCCTATAACTCCTACTGTATTCCATTATTCGTCACATCATCACTCCCACACAAACAACGTTAGCACACGACTGTTGAATCTGTTACAACCATTTTTGGCACTGCCACTACTAACCCCCCGTTTCCCAATGACTGTGTCTAATTTCCCTCAGTACTACTACTGCTGCTTCTACTACTAATCCACTATAAATATGTATAATAATACATATGATTTTCGTTTTGTCTGTGTATCTGCTAACCACATTGTTCCTGTCCCACTGTCGACAACTCGTCTTATCACCCCCACCGCTACCTCAGTTGCACCCCCTCTCTCCCAGCCACCATCGACCCTACTCCTCCCCCACTCCGACACAACATTGCCCCTCACCTCGTCCCTGGGCCACCAAGCCTGTTCCCCACCCTTTAACGGTGAATATACGTGCTATGTGTTAATAATGAAAGAAAGGCATTTGGAAGCCGAATGCTAATCGCCCGCCAGAATATGCTGTTGGCCAAGTCCAAGATTTAGGCCATATCTTGATACCCTGGTTTCATTTTGACAGCTCAAGCCGTTCATCGGATATAATGGTGCTAAAGGCGGGCGATAAAAACTAGTTAACCTTTAGGAGCCATTTTGGTGATCTTGACCTTGACCCCAAGTGCCCATTTTTGAACTCGTCCAGGACTTTGGTCATATCTTGATACCCTGAAGGGTTTATGTTGATAGCTCAAGCCGTTCATGAGATATAATAGGAACACACACACACACACACACACACACACACACACACATACACACACACACACACACACAAAGAGATGCAGGCAAAAACATTATCGCTCCACCTTCTAAAGGCGGTGATAATAATAATTATAAGAACAATAAGAACATAGATGTGTAGTGCTACTAGCATTACATAAAAAAACTGCAGACCCAAACGTGCCTGTAATACGGAGCACTGACCACAGACCGTTCATATCATTACCACTGGACCTTCCCTATAGCGCTTCACCATGGTTATACAACCCAATATAATCCTCTGTGGGATCACTACAGCTGTTTGGGAAAAATAACATAGTGCACGACATGCCTACAACCCACTAAAATACACCTGTGACGTTTCACTGACATCCATCAAATAGCCTAGAAGTTAGTGGACAAACAAACGCCGACACAGAAGCCGAATGTCTCGCATCGGTATATGACTTGACAAAACTGTTACCATCCTGTTTTGCAGGTTTCATCATAGTTATAGCAATAATAATAATAATAATGATAATGATAATAATAATAATAGTAGTAGTAATAATAATAATAATAATAATAATAATAATAACAGTAACAGTAGTAGTAGTAGTAATAGTAGTAATTATATGTTAATAGGCACGATACAGAGGACAAACAACCATAATATCCCTGATAAAACACGTGAACATAGCTTTGACATATGAAACCAAACAGTGCCATAATATGCTGTAATGTTAGGGATATGGTAATACTGAGTAAACAGATAGGTCTTGACCAAATATCAAGTACAGATGTGATATTTCTGAGTCCTCAACTCTGCCAGACTCCGATAACTCACTCCCAGTTGCATAAAATCAACCAGTATTAGCTGAAACAGAGCACTAGAGTTGTTTCGACCATGAGAGAGTTAATGATAACAGTATTAAGGCACGTATTATAAGTGGCATTGGAGACTTCGCAGCATCTCTTCCTAAGCGATTCATTTTGCATATTGCACCTCCACTGTGTGTTGCATGTTATTTATGACTTTTGATATAGACCCAGTTTGTGTCAGCAACATGAAGATACTGAGGTGTAATATACAGAATAGATCCGTATCATAGAGGAGTGCGAAATCTCCCAGACCAATCATAGCACGACACCAAGACTCTAAGGCTCCTATGATTCCTCTTAGCCGAATAAAGTCACTTATCTACCTAGTTACCAAGTGTTTGCTGCCAAATCTAAACCCATCATTAAGTTGAAGTGGCCACGATAAAAAAAAAAAAAAAAGCTTTCAGATCCCTTCACTCACTAATTACCACCACTCTCTCCCGGCCCTCCAAGAACAGAGCAACCATTATCGAACTAAATGAGATAATTGAAACAGAGGAATAGTTTTTGTGTGTGTGTGTGTGTGTGTGTGTGTGTGTGTGTGTGTGTGTGTGTGTGTGTGTGTGTGTGTGTGTTTACATGGGGGAGAAAAGTCTCCTGATATATCATTTTTTTATTTCTCACTTTCCTCTACTAGTTAATATTCCTAAGATGAGAGAAGTTTGGTATGTTTCTCTGCCTGTAGTTTATTCTCTTGTCTGATGCACAATGACGAATGTGCCTTAAATGTGAAGTGGACGCAGGGAATAACAGACAGGCTTTCATTCCTAAGGGTACTAGAAATACTGAGAGTGAAAACCTGTGACTCATAGTTACTATTCCACTCCCAGCGTTAAGGAACATACCAGCATCGGTGAGTCACCAAGAATTATGAAGAAAAACATACTAGGTCAAAATTATGTCTCGAAAACTGAGCAGAAATTAATATAAATCTGACAAAACCAAGTGACTAGGCAAGGAGTTTTTCTATACACATTCATAATTCACAAAGAGAAAAAATCTTGAATATACCTTTAATGGGAAGAAAAGTTGACCGATACATAGTGTTTCGTTTGTAATTTTAAGGTGAAGTGCAAATAGAATAAAGTACCGGGATATTTGTTCAGCGTAAACTGCTGCCTCTTGCCGTCAGTGGGTCAGACACGCGAAATCCTGGTTGTCAGAAAACATTCATTTCTTACAAGATTCTGAAATAACTGGTTGACTGGCTCTTCGTGCATACTTTTTTTTTTTCTGCTAGCATTCGTGACCGGTTTCATATCCACCGAAGAAAGAGGAGAAACTGTATAGAATTTTCAAAATTTCACCCGGCATGGTACGATAGTTTTCCTTTTGTCAAGAAAAGCCTTCTGAAGTAACCCCCCTCCCCTTTTTTTTGTATTACAGTTGGTTGATGGTGGATACTGAGTAAAATGCCAATAAACACGCGATGCTTTAAAGAACACCATCGTCGGAACGTACTTTTAATGAAGAGAGAATCTGCGAAAGTCAGACAATCCTCCAAGAATTCTCAGAACTCCTGCTTAATTAAAGCAAAATCAAACGCAAGAGGGTTTTCCTTAGTAACTGCTTTCAGTTTAAAGTTGTATTTTTTTTCGTTTAGCTTACCACCTAATGGCATAACTCCATTTATCGTTTATTATTCTTTCCACTTACTGTCATACTATGGCCAGAATGTTTTCCTTAATCATACCTGTTACAATGCTGTCCATAAGAAGAAGACAGGTTTCAGAAGGTATCGGCCCCGGCTTTCCACTGACTCGCGTGCACGTTGTGTTTCTGCTTTCCAGCATTACTTGAGAAGGAGCAAAGAAAGCCTGAAAAGGAAGGGAATGGCAGAAGTCCAAGACGGCCTGGGTAGTCAGGTAGATATACCGAACCCAGAAAACTGCTGAGAAAATGCTTAGAAGTCAAAGCAGTAGGCGGATCATGGAGAAATGCGTATTTAATACTGCTCCTCAAGACAGGCGACATATATGGCTAACTTAACTAGCGTTTAGTACGTCCTAATATATCACACTATCCCTCCATTTGATGAAACCAACAAAGCGAACAGTCCTCATTTCGTGATGATGATGATGATGATGATTACTATTATTATTATTATTATTATTATTATTATTATTATTATTATCCTAATAATAATAATAATAATAATCAAAGTAATATTAATAATAATCCAGAAAGTTACAAAAGGGGTTCTTCTGGTAATGGGTTGAATCCCTAATCATAATCAAAAGCTCATCAGGTTACCACTGTTGTGTGCTATTCTGCACTAGAAAATTTATAGTTCTTTCACCTCAACTTGGCAGATATTTTCGCCTTTTTTGCATCATAATTCTCTTATCTTGAGCGCAAAATAAGAGTATCTCGGATTAATATCCCATGACTAGACCCATGTTCTTGTGTTGATCTTTTGTTATAGCTCAGCATTCACGATGGAAAGACTTCGATTTTAGAACAAAGCAAAGTAAAATGAGTACAGTTGTTGTGGTTTTTGTCTGCAGGGATCCCTATGCAAAGCTGTGGGGGGCAGCTGCCAACGAAGACACAGCACCTGCCGCGGACGCACCCAGCCAGACCTCTGTGACCAAGCGCGCTTCGTCTGCTGTTTACCAGGTACTGTATGTCACAACATTTGGCCATGCTTAGGTGGGTGTTTAGAACGCTGTAGTTAATCTGTTTCTTTCTGGCGAAACTGATCCATAGTTTATTTCTGACGGAGTTTGCCCACTCCCACGGCTTGGATACTAAGTCGCGGTTGCATGAAACTGGATGAGGTAGGAATGAGTCTCGGTTTCAAGTCAATATTCATCCCTCCAGTCTGACGAGCCATCTAGTAAGGTAAAAGGGGTCAGGTATCTTCGTCAGGTTACAATAAACGGACTGTAGTGATGACCAGTTTACTCCATGACACACCATCCTCGCAGGTTTAAACATCAACTTATCACATTACATTGAAGATATATGCAGTAATAACAGAGTTAAATCGTCAAGAGACGTCAAGTCAGTGAGCATAAACTAAAGGCTATTTCAGGCTCATTGAGGTCAATCCTATGTCATTTAGTTTCAATAAAGTTCCAACAGGCCATTTCAGGTCCGTTCAGAGCTGTCTCACCTTATTCAGGGACAGTCTAAAAAATTCAGGTTCAGTCAGAACACTTCAGACTCTTTCAGGTCCATTTAGACCAACTGGGTCCCTCAGGTCATTGCAGATCCATCCAGACGTATCTTGTATGGCCGGGGACAATAATGCCTCTCCACTTTTTAGTTGAACAGATATGAAACTCTTTCATAATATTTGAAGAATTTGTCTGACTCCGAAGATCACAGTGCATGGTTTCGACAGTCATCGTTTCTGACTCGTTTTTGTGTCGTATAGAAGTAAATCAATGTACCGTAGTGTATATGTCGGCGTATCTCAGCTAAAAAAAAAAAAAGTGGTATCATATTCTAGTGACGATCCAGTGTTACAGACCAGCATTCAAGAAAAAGAGATGGTAATAAGAGACGAAGTTAAAGTGAAAAAGGTATTATTCAGTTCAAGCACATTTCTGTCTCTTCTTGCCAGTGTGCCGTTCTCATACGCCTTTGTGTCTTGTGACACAGGTGGAATAACTTGGCTAACATAGATATAAGTCTCCGTTTGTGAAGACCTTGGACATGCATACAGTACATGTGTAAACCTTTTTTTTTTTTTTTTTTTTTTTTTTTTTTTTCACCGGTTGGTGGCAGTTAATGGTGATAATGGGTGCCATTCAGCTGTACTTTCGGCTGTTACGATAACTTCAGTGCCCACAAAGCAAGTGATGCGCCTAAAGGCCGCCGAGTAAAAGGCCAGAAATGAGTCATAGCTCGGGAACCGGTTGCCAGATAGGACTGGAAATTGTTTTATTCTTCAAGTTAGAACATTTTAGCAGTACTTTGCTCTAACAAAAACTGAGCTGCAATGCCCCGTTTTTGCTGTGGTACGGTCACAGACGGACAAACCAACAAACATACAGAAATCAGATCATTATAATATAAATTTAAGGGAGGGAGAGGGAGGAGTGGATTCCAAACCTGCTTAAGAGGCAGCCTTTTATTTTTTTTATTTTCCATTTTTACGTTATAACTTTCCTGTGCAGTTACTAGAGTGGAAGGAAGTTTCACACAGTCGACAAAAAGTTTCGAGCTCCATAAACATGGGATAAGTGTCTAGTGCCGTGTGATGAAGGCTACAAAAACGTCCGCTATAACACGGTGCTAGTCGGCCGACAAGACACTGGCTGGAGAATTTAATTGTTCATGCCACTCATGGACTGTGCAGCAACGTAAGTAATAAGCAGGTAAAAGAAATATATGTAGCGTGCACTTCATTTCAGATGTTCCTTATGTAGAACCTTGACCTATCAGCTTTTGTAGATGCGGAGGGAACACTTAACACTATTGTCTGACCATTATCAAGAGTCTGTTTCGAATCTGTTTCGAATCATTCAGCTGGGTGCAGTATGACATAGAGATATTATTAGCTTTTGTCATTTAGTCCACAGTGTGTCACCCACTGTAACACGGACTTGTGAATCCAGCTGAACATGTAATAAGCTCATGCGGACAGGTAACACAATGGTGCTGCTGGAATTATACGCCTCTCACATTTCCTTAGCTGACCCAGCTGATAATGCGGTGACCAAATAAGAATGTAATCACAGGGAACCGAGAATGAAGGATTCTAGAAAGCGAATGGATCAGGAAAATATTGTCCTTTGCATCTCTTGGCATGGTGAAAGCTGTAGGAATGAGAGACAAAAGATGGAAAATATAATCATTAGGAACATACATCAGCAAAAAGCACGTAGTCAGCCTGTTCTTCGGAGGGACGGTGGAGTATTGTCTTTTGAGCCTTACCGATTATTGCAATACAGGTAAAAGTATCGGAAGGAGATGCGACGACTCTTCCCTCATATTAATTTACAACTTTCCCAACCTGTCTACGCCAACAGCCAGCTGTTAGAGACAATATGCGGCAGCCTATCTAGTTCTGTCGAAGGAAAAATAATTTGCCAATATTTGCGTTTCATGGATATCTCCACAGTCTGACATGCCTGCTGACATGTCTACTGGAATTTCGTGTTGGACTCTGAGTTACACCCTCAAACTGCAATATTAATATAAAATACAACCATGAATTTAAAAAAAATAATAAAGCGGCGTGGATAGCACCTACCACCACGAGAAAAACAGCTCCCCGCCATACTGACCGAGATCCTCCTCTCCGGACGCAGGGGGGAGATTCTTCCTCCAAGTCGAAATTGCAGCTGCTCCTCCATACCTGGGGTGCACTGCACCACCACGGGTAACCTTAAACAAAGGTGATCGAGTTCACCTATATAGCTGTGCTTGCACCAGGATATCACCCAGTCTTCTCCAGTTATAAGCTTATGTTTAGGTGGAATCGCAAGTGACACGTGCCCCGCTTGTAAAATAAGCCTATACAGCAAAACCCGCATCATGAAGCACTGCATAGCACATGCCACGCTAAGACTCAAATACAGCATTAATGGTGCAGGAAACCTATGGGACGACCCCTTAAGGGCAGTTGCTTACCTGCGGTCGACAGATCTACTGGGCCAGGAATGACCGGAGTTGAGCAGCAACAACAACAACCTTAAGTATGCGTTTGTTATTTCCATACATGACACTGAATGGCTTTCTTTCAGAAATTGTGTTTCGCCTGTATCATTTTTTGTTACATCATGGTCAGTGTTGTGAATATTTGTTTACTTATTTGCATTTTGTAAACTCATGAGGGTGTTAGATCCACCGCCAGTACTCTGTCACCATGGACATTGGACACATTTGCACACAACAGGTTATTTAGCTTGCTCAACCTACCTTTTAACCTGTGCCAATTCAGTTTTTGTTTTTTTTATTTTTCTTCGTAGCAATACTCCTTATGAAATTTTTTGGTTGATTTTATCCTGTCAGTTATTCATTTATATCTTTATTTATTTATTTACAGTTTTTTTTACACTAGAAATACGGTGTTACGGCTCTGGTTGAAGGGAGATGTGTGCTAACACGCCACGGTTCGAATCGAAGATATGACCGGGAGTGTTACCATCTCTGAAACGTTGTGAAGGTCATAGGGTGGTCTCCTACAGCTTAAATGTTCTGCACTACGGTAACGTACACATGCCCTCCCATGCCCCGGCCCCGGAAGGGGAGAAATGAATAATTGGCTGTTACCGTTTTATATATTTATTTACTTTTTTCGAGTCGTTATGCGAGTATATGACATCAGTAGTCTGCAATGTATGAATGTAACTATAACAATAATCCCTGCAGTCCCTTATCTTAATAGTATACCTTTATGATAATGACCGCTGATTTGAAGAACTATGTCAATTCGGAAGAACTCTATATCATAATTAACAGATGAATCAGAAGAGAAAAGATGTCTCAGTCCACTCTCCCCCTTTCTGTACCGCAGGAGCAACGCATTGCTTTGCACAAAAATGATGAATGGTGAGAATGCCACATCCCCACGCCAGTACAAAGTAGCCTTTGCTGCCACTCCGTTTTAGGTACACTTGACACCACCGAGGCTAGGGAATGTATATACATATTTTTTTCCTCGGTCCTCAGTCATTTATTTCATAGTATAATCTGGACAGTCTGCCTCATGCAGACACCTACCACTTTACTGAGACTGATTATGGGATGGAGGCAACTTTGCATTCGATATAATTGCAAAAACAATAATAAAATCTCTGGAACCCAGTGCTACAATTATTCTTAACATGGTCGTGCAACGAGGGTGACTAAAACGCGGGATAACACTTTCTGATCCATAATAAGATGAGAAATATGTATACAAATATAAAACTTGAGCATAAACCTATGTAAATATAGCAAGAGAGGCCCTCTCGTGAGGGAGTCCCAAGGTGTTCTTTAGCACACACACACACACACACACACACACACACACACACACACACACACACACACACACACACACACACACACACACACACACACACACACACACACACACACACACACACACACACACACACACACACACACACACACACACACACACACACACAGATAACTTTTAAACACTTGGTCGTTGCTAATTTCTTCAGCAGGGTAGTGCTATATATAAAAAGTATATTCAGGATGTGAGGTGGACCACGCCCTTGATATAGTTAAAGGAATGCGTGAGGTGAGTTTCTCACTGCGCTCCTGCATAGAAGGATTGACGCTTGACACTGTGTCCCCTGTGACAGTAAAGTGGCTGAAGCTCTTAGCTAGCCCAGCATAAAGGACGAAGGAAAACGATAATAGCCTATCACTCTGCACTCCTACACAATAGGATCCTCCAGTGGGTTCTTTAGTCTTGTGGTGGATGAATCACGTCACGATGTGAATTTTGATGATGAACGGTGGATTTGAGGCATCTCTAGCCCAGCTGGTAGCACGATGACCCATGTGGGAGTGGCCCTGCATCTTTTTGCGTAAATAAACTCCATTAGCAGATACCACACTTTCTTCCAAGCCTTTCAATGTAGGGAGAAATCCAGACTAAATCGTTTGTACATTCCCTCTCCATATCCTGTGCTTTGGGTCATTCATACGAGGACGGCAGCACGACTCCTATCAAGGCTTCTGACAAAGGAGAGGTGCAGGTTAACAAAGTGGAGCCTGAGGAGTAGTTAAAGATAAAAACATGGCTCAGCAGCAGCCCATGGAAGGA
>NC_137031.1:45738695-45858695 GCF_032717465.1 Coenobita brevimanus | reverse complement strand
TCCTTCGGTTCGGGGTGTGGGAAGCCGGATTCTCCAGGAGTGTATACGAGAGTCACGGCCTACCTCAACTGGATCTACGAGCACACCCGGGGAACGTCCTTCTGTAATGACAACACATAACAGATTCAGTGTACTTTAGAGACAGGGAAGGCACTCTTGATTAACTGAATACATGTTAATCGTAGCAGGTTTCAGATACTTAAGTTTTTTTGCACTTTGAAAAGATTAGTGGAAATTATTCTTAACTCTCAGAGGACGGAAACACACCTATACAGAGTAAAATGGTCTGTCGGTGGTATTATTTTTTGCGTACTGAAATTGAAAACGTACAAAAAAGAACAGTCCGATGGTAAAATTGTACTGCTGTGATATATGATAAGTATTAGTGACATACAAGGTTTTGTTTACAAAACCTTTGTGTGTGTGTGTGTGTGTGTGTGTGTGTGTGTGTGTGTGTGTGTGTGCGCGCGCGCGTGCGAGTTTCATATATACATGATTAATACACACATAAAGCTCAACAGAGTTGTTATAAAACTATGCCCACGGTAACTTTCGTACATATGATTTACTTCAGATTTAATCTAGGGAGACTGTTTGTGGGATCTCCGTTAACGTGGATTTATGACTTATTATTCATGATCCCACTTGCCCCCCCCCCCCTTTTTTTTTTTTAGCAGTTACCGTAAGTGTACATTTTCTCACTTTTCATCAGGTGCATACAACACTTTTCTCACCAGAGTTGTGCCCTAGTATTCATAGTAGTACCTGCACGAGAATAACTCATTCTCTGTCACGAAATTCATTTCGGGTATTAAAGTTACCATTTTACAATCACCAAACATGAGGACTGTATGATGTACTAAATTACAAGACCTAGATTCGGAAGCAGATGATACCGTAAGGGTCGCTTTCACAGATGATCTGAGAGATTTCCCAGCATTATTAGCCTCACTGGAGAGGTATGAAACTTAATCAGGATTTCATGGTAACAGTTCTAATGGTGCTCATGTTAATGGTTCGTATTCTCACAACACCATCCCCAAAGATGAGTGTGGAAGCAAAAAGGAGTGGAGGTTTCGTTAGTCTGCATCGTAACATAAAGGCAACGAATATAGAAGCGGATTAAGTTCACGACCAATAACAGATCAGGGTAAACTTGCAGGTAGGTTACCTTTAACGCGTGCGGAGAATTGTGGCGATGTTTTAAGTGGCTTTGAAGGTACGTAACACCTCTTCCTTGGCTGTTTATTCTGCCCATTACACTTTAGTATCCTCTTGTGTGTTACTGATAAAAACTAAGTCAGTTATAAGCGGTACTAGTATCATGCAAGAAATTGAGGTATAATAAAAAAAAAAAAAAACTTCAATGCCACTTCGATTACGATTCAAGGCTTGAAGACTATTTCAGAGCCGATTTGCGTACTTAAAGGCACATTGTTTTTTTTTTTTTTTTTTTTTGTTCCAGTGCATATTCAGTTATATCAAGGTGTGGTTATTCTTTCCTTGCAAGATAGTATATCGATTACCTTCAGGGCACACTTTATTACTTTCCAGAGACTTTATTGCTTTTAATCCACTTTTACTTCTTTCAAAGCACATTTATTACTAAGGCACATTTAATTACTTTCCGGGAATTTTAAGTGTATTTTATTAATTTTAAGACCCACTGTTTTCAAGGCACAGTTATTGCTTCACGGCACAGTTAATAATTTCAAGACGCCTAGTTACTCTCAAGACATTTGTATTACTTTCAAAGCACGTTCACTACACTACTTTCAAGGCACAATTCTTTAATGCAAGGCATTTTCATTATATTCAGAACACTTACATTGCTTTGAAAACTCGTTCATTATTTTTTAATCACACTTATTACTCTCAGTGCACATTTCCTTTAAGACACAGTTAAGTATTTCAAGGAAGATTTAATTCAAGCAGAGCATTATTATATGTAAGTACATTTATTTATTCCAGTACAGTACTTGTAGGCTGCATGCTTCAAAGCAAAATTAGTTATATATATATATATATATATATATATATATATATATATATATATATATATATATATATATATATATATATTATTTATCTATTCATTTTAAGATATTAATTTATCTCACAATACACATATTTAATTCGCGATGAATTTGCGTAATTCATGGGTTTCTTTTAAGGCACATTTGTTCTAAAAAAAAAAAAAATCTATATTACATAAAGGAGTTTATGCTTGCTTTAATCTGTAATTACCTCTCAGAATGCATTGATTCACATCATGGCATACTTATTTACTTAAGCATAGTCATTTCACTCAGGACGAAATGATTTATCTCAGTGATCATTCATTTACTGCCTAATATTTATTTCATGGCGTATTTACTATTGTCCAGACCTCAGACAGTATCATACTCGAAGGAATAATGTTCATCTCAATGTCAGATATCGCCCTGACACATCTTTTATTTAGAAGCATCTTTGGAGTATACTCGTTGGTGTTATAAACTTTAATGTGTGCCTAAATGAGCGTATTAGTGTGTGTGTGTGTGTGTGTGTGAACTGTTTCGCATGTCTGATGTTATGACAATGCATTATGGGCGACATACATTATTTTTTTTTTTTACTGTTTTACATTTTCTGTAGAGTAGATAATAAAAAAAGAATCAACAACTCCTCCGGAAAATTGTTCAACCTTGAGTGGCAAATGTTGCTTTCAGGACACTAACACTAATGGCAGGGCGGAATTTAAGAACATTTATTTCCATGATAAAACAAAAAACAAAACAAAAAAACAGGGGTGGTAAGTTTATTCTTCTGTGAACCTCATCGAGACAAGTCCCACACCAACATCGAATTTCGACTTTCATCATACAATGCTGCGGGATGCCCTCAGTGAACGTATTATAATTTTATACTTTTCACTGTCTCATTCATTTTACATCAAATAAGTTCCAGGGCTGAGAGGTAGATGGACCAATGCCCAAATCTGTAATTATGAGAAAAACACAACTGAAAATTTATTGACTGAATTAATAAACAGTTTTTTCCTGGCTGGATAACCAGTGTCATATCTGGAAAAAAAAGAAGAAGTCATAATTAATGTGGGCAGCGATGAAGGTCTGTGTATTACGTTTTTCAGGGAATGTAGGCACTGATGAGGGTTTGTGAATAATGTCTTTCAGGGAATGTAGTTTAGCCATCATATCAGAACAGGTATAGAGGTTAAACTGTCAGAACAGAGTTGCCTTTCAGGTGCAGTATGTTACATTAAGCGTAGCTAGCTTCTTCCTTTTTTCTTTTTTTTTTCTTCTTTTTTTTTGCATAGGAGGAGGAACCAAAGGCTGGAGCCCACGAAATTGTTCTCCCCAAGAAAAATAATAATAATAATAATAGTAATAATAATAAAAGAAAGCCAATGTCAACGTCCGTTCATTTCGAGATGTCTGGACATTGAGTTAAAGACTAGGCCATAGGCAGAAGGAAATACAGACAGAGGAAGACAGTTCCAAAGTTGACATGTTGCAACATGAAGGACTTGGAGTATCGGTTAACTCCTGCCTTCGGGAGTTGGACAGGAATGGGGTGAGAATTTGCAGCCAGATGGGTTCAGAAGAGCAGTGACCTTGAAGTAGCTATAGAAAAGAGATACAAATTTAAAGTGCGGCGGAGAGAGAAGTTAAAGAGAGTCAGTGAAAGGAGGTAATGAGATAAAGAGCCTTTGGCTCAGCCCGGATGAAAAGAGTTATATGCGGGGAGCCCCCCCTCACATGACAGTCGTACTCTACACGGGCGAATAAAAGCCCAGTGTAAAGTTACGGCTAAGAAGTGAAGATATGCCAGTAAACTTATTTACTAAGCTTGACTATACTTGTTACATTAGCGTATTATTGAAAGATAACGGTAAGACGTAACAAATGTTCCCTATTACCCCTTATGAGGTGTAGGGACCCGAGGTTAGACTCTCGTGGTCCAGAACGTTTAAGGCTTGGTGACTGGCTTTACAACACTGATAAGTTTCTAGCAACCATTTAATGATTCGAACTTACCTCACATTAGCTTCAACCTGCATAATGCCTCACATTACTGGACTATCAGGCATAATGATGAAATTTAACTCCCTGTTATTTAGTTATGGTTATGGTAGTAGTAGGGTACAGTAATCATTCCAGTTCGACAAATTTATCTTACGCTAAGTGAAATCGTCAAGAGATGGGAAAAATAAAATGAACAAAATATCATCTGGTTCAATGGGTTAAAGTAATATGCAGTGTAATTTAATGAGAAGGTGACGTTGCAAAGTCTCCTAAAAGTCAAAAAGAACATGACCATGAAACTGAGAAAACATCGCTACTTATGAGGCACAAAACCAGAACGTGCATAATACGTTACGCTGTTGGACTGACGGTTGAAACTCCGTGAATGTATTGATGAAGGTGATGAAGGCTTTAGTTAGCATATAGGACGAAGAGGGACAAGGAAGGTGCTGAAACGAAACTACATGAACTTTCACTGTAGTGTACACCACTTGCTACTTCAGCGTATGCTCCACATCCTGTAGATATGTGCCAGTATGACTGATCTGTGTCATTCTGTTTGTCTGCCTTATTTCTGTCAGTCTTTCTTTCAGCATAACTTGTCCTTACATTTTATATATCTACACCAGAAGTCCTGCAACCTATCCCTTGTACTCGTTTGATTTCATTGTCGTGAACTAAAACTAATGGAATTGCCCCTCCTGGGTATATACAGTATATTCCTCAACACTTTCTTCAACATTTTTCTGGAAGGAACTGAACATGTCTCCTAAATACATCTTTCCTCGTCTTCATAATCATCTTCAAGCCTGTTTTTAGTTTGTCCCTGTTCAGCAAAATTACCATAATTTGTCGTTAGCAAATCGAATTGTCCAGTTGCTCACCGTTCTTTACACTCATTTCTTTGTCACCCTTATTAAAATTTTTGAAAGCGTCCTCGAAGGTTAGGCATGGTGTTAGGAACTTGGAGAGAATCATATCTCCCTGTCAATACTTCATCCACTTTGATCAGGCCTAATTTGAGATGGATGTAGAGCCATATTATTGCATTATTCTTTCGCTGAACCAAGGGAAATAAGCTGCAAAAGGACGTAAATCTCCAGTATTTAGGCTGACTAACACTATCACTTGTCTGTATAAGTATTCATCAGTACCCACATACCCACAACCTCACCCCCTAAAATAGCTCGACCGTTCTCACCTCTCAGCCTGTTAAACACGTAACCCAACACAGCCTATTTACCCTGTTGTCCACCTCTATCCACTACTTTCCCCTTCCCTTATACCTGCCACCGCTTCGCCCCAACTGATCCTTCTTCATCCTTTTCTTCCCTCACACCTACAGTACTACCAAATTCCACCTGCACCACTTTCCCCCCTCCTCCTGACACCTACCCATTCGCCTCTCCCACATTCTTCCTCTCCTCCTCCCACACTTATCACCCCATACCCGGCATCCCTTTCTCCCCTTCCTTATGCCCTCCTCTGCATCTCCTCCAGTCTTCTCCGTCTCACCCTTCCCTCTTTTCTCCCAGCTTCCCCCATTTCCCCTCTTTTCCCCGTCCCCCTACTCTTCCAGCTTCCCCCACTTCCCCTCTTTCCTCCTTCCCCCTGTCCCATGACCCCTGCCCTTTCCCATCGAAGTAGGTGCAGCGGGCTCTTCTTGTCTGACGGGTTACTTCACCTCGCCACGCCACAAGCACAGTAACATGACCTGCTAGCCTCACTGGACAGGCGGTGGGAGGTTTCAGCATTTTATAATACTTAAGGAGGTGGAAAATTACCTGGTTTAATATATATATATATATATATATATATATATATATATATATATATATATATATATATATATATATATATACAGAGAAAGAGAGAGAGAGAGAGAGACCCTTTATCCGTTTAACAATTAAAACATGGTAAAACTTGCCTGAGCCAGTAAACTAAATTTAACAGGTCATGTTATTGTGTTTATGGTTTGGCGAGATGAAAACAGGTGACCCTGGCAGAAAAGAGGCGTCTGAAGCACTAGGTTAGTACGCGTTGAGGGTAGGGGGGGTACAGAGTTGGAACAGGATAGGCTACAAAGTGCTGGCGGAAAAGTGGTATGCCTGAATGTATGGATGCGGACACCATCGAATCCTCATAGCCTACTGAACAGCCCTGGGGACATACGCGCCCTTGCCTACGCCACAATACATTTTTTATTCATATGTTTCGGGAAGAACGACAGATAGGTCCAGTTCTGACGCGTAGTTTTTCGCCAGATTTTTCTTGATCTTTATTTTGTCATATTAAAGAATTGGTACTTTTTCCATTACAGAGAAGATTTACTGCATACTTTGCATCTATTACGGTTCCCAGTTTTACTGCTCTATCCTTCATCATCACTTAACCTTGAAACCATACGTGTCAATTCATATGTGTGTCAGAGTCCGTCACTGTGCCCACCAACATCGATGGGTTTAATAGAGAGAGAGAGAGAGAGAAAGAGAGAGAGATATACATACATACATACATACATACATATAGATAGATATACTACATAAGCATTAAACTGCATCTAAAAACACGAGTAACCACTCCACCACTCTGTTCAAATTATCGCAGGCCACACCCTGGTTGCATTCAAGATGTATCAAGTTACAAATAATCGCACTAACCGCACAATCAGACACTCACCTTGCAGTGCAAGCTTCCTGTTAAACACCTTTTTAACCAAAGGAAGAATGGTTTTCAACATAATTATCCACGTTAAGAGAAATCAGTTTCACAAATTGGCTTTCATCTATATAATTATCTACGTTAAGAGAAATCAGTTTCGCAAATTGTACCTAAATGCACATGTCAGCAGTTACACCGCCGAGCTCCTCCGCTTGTACAATAAGAGAAAAAGAAGCTTGCACGTTAAGACACTCCATCACCCCAACCAAGCCGCCCCTTACACCTCCCAGGCCATAGGCACGCAGTTAACAGGCAGCGCATGATTAATGACAATAGTCTTCTTTCCCACTGGAGAATTTGTAGCACTTCTGGGCGATATATATTCCTTCTTGCACAACATTCTCTTTATCGTCAACCCTTTCACGGCCATGGACACACTTTAGTGTTTTAGTCAAGCAAAACCTATATTTTTGTGGAGGGAGGGAAAAATCGAGCATCTCAAAGGACACTGAGACAGTTTTCAACCCTTTGGCAACTAGTACTCTCTCAGCTGAACAAAATTGTCCTTTGGCAGCTTAAGTAAAATAATGCGTTCACAGAATGCAAAAGAAAATGATGACTGCGTTGCAGGACCAGTGCACGTATTTTCGTCAGTTGAGGAGGATCCCTAACACCACTTCCAAACCGATTTATGTTACTTATTACACATTATTACTCAATTCCGTGTGATATAAATCCATCTGATAACGCCATACTTTGCATAGGTAACATGCAAAAGGATTTTAACCGGCCATATCCAAAAATAATCGCTCAGGAAGAGGTGCTAGGGAACTTCCTTGCCCGACGAGAATACGGGCCCAAGGCTAAGGAAAGCAACGCGAGCATGTCTTGTCCTTGTGTTAAAGGAAACTCTGAAGTAATTCCACCGTACTGAAATGATTAACACCACACCGCCCATTTCTCAAGATGTACTGTCATGGCCCCTCCCCATCCCCCACACCAATTCCAGTTCAACCCACCCAGTTCTTTGTTCCCATGCCCATTGATTTATACCTTCGCCCGGGCACATTCACTCATGGAGCATATTTTAAAATAAACTACAATCAAACCACTAATCCTACAACACCGATTTTCACTTAGTATACGTTCCTGCCCTAGCCCCACCGCCCACCAGCACTCAGCCCATCCCAACCATTCATTTGCTCGCCACACCTAATTCTTTCCCCCTCCATGACGGCTACATGGTGCGACGCACGCAGTGCAGTCAGTGAATGCATTTAATATGGACAAATTCTGAATCCATACCATATAAGAAAATAATGTGAATAAAAAAATAATGTGTAGAAAAGATAGCTCGCAATCGCTAAGGGAAAAGCACTACGAGGCATCCCATGGCTGCCACATAGAAAAAGCAACCGAGCTACACAACACAAGGAACTAGAGAATGGAAGACGAAATTAAGATGCAAGAATAACAACACTGGTATTGCACATATATTTAGCCTCATCCCATCATTGTCACCACGTAGCGAGGTAAAAGCCTATAGAACAATACAGTACTGCTATTTATTTTCTAAGCCTGCAGCATCAACTATATTCTCCCTAGTACACAGGATCGCATACCAAGTATCTTTTCAGACTTCTTAAAACAGATTCTTCAGCTATTTATTCTGCACAGGGTCGCATTCTGAGTTGCTTTTGAGACTTCTTAACACCATTTCTATAGCAATATGTTCTCACCTTGATGCAAACCATGTCGATACTAAAACGCCCAGAAGAATATACAGGAAAAT
Organism: Coenobita brevimanus; assembly: GCF_032717465.1. Taxonomy (NCBI): domain Eukaryota; kingdom Metazoa; phylum Arthropoda; class Malacostraca; order Decapoda; family Coenobitidae; genus Coenobita; species Coenobita brevimanus. The sequence continues at coordinate 45,850,214 of NC_137031.1, read as the reverse complement.
GCTAAGGTATAGTATGCAAAATAAGTCGCCAAGGATCAGGTGCTACAAAGCCTTCCATGGCACTCTGAATATGTCCCACAATCTCTTAACCAAATCTCCTTCTCGGTAATTAAGATAAACCCATGCCTATCGACTGCACGGGGCCATTCATGCAGATAACCACTATGGGTGTAAGATTTGAGGAGAGCAGATTTTCAGATCATCTCCCTTCACACTCCCCAGACGATAAGTAAATATGACATGTGATTTAATACACATACGTAGGCACAAATAAGCATAATTGACGAACGTAGAGCGCGCGCGCGCGCACACACACACACACACACACACACACACACACACACACATCTGGTGATGATGATGATGCTTAATTGTTATTCCACTTCGTTTCTCACGAAGTGGAATCTTAGGTTAGGTCATGTCCGTCCCTCCGTACGTCCGTACGTCTGTTAGTCCGTGCGTCAGTTCGTCAGTTCAACGCTGTATGTCAGAAACCATTTGTCGGAATTTTCTCATATTTTGTATGAGTGTAGGGCCACATAGAAGGTTGATGCCCGTCGTTTCGAAATTTTCAAAAAAATCCAAGATGGCCGACTTATGACCAGTTTTCTGCTTTTGAAACTTTGTCTCCATTACTTTAACACGTAGCTAGGTTTACAGGTTCTAACGAAGGGAATATAGTCTCAGAGAGGAACTTGTTTCTTTTCCGTCTACCTAGTATGAGAGATAACCTAGAGCAGAGGACAGACAAGGGAGGAGGAGAGATCTAGCTAATGAAGGCAAAAATATACAAGAACAAAGCATGCAAAATACTAGCACCTGTGTGTCCCATAATAAGCACTTGTGCGTCCCCGTTATGAGTCCACCTGCTGTTTGTTGCCAATGTGATTCAGAAAAAATGGCCAAGAATAAACAGAAGATGAAGCAGAAAATAATACTTAACCCGCTTTTTAGCTTTTTATTAAGACTTTAGAATAGTTTCCACGTATCTTTATACATCCTTCTAGCCAGATACTTAATAGAGGTCACTTGGGTCACTACGGGAAAAAAAAAAAAAAAAAGAGGAAACCTTATAGCCGTTTCTCATATCTCAGTAGGACTTTCTTTTATCATCAGAAGCTTTACTCCTTCATGCCATAAATTAGGATGAATATTTAGGTGTATGGAGTATGTACCACAATGCTCATAAAAAATGGGTCCTTCCCTTCTTAGCCAGCTGATCCGAAAATTTCAAAGCGCTGAATAACGTTTTAATGGATGCATTGTCCATTACAGCTTTAAAGAGAGAGAGAGATAGTAGATAGATAGATGGATCGATATATATATATATATATATATATATATATATATATATATATATATATATATATATATATATATATATATATATATATATATATATAGTTCCCCTTTTTGCGTGCATTTTCCCTGTTTCTGACTTCCCTGGGCCAAGTGGTCCCCTTGGTACAGGGGAAGTAGGCTAGAATGCTACCCTCGTATTCCGTCCGTGTCCTAAGATGCGACTAAACGGAAAGGGGTGGTGGGGGCTGGGAATTCCATTGCCCTCTAGATAGGGTCTCCTACATAACTCTACTCTGCCAACGCCGAACCTACCAACATCGCCTCTATCTACGCCGATTCTATCAACGCTGACTCTGTCAAAGTCAGATCTGTCATTGCCAACTTTATCAAGTCAACATTGCCAACGCCGACTCTGCTAGTGCCGACTCTGTCAACGATTGCGTTGCCAGTGCCGGTTCTTCCTGCACTGATTCTGTTATTATGTATTTCGCTTCGTTATCCTTTATTTGACTTTTTCCCTCTCTGCAATTACCTTTCTCTATCTTAATGCCAAATGGACATTGTCGTCTGGCGCTAATATGTTCATTTAATCAGTTAGTCCCTGTTTAGGAAATTTCATTAAGTGTTCCACTGACAGACCCACTTTCTCATACTTTTATGCTTTCTATTCCTGTTGCGTTGGATTTCTAAAGATAGTTTCTCGTAATTTTGTACAAAACAGCTTGTATTTCTGAATTTACCCAGCGTTAGAAAAAAAAAAGTTAAGATGATGCTGAATGAATGAATGACTGGAAGTATGAGGACACTCTTGCCTACTGAGCTTGGTGGAGGAGAGGGACCCAAGAGAGGCAGGGTGGAGTGGAAGAGAGGCCCTAGTGAGGCAGAGAGGTGGAGGGGAAGGGTCCGACGGTGAGAGGGAAAGGAGGTCGAGGTGGGTGTTAAGGAGGGCAACGACCCTTTAGATGATTATATGCTTGCTACCAACCCGTGCAACCCCCCACCCACACACACACACACATTTGCTCCCACACACACACACAGTTGCTCCTCCCCTCCACACCACACATACGCTTGCTCCCCCCTGCCCACACACATACTTGCTTTCCTGCACGAAGTTACGCCTCCCACACATACATACGTGCTCCCCTACACACAGTTGCTCACCCCCCCCTCCACACACACACATACTTGCTCCGCTACACACAGTTGTTCACTCCTCACGCACTCAGTTGCTCCTCCCCACGTCACATACACATTTGCTTCCCCCCCACATACATATACTTGCTCCCCCTTGCACACACACTTGTTCCCCCTTGCACACACACTTGCTCCCGTTCACACACACAGTTGCTACCCGTGCGCACACTTGCTTTATCCACCACACACACACACACACACACACACACACACACACACACACACACACACACACACACACACACACACACACACACACACACACACACACACACACACACACACACACACACTTGCTTCCCCCACTACCCGTTCACCAGTTCCCCTCCCCATCCTTACAATTTCCCCTTCCACTCTCCCACGGTTACCCCTCCCACCTACCCTCATATGCCTTACCCACTCATCCACTTTTGTTCATATAATATTTGCCCATATCTCTCATTCTTCTTCTTTCCTTCCCTTTGTGCCTCTCCCTCATTCCCCATTCCATCTTTTTCCCTCCATTTTTCCTCTTCTTCCTTCTCTTATTCACTCCTTCTCTTTTTCGTCTCCTCCCTTCCTTTTCCCTCTTCGTCTCTCCATTTTCCCTCTTCCTCCCTCCCTTATTCCTCTTCTAGTGACTATTTAATAATATTCACACACACACACACACACACACACACACACACACACACACACACACACACACACACACACACACACACACACACACACACACACACACACACACCTGCCAAAAACCAATCCAGCGAGTGACCCGATACAAAGCGAGTGTTTGGGTGGCAAGTGCTGCAAAGCCTTGATGTTTTACTGTATAAGCTGTGTTATCTCTGGAGCGATAAGTACGTGATTGTAGCCCTGCCAAACCACTAAAGCAACACTAATACTCAGGCTACGTTTTAGGAAAGTTAAGTCTAAGTGCTCTGTATCTATCTATATCTGTCTCTATATTATATATGTATAGACAGAGAGAGAGAGAGAGAATATTAAAAGATATTCACTACATGAAGGACAAGCCGGGAGGTAATTTTAGCCGCTGCTGTTCAGCCTGTATACACAAAGGAGGACCCTTATCTGCTTGGAGTCTAAAAGTACCATTTCTCGCCTCTTTTTGGACACAAACTAAACCACCCAAACAACAGAATTAACTCGACACTTACATAAACACAATAAACATTTTAAAAATGTGGAAAAAATTCATCATTATCTTTTTATGAAACCTTCTATATTATGTACTGATTTTGTTCGTAATACACGTATCTAGTCATTTCAAACCATTTCAGCCCCACTGAATTTTTCTGGGAGGTGAAAATATGGATATTTCTTAATGTGATGTTCATTAAGTCGTCTGCTTATTTTTCACCAGCGCGTATGCAGTTATTTTGTGAAGTTTTCCGCATTTCATTGTGAATCACAGGATGGGTTTAAGAAGTTGAAAATTGCATTTCCAAGTGCACCACATGTTTCTCTTCAATTTGGTAAGAAAAAAATCAATTTTCAAAATTTAAAAAAAATGATGCTGGGGCTGGCCACTGGGTCCCAACAATTTCTCACCCCACTGCCACGGAGGGGCTAAGGGGGCCGTTGCTAGGTATCGAGTAGTTGCCTAGCTGCCAAAACCTTGTGGACACAACTAGGTCATAGGCGGGTCACTGTGTCCAGGTTTGGTCGGAATCGGTTAATTCTGAAGGGTAGAAGTGACTTTCACAATATAAACAATACTGTTAGGGACACTGAAGACAATCTTCGCTGGGTGGCCACTCGAAAACTAGAGGAGAGAGGGGAAAAATGGATGGAACATTTCGGATAGGGAATGGCCTCAAGATTGCGCCTAAATAAGTCGGAGCTTTCTACGCCCATTATTAATGCTTCCACAGTTCAAACCGTGAAAAGTACGAAAAAAGGGGTTTTCGGCAGTTGCAAGGCAACGAGTAGTTGCCTAGCAACCAAAACCTTGCGGACACATCTAGGTCATAGGCTGGTCATTGTTTCCAGGTTTGGTCGGAATCGGTTAATTCTAAAGGATAGAAGTGTCTGCTACAATTAAACAAGAAAAAAAAAAAACGGTTTTTCGACCGCTGCAAGGCAACGAGTTGTTGCCTAGCAGCCAAAACCTTGCAGACACAACTAGGTCATATGCTGGTCATTGTACCCAGGTTTGGTGGGAATCGGTTGATTCTAAAGGGTAGCTGTGTCTGCCACAGGTAAACAGGACTGCAAGAGAGGAGGAAAGAACATGCAACTAACAATTAGAGCAGCATGGAGCTGGCCAAAAGTGGAGGAAAGGAAAGGGTAAAACGGAAGAAGTGTGAATGCTGTTTGACTTGGGTACCTACACATCCGCAGCAAAGTACTAAAATGGAAATTATGGCTCCAATAACGATTTTAGCACACAAATATTTGGTGAATCTCGTAATGTCGTCCACAGGTAAAGCAAAATTTTAGGGCAGAATCAGTATTACTTACACTAGCCAGTCAATAAAAAGAATAATGGCTCATGAGCGTTCGCTTAGTACGAGATTTCGATAGTAACTAACGTACAAACAACTCTGCACGATCACATCATTTTATGATATGCAATGAAATCAAACTTATCAGTACTATCAAATAATAAACCAAAATGTTAATCTGAATACGTAGCCATGCTAGTGAGAACAATACTTCAAATAATAAAAATAACGAATATTTAGGCACGTAGATAGATTCATGAATAGATTGATAGATAGTTAAATATATAGGTACAAAGTTGGATAAATAGATCTCTGTATGCGCGCGCGCGCTCTTGTGTGTGTGTGTGTGTGTGTGTGTGTGTGTGTGTGTGTGTGTGTGTGTGTGTGTGTAGCTTACGTATATTTGCATGGCAATAATTATAGCAAATATCTGAAGTAGGTATATAAATATCAAACGTACTTTTATTCACTTGATATATATATATATTATTTTTTTTTTTGGATGTTTATCTGTGTTTATTTACAAATATAAATATTTGTAATTTCTCTTTAATTGGGCATCGAGTTCGTATCTCTTTTGAGTCAAAGAAAAATGCTCATATACTTTGTAATTATCATACATCAAACTAATATCATAGCACCTGATTCCACCATGATTACACGGTGAAATATTCTCATTTTCACTTTCTACAGTGTTTACCGCAGCATATATCAGTATGCTGTCGGATCTGAATATGTGCCGTGAAGATATTTCGTCGCAGCGTCGTGTTGTGTATCACCTGTGGCAAAGTATATATTATCGGACCAACACTTTCCCTTCTCACCACCACCTGTTTCCGATAACCTGTAGGCCCTAAACTCTGGCGCCCCGAGTACCGAGCTGTGGGATGATTACCGAGGTGTGAGGATAGTGAGGTATGAGGATGGTGTGGTGTGAGGGTAGTGTGGTGTGAGGGTGGTGTGGTGTGAGGCTGGTGTGGTGGTGTGAGGGTAGTGTTGTGTGAGGGTACTGAGGTGTGAGGATTGTGTGGTGTGAGGGTAGACTGATGTGAGGGTGGTGTGGTGTGTGGGTAGTGTGGTGTGGTGTGATGGTAGTGTGGTGTGAGGTTAGTAAGGTATGAAGGTTCTGTGACAGGCAGTAGGGAGGTGTGAGAGAGTAGTGAAGTGTGCACCAGAATAGCAAATACGGAGAGGAAAGAGACTAATGAGGTATGGGGAACGCCAATGAGTACTGTGAGAGAGAAAGAGAGATGAGAAATAAAAAGGTCTGAGAGAGCTTACCGAGAATGTAAACGAGAGTAATCAGGCAGGATAATGTCCAGTGAAAATGTGAGGGAGAGTAAAGGGACATGTGATTTTATGTATGTATATTAATTTATTTATTTGTCTGTTTACTCATTTATGTATTACTTATTTTTATTTATTTTTCCATACGATACATAGACAAAAGAGAGGTGAGATAGATGTGGCGGAAAAATGTAAGAGATGTATGTGTAATCACAAAGGATCACTAGACTAGATTGACGCCTGTGAGAGTGGAGGCAGAAGGACAAATGCATACGATATGAACGTAACACCTGCGCATTTGTTATGTTATTGTTGTTCACCACTGTTTCCACATACACCTTACGTAGTCAGACACTACAGACGCCGCTGCACTCCCACGATCAGTGTTCGGGTATAGCTGGCCTAACGCAGACGAGAAAACACCTATCATTGTTCCAGCCAAGGTATATTAACAACACCACGAAGGACGGGAAAGAGAAGGCAAGGAAAAGAATAAGGCAGTTTCGAAAAGGGTAAACTGACTAATAACCGCGAATGAAGAGAAAGGAGACAGAAAAATTTGAATGAATGAGGATAAACTTTAAAAGAGGGAAGAAGTCGTGCAAGAGAATAAGCCCAGCCCGGAATGAAAGAAAGCACTAAACTCAGAAGACACTCACACGTGAGGCACTGGATCTCAGAATGGCAATAATATACAGAAAATAAAAGTCCAGAGAAGAAAAATAAAAGGACAAGAAAATTAACAGCAAAGGGAAGCTAAGAAAGAGCAAGTACAACAAGAAAAAGCTAAAAAGAAGAAAGGAAAGAAAAAAAAATACGAGCAAAGAGTCATGAAGTCTGCGGTTTTCGTCTGCCTTTCTTTAGCTGCCTTGATTCTTGCCCGAACCCATAGCCTATTCCCCGAGGTAAGAAAACGCACCTTCCCTATTTTCCATTGATCTTGAATTGTCATCAGTAATTATTGAGACTGGTGCAATAATTATGTTTTATGTGCTTGTAATATGGGTATCACTGTTGTTGACGCCAAAACTTGATAGCTATGAAGTGAAAAAAGGAGCAATGAAATATTTCCACAGCGTACTCTGGCATCTTACTTGGTGCAGACAGAACTGTTGAGTCACAGATTTAGTCAGAGTAGCTAATTACAGTCACTGAGAGTAAAAACATGCTGCTTCTGTATTTACTTTAATTACATTTTATATATACCATTCAGTGCAAGCCCCAACACTCTAGGGAGCAGTACCGCTGAAGGACAGGAATGAAGAAAGCATGACAAGGAAACATAACCAATAAACACTAAGTACAGTAACTATCGCTGACGCAGCAGCGCAGGGATCAGTGATACAGAACAAATGAGTTCACACCATTTGTTTTGTGTACGTGAGGGTGTCTCATATTATGCACTTCGATATTCTAAGAGTTCATCGGATCACGGCAGACTCAATGTTAGTGCAAAAAATATATCACTTATAAAGTTAGCATTATTTCGGATTCAATTCTGCCAAAGTGAGAACTACCTAGAAGTGCAACGTCGGCGATCCTGTTCTCTTGATATGGCTTTTAATGTAGATAAATCTGCTATTATAATTCGGTTTTGTGTTGAATAATCTTGGTTTCCTAGTTTAATTTATTTGGGTAAAGGCAATTATCTGTGTCGATGATCAAAATGCAATTTTGAGCAAGTAAACTGAATCCAAATGTAGATATTGTACGAGACCAAGGTATGGTTTTCCTATATTAGGTTCACTGCCACTGGCACCGACATAATTTATCTTTATAGCTGAGTATTTCTTCTTTATTTTCACATTTACCTAACTCGTACCTCAAAGCAGGGGGAAAATAATCTTTTGAATCCCAAGAAGCACCGATATTCTAGCTACTGTCAATAGTCACGTGAGAAAAGACTAATCAGACTTGAGAAGTTAAACACTGACTTCATTAATATCAGCATTACGAGAGGTCTTCCATGGATCTGAACGGGAGACATGGGAAAATTCTGGTTACCCCTTTTCCCGTTCACCAGGAGAGCAAAATAACTTTCATTTTCCCCTCGTAACAAAGATTCTTTTTTGTAGGAACAGGAGACACACAGAGATTCAGAGCTCTCCTTGTCCTTCCCGCGAAATATAAACCACAGTTACAAGAGGGAGCTGGCAGTAAATCCGTCTGGGAATCCAGTCCCTGTTTCGTCATGTCGTGGTGGAAGTGGATGTTGGGGGATGCAGGGGGTTTGGGGAAATGTCGTACTCCGGTAATTTACAGTAGATTCCTTAGCAGAAATGAGCGTTAAAATAGATGACCTTATAGTTTTCCTAGTTGTTATGAAATTTCCGTGAGTTTTTTATACTACATGGTGACTCTCTCTCTCTCTCTCTCTCTCTCTCTCTCTCTCTCTGCCAACTTCGGCTTGAGGGATTGGTGAATTGGGGGGTCGTTCTTGCTTCATTACACTTCACCTCAATGAATTAGAGAGCACACATTATAGACTTCTGTGCAACAAATAGCCTGGAATGGATCACTGAATCTATTGCTGTTTGCTTTCCTTTGTACTCCTTTGTGTATCCATCGCACTGTTTGCCCATGCACGTGTGGTAGTAGTGTGCGTCGGGGAAGGCTGAGGCTGTAGAGAACTGTCATACCCCTGTAATTTACAGAAGAATTAATAGCAAAAACAAAAATGAAGTATTGGTGGGGGGTGGGGGTGACGGGGGTTATGGTAGGTAGGGGGAGACCAGCCCTATAGAAAACAATGGAGGACATGGTCGCGTATCCTTTTGTGGTTTATTTCAGATAACGCCAGATGTTTTTCTTCAGCTGCGAGTCACAGGAGCCTGATTGTTAATGCTGGTACCATTAAGCCTCTCATGGCTGGACAGCTCAAGTACTCTGTTCCAGCTAGCGCCAAAGTATTCAGATGAGAATGAGTTACACGAGACTGGGAATGTTTGCAGCAAAAAGGAACCTCAAAACGGTGTCTTCCAACGAGATGCTATCATGTTGTATTTCCAGGAGCGAAACCATATTCTTGTAGGCTTAGGAAGCTTCATAGCACCTCTTCCTTGCAAATGTATTTCTGTAAATAGCAGGTTAATAATCGCGTAGTTGTTATTTGTGCATTATATCAGTGTTTCTTTTTATGAAGCCTATTTTGGAAGTTAAAAATATATACATTGCACAAAACAGAACACAGTACTGAGATGTAATATTCTAGCCAAACTGCTAAAACAGAAGGTACTTGAAAGCCTTCTAAGCTCAGGAGAATACAAGCCATGATTTATTACTATTGAGAAGCGTGGGCAGGCAGGGAGCGTAGGATGCTACCGGTCTCTTGTAATTTATAAAGACTCAATAAAATGTAAATGAAAAGGATGACATTTAACAAGGAGTTTCTGATGTTTGGCCAGGGTCAATGTGGCAGTAGAGGGGGGCGGTGTATGGCGGAGGCTAGGACGGGGTGTAGGGTGTTGCCGTACTCCTGCCCAGGCCCTGCTGTCTGCTGCGGCACCAGTAAGTAATGGGTAATGCATTTAGTAGTATCATCTAACACTTTTTTAGTAACAAATTTAGTAGTATCACCATGTGCCTATTCAGCGACGCCCTTAGTAACATCACGGAGCGTCCTTTATGTAATATTTAGTTGTTCTATCTAGGGTTTATTAAATAACCAAGTGATTAGTATTACCCAACGCCTAATTAGTACTGCATTTTGTAGTATCTACAAGCACCTGTTAAATAACTCATTTAGTAGTATCCCCATGCACCAAGTAGTATCACTATAAACCAGTCGAAGCAGCTGGAAATACACTGTTATCTTAATTTACATAAGAGGTATTGATGTGCTTTAATGGCTGTAATAATTGAGCTGTTTATGATGCCACCTGAAGGTCTGAGCTATGGGTCCTATTTCTATCGTTCATTCACTTTAACTTGACAGAGATTTTCGTCTGTTTGTAGCTTATTTCCCGTAGCTCAATAACAGACAGACAACACCACGGCATTATATTCCTACCATGGTACTTCGTGACAGAGGAATGTTTTTGGTGTAAGCTCTTGCTACAGGTAAGACTTCAATGGAGAGAGAATTTTAGGCCAACTTGGAATAAAAAGCGTATAGTTAGAGTTTGAGATTTCTGTATACCTCTTCTTCAGCTATATATTTTTCACACACACACACACACACACACACACACACACACACACACACACACACACGAAGAACATTAAAGTGAAAAATATGCAAAATAAATCGCTAAGGAAGAAGTGGTGAGATGCCTCTTATGTCACCTAATAACACGTCACCTCCCTCTCACTTCAGGGCAAGCGCGAGCCAGGGGAAAGAAGTGCAAGACGAAAAAGAAATGCAAAAAGGAAGGCGGGAAGTGCCAAAATGCGAAGAAGGCTAAGAGATCCTGCGACACTGCCACGGTTGATACGCTGTGCAGCGGTCGACGATGCACGTGCTGTCTGGGAGGTAAAGGACTGAATTTCAAGAGTATGTCCATTTTTGTGTACTGTCTAGGGCTAGTGGAACGTATTTCTGGCCTGTTTGAATGTATATCTATAGGTAGGTGAGGAGACGTATTTCTGTAATCTATTTTTACCTGCTGGATAAGAGGTAAGAAAGTGTACAAGTATTTCTATAATCAGTCTATTGTTACCTGCTGTCTGGGAGGTAAGGAACCTTATTTCCATAGTCGTTCTGTTTTTTCTTGTTGTCTGGGGAGCTATAGGATGTATTTCTATAGTCTACTGGGAAGTATTTGTATAGTCTGTCCGCTTTTACCTGCTGGCGGGAAATAAAGGGACGTATTCCCATAGTCTGTCGGATTTTACTAGCTGACTTGGGAGTACTGGGACGTATTTCAGTAGTCTGCTTTTACCTGCTGTGCGGGAAGTAAAGGGACGTATTCCAGTAATCTGTCTGTGTTTACCTTCTGCCTGGGAAGTAAAGAGACGCATTCCAGTAGTCTGCTTTTTCCCTACTTCTGGGGAGTAAAGGGGCGTATTCCAATAGTCTGTCTGTTTGTACCTGGTGTATTGCGAGTAAATGGACGTATTTCTAATCTGCTTGCTTTTACCTGCTGTCTGGCGAGTAAGGGCACGAATGTGTATAATCTGTTTCTTTTAACTGTTCTCTTGGGGAGTAAAGGGAAGTATATCTGTGGTCTGTTTTTACCTGCTTCTTGGGGGTAAGGGACCGAATTTCTATTGTGTGTTTGTCTTTACCTGCTATCTTGGAAATATGGGATCATACTTCAGAGCTTACTTTAGTCAGTTTGTTTACCTGACGGAAGGAGATCACACCCACAACTGGAAGACTAGGTCGTGGTTGCGTGAACTTGGATGAGCTTTACTTATGAGTGTAAGCTAAGTCAACCCTCCAGAGCAACTGCACTTGACCATCAACTGAGCTGGAAAGGGCCAGAGATCATTGTCAGGTTAGAGTAGACGCAAGGTACTTGACTTTGAAGATGTCGTAACGTCTCTCACAACAAATTATTTTCTGCATTGCACCTTAGTAATCTCCTCGTATGTTACTGATGCAGCTGTGTCGATGTTAAGTGGATATGCGTAACGTGCAAAGCAAAGCAAGGTGTTAGAAAAAAAAAAAATCGCAATGGAAGAGGCACTTGGAAATCTGCAAAGGCAACAGCAGTAGAGCCTTGCTTGTGCTAGAGCATTCACCTTACGCTCTACCATAAATATGACAGTCTGCCACACCTACTGTCCTCCACAACACTTGTACACACACATGCATATGGACATATATATATATATATATATATATATATATATATATATATATATATATATATATATATATATATATATATATATATATATATATATACTGTATATTACATACAGTACAAACCTGGGCACGTGTGTGTGTGTGTGTGTGTGTGTGTGTGTGTGTGTGTGTGTGTGTGTGTGTGTGTGTGTAGGGCTGTGAACACTGGAAAAAACGATTTTAATTAAACTTGGCAGAATGGTTGGAACTGGGTCTCAGATGGCCAGTTTTAGTTTCATCTCGATTGAAATATTCAGAAGGGGTGTTTTGGACCCCAGTAATAATCCTCATTGGTGTTACATATCACAAACACACACACACACACACACACACACACACACACACACACACACACACACACACACACACACACAGATACCTGTCGTTCTCTAACACCTGTGCTGTGGTATTTTTTTTTTTTTTTTTTTTTTTTTTTTTGCTCGTACTGGTGTTGTTGTTCACTTCACAATATTCCAGATTGTTACATCATTCTTCTCTCTCTCTCTCTCTCTCTCTCTCTCTCTCTCTCTCTCTCTCTCTCTCTCTCTCTCTCTCGTATGTGTGTGTGTGTGTGTGTGTGTGCATGTGTGATGATGTCACAGGGGGGCTGTAGAGGAAGTCAGCGTGGATGATTGTCTGAAGCAGCTGGAGTGGCCAGCGTACACACCTACCCTGTTCTCTTCCTTTCTTTTCCTTATGTACACTTTCATTGTTCCCTTCCCTTTCTCTTTCCTGTATGCCTTTGTCACTTACTTGTTAAAATATTAATTTCAAATGTTTTAGAAGATAACAATAACGTCTTTAGTATTGAATATATATATATATATATATATATATATATATATATATATATATATATATATATATATATATATATATATATATATATCCACAAGGAAAGGAAACACGAAATATCCCGAGCGCTTGCGTGTACACGAAAGCGCTCGGGATACTTCTTGTTTCCTTTTCTTTGCGGATGTCAACATATCTGTGAATCAGGTGTCATTAAGTGATTTAATTATATCTATCTATCTATTTATCTGTCTATCTATCTATCTATCTATCTATCTATCTATCTATCTATCTATCTATCTATCTATCTATATATATATATATATATATATATATATATATATATATATATATATATATATATGTGTGTGTGTGTGTGTGTGTGTGTGTGTGTGTGTGTGTGGAGGTCCTGGGTTCGATTCCCGGCTGGAGCATCAAAAACTTTCCCCATGTGTACACACGTGTAATATGTGTTTCTCCAACGTGTATCCATCTCTCTCTCTCTCTCTCTCTCTCTCTGTATATATATATATATATATATATATATATATATATACGTTGGAGAAACACATATTACACGTACGTACACATGCGGAAAGTATTGATGCCTTAGCCGGGAATCGAACCCAGGGTCTCCACACAGACCTCTAGACAGAAGGCAGTGACTGAAGCAATTCCAGGTACAAGCGTTTACCCTTATTTTAGTAAGCTAAAGACTTACGTCATGTTTTTTTTGTCATTAGTAAAGAAAGATTATAAAAGCTCTGTTCTATGTTTTTTTAGGGCACTCACCTTTACTTTTACACTGTTTCACTTTCTAAGGATGTCTGTGGCTCAGTTCTCGTTCTTATCAAAAAGCTTGCATCATTTCAGTAATTCGAAGCCAAGACTGTTTACTACCTCATTCCACTAGATACAAAGAAGTGCGTGAAGGAGACAAAGTGCGCTGCTCAGGGTGGCTATTGCTTCAACAAGAAGAAAACAGCCTACTGTCCCAATGGCGACATCCTGGAAGAGGGTTGCTCCGGAAAGAAGAAATGTGCCTGTTGTATCCCGCGTGAGTAGAACTGACATCTAACATTTATCATTGTTACTGCTACTTTCACTTCTCTCCTTTATTCCCCTCCTAACACACACACTACCGACACTACTACCTCTCCATTCCTGACACATATTGCTGACACAGAACACTTCTCCACTCCTGACATTCCTAACACAGAACACCTTTAATCCACTCCTGACCCACACTTCTGACACTATACATCTTTCCATTCCTGACCCACACTCCTGGCACAAAACACCTCTAGTTCACTCCTGACACATACTCTTGGCACAGAATACATATCCTCCTCCCCTGACACATACTTCTGACACAGATCACCCCTCATCCGCTCCTGACACACACTTTACACGAAACACCCATCCTCCACTCCTGGCACAGAACACCTCTCATCCACTCCCGACACACACTTCTTGCACAGAACACATCTTATCCACTCCTCACACACACACACACACACACACACACACACACACACACACACACACTTTTTCATCTGCTGACATTCCTCTTCCACTGCCGATACACTCGCCTCCCTTGCACGTTGCGACGAAGTCCGAGTTAGTGTTGTCAACTTTTGCATCGAGCACTATTGCTGTCAACATCAGTCTTATCAGCCTTCCTATTTGTAAAAATAAATAATAAAAACATCACAAAAGCAGCCCAAATTTCAAGTCCGGTTCATTGTCATATCCGAGCAATTGCAGAGCCACATTAGTTCTCCCATGAGTCAACAAACTGCCTCTTTATTGCCTGAGTTTATTGCACATCGATTTTTGCTGGAATGGTACTTTGAGCACGGTACTTCGCCTTCCAGAAGGCCGTAAGTTAGTCGCGCAGTACATAATTCAAACTTCACCCCCTCCCCTTTCCTTCCCCAACTAAACTTTTGAAACAGTCCTTTGGGGGTAAACCATTGGCAATAAGGTTAACCCACACTACTTCAGTCTGATGTATTTTTCATCTTGCTATCTCCAGACAATGTTTTTCAGGCTGGGAGAGGACACATGCATTGAAATAAGATGCTGGAGGTTATACTTAGCCTCTCCAGCTCAAAAAGCTCGGATCGTTAAGGAAATAGTCCATTTGTAGTAAAAATATAGTAGAAAAATCCATCATTCAACTGAAGGAGTTAAAGCGGTAATGATAAACACCCAGCTGATCGCATACTTGGGAAATAACATCACAATTTCAGCCTCCCCCCCCTCTCCTTTTTGGAGGGACATACGCTAAACAGACCACTCACTTCTGCTTCCACTCTTAACTCTCTCTCTCTCTCTCTCTCTCTCTCTCTCTCTCTCTCTCTCTCTCTCTCCATCCCTGATCCTGACACACCTGACACTTACTCCCGACACAAAATATCGTTTTCACACAGACGCAGTTTGCACCAGCAACAAAGAAGAGGAAAAATATGGGTTATAATAAGCAAAGTAAATCACTTAGGGAGACGTATAAGGAAGTCTCCCATGCTACTTTCAATATGACCCTCTGTTATGACCTTCCCTCTGTGACCCAGGGCTGTCATGTGCGTGTGGTGTGGCCAACGTGGACCGGGTGGTGGGCGGGATGGAAGTGACGCCGCCCCACAAGTTCCCTTGGGTGGTGGGGTTGCAGTTGAAGGGAGTGGATACTTACATGTGTGTGGGCAGCATCATCAACTCCATGTACGTCCTTACAGCCGCACACTGCCTCTACAACCAGGAAGGAAACTTCAGCCGACTCAACCCAGACGAGGTTAAAGTGGTTGTTGGTGACCATGATCAGTTCTCCACCCAAGACGATATAGATGGCGTTACAATGGTGGTCGACGTTGAGAACATCATAATACCGGAAAGCTATGACTTTTTCGGCGTTGAGAATGATATAGCTCTCTTAAAGCTGTCCGAGCCACTATTTTTCAACAATGACGCCGTAAAACCTGTGTGTCTACCCCAGAACGATTTCAATACCTACGAGGACAGCACGGCAACAGCGGCAGGATGGGGCTTGACGTCTGAAACCGCGGGAACACAACCAGCCCTACTGATGGAAGTCAATGTCACCATACTCGACCCACTGTGCGAGGGGAAAAAGATCGCGTTCTTCGACATCACGGAGAATATGATTTGCGCAGGCGTGGTAGGGGGTGGCAAGGACGCGTGTGAAGGGGATTCCGGGGGCCCTCTGACGGTGGTGGAGAACGGCAGGCATGTGGTGGTCGGGGTGTCTGCCTTCGGTGAGGGGTGCGGCAGGAACAACACCCCGGGAGTCTACACCAGGGTCACGCAGTACCTCGATTTCATAGAGAACAACACCAGGCAGGGGGTCTTCTGCCCCTAGATGAGCACACATAGTCCTACTGAGTAAAAATAATCTGGTTGTTTTTAATGCATCAAAGACTCAGTTTTTACACCTATCAACCGGACAAAATCTTCCACGGGCATACCCACTAATGTTTGATGATATTCAGCTTAATCCTGCATCATCCTTGAACATGCTTGGGGTTTCATTTACTCGGGACTTATCTTGGAAAGATCATATTACATCTCTTGTAAAATCTGCTTCCAAGAGATTAGGTGTGCTAAGCCGACTCCATTCCTTCTTTACCCCTGCACAATTGTTGACTCTATACAGGGGTTTTATCCGCCCCTGTGTGAAGTACAACTCTTATGTGTGGGGAGGCTCCCCATATACAGCTCTTCTCAGTAGGGTGGAGTCAAAGGCTTTTCGTCTCATTAACTCTCCTCCTCTTACTGACTCCCTTCAACCTGTTTCTTCGTCGCACTGTTGCATCTTTATCTCTTTTCTATCGCCACTTCAATGGTCACTGCTCCTCTGAACTGTCTGCATGCATTCCTCCACCTCTACGACGGGGGTGTAGCACCCGTCTAGCAGCAAACTCTCATCCCTTTTCTGTCCAACTCTCTAATGCAAGAATTAACCGTTACTCCCAGTCCTTCATTTATGCAACAGGTCAACTCTGGAACTGTCTCCCTCTGTCTGTATTTCCTGCTTCCTATGATCTCCAGTCTTTCAAACGCAGTGTGTCCAGGTACCTCGAAATGATCGGATCTTGAATTTGGCTCTCTCTTGTATTTTGTTTTTCTCTTAGAAGGAACAACAATTACGGGCTCGCGGCCTTTGGTTTCTTCTTCCTCCCATGAAAAAAGAAAAAAAAAAAATACGCCTCTCGTTTAGCTCAAGGGAACAACTACCACGATCATATGGCATTGTACTAAGATATGAAGTGATGTTAGGAAACTGTGAAATGCTGCACATTAATCTTGCCATCACGACTTACTTCATTACTGAATGTAGAGTACACGCACACCACTCGATGGTGTTGTAACCTATACCCTGTCCATATTTATGCAGCCTAAAACCACCATTTCCCCATCTTGAATGCTGACCTGCAACAAGAGATTGTCATTGGAATAAGATGCTACTTATGAAAAAAAGGGGCTGTTAAGGAAAAGACGTAGAGTATGCAGTTGTAGTATTATTTCATTCTGCCACTGGGCTACGTGAAATAACTGCAAAGGGACAAAAAAATCCCGTCAAGTTAAGATGGTCAGATACTAGAACACTTCGACACTTACTCTACAGGCTCTTGGTTTGAAACATATGGTCCATATTCCCTACAGGTTGGGAAGCCCCTTGGTACCCCTAAGATATTTATTTCACCTGTTACTCGTGTTAATATTTTATGTGATACTTTTATTCGCTTCTTTAACTTTTGTGTATTACATCATGATAAGAACAACTATCAACTTACTAAATATAAAGGTATCGTATGTAAATTAAAAGAAAGCTGAAACAGAATTAACTATATATTGACTGCACCATACAGCCACCTGTTTTGCTTAATTACTCACTAAGTTTTTGCGTGAGTGTAAACAGTTGTATGCCGACTTTTGGGCCCTATTTTGATACCTGATGAATACAAATACCTGTATTGATATTTATAAACAACATATGACGCCAATAGCCATCGAGTTTATAAATACATATTTTATGTATGGTAATGAAGCTACAGTACCTCATATATTATCTGGTGGGAAAACAATAATTTCATGTGATTTCTTTAGGAGTATTCATGTCCTCTCAAAGACTGCTGTCACCATACAGGAGACTCTGGCAACTCGCAGCCTGTGAAAAGTAGACCTGGGAAGGGTTGCCCAACATGTTTCCGATCGATTCCTTTTCGTAACTTTGGTCTGGTTTTGCTGGAATAACTAGAGACACTGGAATACTATGCATTTCTTGCCATGTTCATCCTACAGAAAACAGATATAACCTACTGTAATTTTCCTATTGTAACTAAGATTTTATTTCTTAAGAGGAACAGGAGAAAGCATTCTCCTTTCTTAGTCCTTCCTGCAAAACAAATCATGGTTACAACATGGAATCAATCGTAGATACATTATAGAATCTCCCCCCCCCCAGGAAGGTGTAATGATACTTGAGTGTTATTGCGTGTTTTCACTACCAGAATAATCCTTTGCACGGTCACTGTGAAATTCCCTCACATTAATAATATAATCTGATGTTGGCGAGGATATAACACATAAATGTGTTTACATCAATTAATAGTGTGTTAAGTGTTTTGCAAAAATCCTTTGCACTCAATCGAGTGACTGTATGGTGTGCTGTTACCGATGTTCGCATCGTGGGTCCTTATTTCTTTGAAGAGGGTGGTGTAACTGTTACCATAACTTCCGACCGTTACATTGATATGCTCGAAAACTATTTAAGGCCACAACCTGAACACCTTGAGCACGAAGAACTCGATGTGTGGTTTCAGCAAGATGGAGCTATGGCACACACAGCTCGAAGATCATTGCAAGTGCTGAGGGAAATGTTTCCGGATCGGATGATCTAGTTGCATGGCGATGTTGGGTGGCCGGCCTGTCCCCCTGACCTCGCCCCTTGTGATTTTTTTTTTTTTTTTGGTAGGGCTACCTTAAATCACGAGTGAACACTCATCAACCCCAAACTCTTGAACCCCTTAACCTGTGGCATCCCATTGATGTATGGGTACATCGGAACATTATGTCACAGCTAGACCCGTCGACGTACTGGTACATCGCGCAATTGCAAGGTTCATAATTTACACAATTTTCAATTTTCGTGCATGATTTTTGGTACGTATACACAGGACACCTTCCTCTATTCCTCTACAAGATGCCAGGCAGGGACAATATGCCTTACCCGGCATGACCTCCCCCCCCCCACACGCCATTGTCTCGGCATTTCACTTGTTACCAGTGTCCTGGCCAGTAAAGACATTCAGGGCCAGAATGATTCCCCAATCGATGACAATGTGGAGGACAAGGTTTACATAGCATTAGAGGAAGAAACATTCAGAAATGATGATCAGGTAATGTCGCCAAAAAAGGTCAGGTATGTTGATGAGTTAGTGAGTGAAACAATGCTTATAATGCCTATGTTACTGTTTGAAAACCAATATACTCTCGTACTACATATAAATTCGTACCAAATAAATAAATACCGTTTATGAGTGGTGTGGAATAGTTACCCTCCCATAGAACTCGTTTTCTTTGGAGCCAGCCTGATAGAAAACCCAGTAAGGTAAGGAGGTACATGTATCGAGTATTTTAAACCTCAGGTGAGCGATTTCTCTATGAATTTTCGATGTTTCTCACCAAAAGCTGAGGTTTGAGCCAAAAAAAAAAAAAAAAATGGTCGAGACTGGGGGGAGTCAGTGGTGGAAAATCGGTCGGGACGCGACGGGTTAAGGTTGCTATTCAGCAGGAGATAGCCACTGCTCCACCCGACATGACCCGTCTAGCCATAGCAACCTTCAGAAATCGCTTCTATGCGTGTATAATGACGGCCACCATTTGGAGGATGTCATCTTTAAAACATGATAAATAAAAACTGTATTGAATGAAGTTTCACGTGTGCAAATAAAATTTTGATTATCTTTAACCTTTTTTTTTTTTTTCATTTACCTTTTAAATGTGGGAGGTTTTTCTGGGTCACCCTAATATATATATATATATATATATATATATATATATATATATATATATATATATATATATATATATATATATGCTTTCGTACACACCAAAGGAGAACGCAATGCTTCCTGAGCAAAGAAAAATGGAAATTATGGAGCCTCTTCCTTCTGCCACTGGTTATTAATCCATTGGTCCAAATAATCTCGGTCACTTCGCCCACGCTTGTAGTGACATCTGTTGAGGCTCAGCCATACCTTTCCCCACAGTTTGCGTCCGCTATGGCCGATCAGAACAAGACATTGGATATTGTCATTTGAGATGAATATATACTTGTACATTTCTTCAAAGTAGTTTTAAAATACACCCAGGATGCTGTAACACCAGTGAAAATTAATGAAGACAGCTATGGGTGACGATAGAAAATAATTCAAAGTCGACTACAGTGACGTGGAAACAAGTTAATGACTACTTGTAATATACATAGACTTTGATTCTGATAGGCCCCCCTGAAATATAATTATTAAAGTATTGATTAATAATAAGTATATTTATAGAATGACGGGGAATCGTCCAGGGTGCGAGTTGTCCCGACGGGGAATCGTCCATGTTTTGACGGCGAATTGACGTGGAAAGAGGTGGAAAGAGTAAGACAGGGTGGAAGTGAAGTTAGCCGTAGAGTGAAAGATGAAAACGGTAGATTACTAGTGGAGAAGGGAGAAAAAGTGAACAGATGGAGAGAACACTTTAAGGAATTGTTGAACATAGAGGATGGAAGTAATACGAGTATAAGTGGCTGGGGAATGGCTGAAAGGAGGAGGGAGGTGAGAAGACAGGAAGAAATCAGTAGGATAGAAGTTGTGGAAGCAATGAAGAAAGTCAAAATGGGGAAAGCCCCAGGCATTGACGGAGTGTGTGGTGAAATGCTGAAGCATGGGGGAGAGATAGTAGTAGAATGGATGTGGAAGATGTGCAGACTGGCCTGGGAGGAAGGTAGAGTCCCGGAGGATTGGAAGTCAGGTATAATTATTCCCTTGTACAATGGAAAAGGAGAAAAAGAAGTGTGTGTATTTATTATCATTTTTTTATTAGGACGTGTTATGTGCTGAAGATGGGTGGGGCTAGAGTTGGCTCTGTGGCTAGGATAAGGAGTGGTTGGAGGAAGTTCAGGGAGCTGTTTCCTCTCTTGATATTAAGACGGGTTTCCTTTAGACTAGGATTGATCAGCAACAACTTGATAGTATGCTGATCAACAACAACTTGATAGTATGCTTATATTACACTGCACAAGTATAGGTGATATCATGCTGTACAGTGTACAGTATGTTGCGTAATGTATGTATGTACAGTGAAGAAAGTGTGAGGAGGGTGCGTGTGCTGTATAGTGTACTATACACACACCCACACACATACTGTGTGTGTGTGTGTATGTGTGTGTGTGTTTAATTGTATATATGGCCTCCAAATTTCTGATGTTCCATACAGCCAGATAATGGAAGAGCAAGAAGGAAATGGGGGCGAGGAGGAAGGAGGGGTTGAAGGGGAGGCAGGAGGATGGATGGGGTGGAGGGAGGGGGGGTAGGGGGTGGAGTGGAGGGAGGAGGAGGAGGGGAGGCAGGAGGGAGAGGGGGGTGGAAGGGAGGGAGTTGGGATGGAGAGGTTGGATAGATTGCTTTATTGAGATAAACTTACACATGCAAACATATTTATTGTTTTATATAATTACACATACATGTATATGCATATTATTCCAAAAGGTCTATGGTGCATAGGCAGGCATCATCCGTCAAGGGAGGGAGGGAGGAGGAAGGGGGGGAGGGAGGAGGTGGAGGGAAGAATGATAACATGAGGTGGAACGACAAGGAGGGGAAAGGAAGGAAAGGAAAGGATGAAAGGAGACAGAGAGTGAGAGAAAGGCGGGGGGGGGAAGGAGGAAGGGAAGGTAGGGGTGAAGGGAGGGAGGTGGTTGAAACAAGCAAGTTGGTGGAGGGGGAGGGAACTATTGGGAGGAGGGAGGAAGGCGGAGGGAAAGAATTTGGTGGGGGGGAGATGGATGGTGGAATTCGCCGGCTTTTGGACTTGGTCAGTCTGGCTAGAGTTGTGAGTGGCGGTGGTTGCTTACGTTTTCGGTAAGATATATATATATTTTTTTCATTTTCTTCCTTTTAATTGCTTTTATAATGATCATGTAAACACTCCTGAGTATTTCTAAAGCTTACTCAAATAATTTGAAATCGTAATAACTGAAAATTAGGGGATTAGCTCTGTGTTAAGAGTTTGGGGTTGGTGTGTTGTGAAGTTTGGCGTCAGTGTAGAACTCTTAGCTTTCAGTTTGTTTATGGATATTTTCTGGTATTTTTTATGAACTTTTTGTGATGACATGATTTTCTTTTTCAGGGTTGTGTCATGTGGTAGGAAGCAGGATAATGAGCAGATTTACATTGAGATGAAGTTATGGCACGCAACCACGACCACCGCAGCGACATTGCTACAACCACAACCATCACTTTGGAGGGAACATTTAGATACTAATTTGGTGAGTATGACACATTTTTTTTTTATGATACGCTTGCTACTTCCATTTGGCTTTTTTGTATCGGTTAGGTATATCTTCACAGATTTTAAAAATCATTCGTTTCATCTGATGTAGATCCCTAGCCCCTTCCAGTCATTTGATGGCCAGGCGTAGCTAAATGGAAAGGTAATTTTGACTAGTAACCAAGGAAACATTCACAGTAATGGCCCAGACTTTCATTTTGTAAATTTCACATTGCTCATTGCCTGAAAGACAAAGGTATGATACCTCTAAATTCATCCCATAGCCCTTCATGACTAGCCTTATATGTTATGATTAATGTAGTATTACGATTAAGTATTAAAGATACAGCACTTTTACACCAGGTTAGAGTAAAAGGATTATAGTAACCAAGGACACTCATTCCTAACTTCTAGCTAAAGTTTTATATTATTTCACATAGCGCATTGGCAGAAAAAAAGCAATGGTATGGCTGTACATTCATCCCATAGCACTTCTTTGACTAGCATCGTTCTAGTGTTTATCTGATAACAATTCAGCATTCAGGATGGAGAGATGGCAATTTTAGGCCAAGGTAGAGTAAAAGCAAGCTAGTAACCAAGGAGACTCATAGCACTTGTTCAGGACTAGCATCAAATTTTAGTTGTAAATTGGAATAGTAACCAAAGAGACTCATCCCTGACTCAAAACCACAGCTCATCAGATGCAACCACATATTCGCATTTTTCGTGGGAGTGACCAGTCAGATTTTAGTAGTTGTAAATTGGAATAGTAACCAAGGAGACTCATTCCTAACTCATAACTACAGCTCATCAGATGCAACCACATCTTTGTATTTTGTGTGGGAGTGACCAGTCAGATTCTAGTAGTTGTAAATTGGAATAGTAACCAAGGAGACTCATTCCTAACTCATAACTACAGCTCGTCAAATGCAAACACATCTTGGTATTCTTTTGCAGGAGTGACTGATTCAGAAGTGGCTATAGGTATAAAAACAACTTTCACTTTGAATACCTGGCTGTAAAAATTTTTTATTAGAGTATGATGCTATGCCCTTCTTTTTTGGTTTAAGATATCATAGCTTCATGAATTTTGAATTGTAAGTGTAGATGAGTAGAATGTTGCTAGTCATGGAGAAGTGCTGTGGAAAGGGTACTTTATAGCATTACCTTGTTCTGCCACTGAACTGTGTGAGATGGACTGCGTAAGGCAAAATATAGGCCAAGTAGAAGAAGTAGTGCTATATACTGTATAACTGTCTACTCTAAATGTGAATAATTTGTATTATATTCCTACAATCATTGCAGTGGTGTTCCTGTGGCGGCCTTGGGTTTGTGTGGGTGTAAGTGAAGTACAAGAAAGCTGGGTTCCAGAGAGATGGCAGCGTGATGGCGGTTCAAGAGGAGTGAAGGGAGACTGCCTGGAGAACTCAGAGTAGCAGAGGGGCCACAACTGCTTGGAGAGGTCGAAATCTGTTGTGATGGGTACAGTACTGTCTCCTGTCTCTCCCATCTGTTTTTCCTGTCTCTTGTCTTTGTCCCTCTTGTCTCTCTTGTTTGTCTGTCTTATCTGTCACTTTTCTGTCTTTCTCTTTTGTCACTCCTGTTTGTCTGTTAGTGTAGGCAGGTACCTATGGAGGGTTGAATTGAGCAAGGACACTCATTCTTACATTATAGCCAAGGATGAGATGGAGGGATGGAGTGGAGAGATGGGAGGGGATGTTAGTTGGAGGGATGGAGAGTAGATACAAGTAGATATGGGAGAGAATTTGTGTAAGAGGGAGGAGTGTGGGTAGATATGGTGGAGGGAGGGTGTGAGTTGGAGGGAGGGTGTGAGTTGGAGGGAGGGTGTGAGTTGGAGGGAGGGTGTGAGTTGGAGGGATGGAGATGAGAGGGGGGGGGGTGAGTTGGAGGGATGGAGATGAGTAGGGGGGGATGTGAGTTGGAGGGATGGCACAGGACAGGACAGTGTGGAGGATATTTGTGGCCACACCTTACAAGATTAAGATGTCTGGCAATATATAGATTAGATAGATATATAACAGAATTTCCATCAAGCACACTGTATTGATGTGGGAGTGGTAATGTCCAGTGAAAACATATAGTAACCAAGGAGACTCATTCCTACCTCCATAACTATAAAATTAATGAAACTGTAATCAATTAAGTACTAAATTTGTGAGAATGGGCCAGTTCCATCAGGTGAAGGACAGACTACAGTATAGCTAAGTGGCAAGATTATTTTTTCCTTGGTTAAGAAATCTAAGTGAGATGGAAGCACCGATTTTAGCCCATAAATTGGTATAGCTTTTTGTCCTTTTGTGGAGGGATACAGCTTAATGCCAGATTGACATTACCTTGCCTGTACACCTTTCCCATAGCCCAGAGGTCAGCAACCCTTAAAGCTACAAGAGCCATTTGTTTTAAAGTTTCATAAAAATGTAGTACTCTTGGAGCTGCAATACAAAAAATTCTGAAACTGAAATCTGCAGTATTCTAAACAAAACATTACAGTGATACTGTTTGATCTACTTGTAGTATAGATCTTTTGTTTCATAAAAATGTAGTACTCTTGGAGCCGCAATACAGAAAATTCTCATAAACCGAAATCTGCAGTATTCTAAATCTTAACAAAACATTAAGGTGGTATTGTTTGATCTGCTTATAGTATAGATCTTATCAAAGCTGAATGGAAAATCTAATGTTGCCTTGCATATGTAATATGATGCCTTTGTTCTGAAAGAATAAATGGTTATTTATGAAGCTCCTGGAGCCACAAAAGTGTCCTAAGAGCCGCGTGCGGCTTCTGAGCCGCAGGTTGCCGACCTCTGCCATAGCCCTTCTTTGGCATAATTAACAAGTCATTTAGATATAGGTGTTAGAGCAGTTAACAGACTATACACTAGACTATGCAAGAAAGATTAGGGAACAGTTGATACGTTATGACCTAAGTTTTATCCAGTGTGGGTGAAGACATTGTTAAAGTATTTATCTACATAGGTGCAGTCATAGAAATTTACTGTCCATTGCATTGGGCATGTGGACAGAATGAAGGATGACAACTGGATGCAGCGCGGAGGAGAGGTGTGAGTGTTGAGGGTAGAGTTAAGGGGTAAATTGAGATGGTTCTGGGAGGCAGGATGGGGCTGGAGTGTATTGGTGTTGTGAAGGGGGTAGACTGAGATGGTTTGGGAGGAAGGATGGGACTGGAGTTTAATGGTATTGTGATTAGGAGGGGTAGAGTGAGAGAGTTTGGGAGGAAGGATGAGGCTGGAGTGTAGTGGTGTTGTGATGAGGAGGGGTAGACTGAGATAGTTTGGGAGGAAGGATGAGGCTGGAGTGTATTGCTGTGATGAGAAGGGGGTTGACTGAGATAGTTTGGGAGGAAGGATGAGGCTGGAGTGTAGTGGTGTTGTGATTGGGAGGGGTAGATTGAGATGGTTTTGGAGGAAGGATGAGGCTGGAGTGTAGTGGTGTTGTGATTAGGAGGGGTAGAGTGAGATAGTTTGGGCATGTGGAGAGGATGGGGGATGACATTTGGGTGTGGAGGGTGAGAGGTGTGAACATGGAGGGTAAAGTTGAGAGGCAGACTGAAAGACCTGGGATGAAGTCAGTGTCCTCAGGGATAAAGGGCTGGACAGAGAAGCTGCTAGAGATCAAGCAGCATGGAGAACTGTCATTAGGTGATCAAGGCTGATATATGGAAGCATCTTGGAGTTTTTATAAATGAATGAATGAAGTAAGTTAGTTCCCTTTTCCCGCTCCATTAGGCGGGTAAAGATGTTGAGGTATAAATGTAAGTGCTTCCTCTATTATTTCTTTCCCTGTCCTTCTTTTCTGCACCCTTCCTCACTCCAGCATTAGGTGGAAAAGATCAGGATGAAGGAAAATGAAGATTGTTGCTAGCTAGCTTGCTGTTTGCATTTGCCTAACTTGAATAGGGAAGTAGCATTATACTGTATAGGAATAAATGCATTGGTTACTAGGCATATTTGGGTGTTAACATATTTCACTGAGAAACTTACTTACTAGAGCCCATAACTCAGTTGTGGGTTCATGCTTATCTGGATATGAATCTAGGAGACATCATGCTAAAATTCCCCTTCTGCAGTCCACCATCCTCCTCCTGAGAGATAGGTACATATGTGTATGGCAAGAATATTAACTGATAGACTCCTTGAAATGGCTGGTTTGATACAGCCTTCAGTATGTCCTTCAGCCTAAGATTTAACTAGTGTTGATGGTTGAGGTAGCACTGGCATTGTAGTTCAAGGGTGGGGTTGTAAAGCATGTTTGTACTTTAGGGCAGTATGACGAGGGCAGCTTGATGGCAGAGGAGGCCACCCCTGCTGTGGTGGGTGTCTGGTGGTAGACAACCACCACCACCACCACCACCAGTGATGAAGGGGAGCAACTTTGCTGGATACTATGAGATGAGTACATTTAAAAATGTTATACATACCCACTTAGGTGCCAGTCTGTTGAAATAACCATTGATGGACCAGTGGAGTGTTTCATACATAACGTATAGTTTTCTATAAATCTTGCTGTGGTCTTCTTTTGTTCAGTAGGTGTTAGTCAAAATGCACTGCAACTTGTGCTTAAATAGCTGAGGAAGCTAAAGTTGCAAGAATCATGCAGAACATAAAAAACTCAATTTTGCTAAGTGGAATTATTTGCAGTAAGTGTGCTGCAGTTAAATTGGCAGTGCTAACAACCATATCCCAGGAAATGATGACTGCCACCCCTTGTGCCTTAGGTTTCATTCTTAACTTTTCCATATAGTTTTAAGTCTTTGGAGACTTGCAACAGAAGACAGATAGCCATTATTACCCCATCAGTAAATAAAATATCCCCAGAGCTGGATAAAACCATTGGCTGTGGCAGGAGTGAATTAAAACACACAACAGGAAGCTCCCTGACATCTCTTCTGTAATGATTTATTTTAGGGGTTAAACTTAAGTCAGTTGGAGACCCCTGCATTCAAAAGGAAGCTCCCTAACACCTCTTCCTTAGCTATTTATCTAGGGAAATCAGTGGTGTGATAGTAAAGCCTTGTCTTATATGCAGATTTCTAAGTTCCATTGGTACTTGTTCTTCTCTCAGATGTCTTGATTTTATTTTTAATGGAGAGTAACAGTTGGGTGCGGAAGGTGATAAGTGGCAAGGTTGAGGGTAGGGGTGAGAGGCAGACTGAAAAAGACCTGGGAAGAGGCCATAGGGTGTGACCTCAGGGCTAGGACTGAATAGGGAGGCTGCCAGAGATTGAGCAGTGTGGAGAGCTGCTATTAAGTGGTGAAAACCGATGCATTCAAGCATGTTGGAGCCTTTATAAACGATATGATAGCAATATTTCCAGAGTCTATATAAACAATACAAGAGCAATATTTTCTGTCTGTATAAATGATACAATAGCTGTATTTCCAGAGTCTATATAAATGGTACGAGAGCAATATTTCCAGAGTCTATATAAACGATACAAGAGCAATATTTCCAGTCTATATAAACGATACGATAGCTGTATTTCCAGAGTCTATATAAACAATACGATAGCTGTATTTCCAGTCTATATAAATGATACGATTGCTGTATTTCGTCTATATAAATGATGCGATAGCTGTATTTCCAGTCAATATAAATGATACGATAGCTGTATTTCCAGTCTATATAAACGATACAATAGATGTATTTCCAGAGTCTCTATAAACTATACGATAGCAATATTTCCAGTCTATATAAACGATACGATAGCTGTATTTCCAGTCTGTATAAATGATACGAGAGCAATATTTCTAGAGTGAATATAAACGATACGATAGCAATATTTCCAGAGTCTGCTGTATATAATCAACACGATAACAATATTTGTCTATATAAACAATACGATAGCAATATTTTCAGAGTCTATATTATAAATGATATGATAGCAATATTTCCAGAGTCTGTATAAATGATAAGATAGCAATATTTCCAGAGTCTATATAAATGATTCGATAGCTGTATTTCCAGAGTCTTTATAAATGATATGATAGCTGTATTTCCAGAGTCTATATAAACGATATGATAGCTGTATTTCCAGAGTCAATATAAACGATATGATAGCAATATTTCCAGAGTCTATATAAATGATACGATAGCAATATTTCCAGAGTCTATTAATCCTGTATTTTTTGAACTGAAGATGTAGCTTTATTAACCCCATCAGAGCTGTAAGTCCTCCCTGAGTTTTAAAATGCCTGGTGGTGGCAAGAATAAAACAATAAATCAATAAGGAGGAGGTGTTAGGGGAGGTGCTTCAAGAGTACCAGCCCCTGAGTTGTAAAAATTGCCAAGTAGTAGCAAGAATAAAACCAAAAATATATCACTAAGGAAGAGATGTTGGGGGAGTCAGGATATTGGAAGTACTGTATAAGTTTGAATTAATCTGACATTTTTTTTTTACAAAATGCCTGTCTTTCTTCTTCTGCCTGCGTCTTTCTCCTTCTGCCTGCGTCTTTCTCCTTCTGCCTGGTGTAGTGGGTTAAGGTGGTCCAGCCAGATGTGCTTTGGAATATTAATAGGTCTGTTCACCTGTGGCAAAGCTAACAGGTCTAGAAGTGGTACTTTTTTTTTCTCTCTCCAAGGAAAGTGTAAATATCTGCTCTTGGAGAGCTTTGAGTGATTTTATGAAATACAAAGCTGCTCAGCCTGAACTTTTGTTGATTTATCATGTCAGCCATTGCCTAAGCTGACTATTGGGTGCATTTCAGTTTGACTTTAAGGAGGCATTGTAGTGGCTTATGAAATACAAAGTTGCTCAGCATTTTAATACAAGTTTCACATTCTGAGTTTGAAAGAGAAGCTTAAATATTGACTGCAGTCTGGGCAGATAGGCTCTTGTTGTTTAGGTACAGAATTTAAACTTGTGATCTTGAGTGTAGGTAATCCAGTTGGCTGGTGTTTGAAGAGTGTGTGTGTGTGTGTGTGTGCGCGCGTGTGCATGTGCGTGCGTGCATGCGTGCGTGCGTGTGTGTGTGTGTGTGTTTAGGTCAGTGGGTGTAGGTGTAGAGTAGGTTAGTGGGTGTTGTAGGTTAGGTCAGTGGGTATGGGTGTAGATAAAAGCACAGCTAATGTGTTGTTGTATTTGCAGGAAACAGATGGCGTCCAACAAGATCTATGAAGATATCAAGAGGGCAAGATGAAGCCAGCTGGGTAGAGGAATATGCTGTATGTGTGAAGAAGATTGGTAATGTGTTAAAACTGCATCTCAGTAATTTTGCTTTAACTTGGCCTTAAAATACCTTGCTAGTCACGAAGAAGTGCTGTGGAAAGGTTTCAACGACCTAAAATTACCATCTTTGAATCTTGTATAGCTATACTGTATTAGATCAAAATTAGTGATCTTAGTCATGCAGTATGGTGGAAAGGTTGTAGAACCAGTGATTGTGTCTTTGCTACTGAACTAAGTTAAGTCAGCTGTCAAAGGATATGTCTTGGCCAAGTTTAAGTGAAAGAACTGTAGTTGTGTGTACAGAAAGTCCTCGTTTATGCTAGTCATGAAATGCTGTTTTCCTGTACGTTAAATCCAAGTAATTGTCATTGTGTTCCCTGGCTGGTTTATATGGTAGTGCTGAAGTGATGTATTTTGTGGCCAGGCTTATCTGAACAGGAACATGTTGGTCTCCTGGCTGCATTGGCCCTTATCCTGTAGTCCACCATTTTCCTTTATGGGATGATAGGGAGGTATTAGACTAGTAACCAAGGAGACTCGTGTACTCCACCATCCTTGGAGGATAAGGGAGGGAATTGAGGCATGTTTTGTTTGATGGCATTATGAATTGAAGTACGTTGTTGATCAACCCCAGTCTGCCTGGCCAAGCAGACCCATCAGCCACAGGCAAGCAATAGCCTTGCCACCTCATTTAGTGAACCAGTGTTCCCCTGTGGCAGACAGAGCCCTGCAACGGCAAGGTGCGTTGAATAGTGTGGAGTTTGGTTCCTGGATGGTTGCTGCATTTACCTAATTCAGTTAATGTGAGCACCATAGCAGGCCCCACATCACCCCATTATTTGGTGATATGGTTACCACCCAACATTGTAAATGGTTTCCTGGGCTGCAGGAAACCATTAGGCCTGTCACCTGGTGTAAAACCAAATGAAGTGGAAAGAAGAGAGAAAGTGACAGGAAGGAAAGGGATAAGTAGGGAATGAGGACAAACAGAATGATAAAGTTGAAGGAAGAATAGGTAGTACTACAGTGCAACCTCAAAAGTTTGCAAACCTCTAAAGTTCAATTGCCATAATTTATGAAAAATGTCATTTTTACTTCCCAAACGTAGCTCAGAAATAACCAGAGACTAGTAAAAAAAAAAAAAAAAAAAATACCTAGCTACACCCATCTGGTACTGATGACCTCACCATGAAGTGTGTGGTCACCCATAATAATTATAATTTCCTTTCCTCCTCTTGGGTAAGCTCTTTCTTATTTGAGTCAGTTTTATCATATCCAAATTTCACCATAATTGTGGCTTCAAACAGGTGTCCTGGCTTTACCAATTAGTGCAGTGCTGGGAACAAAACTGATGCAGTTTAAGAATGCAGCCACAAGTACTTAGTGTGTGTTGTGAAATGATTGGTGATGGAAACTAGCATATATGACAAATTTGACAGTTCTCAGTGCTGTACCAACTGAAACTAGAGACTCATTGCAGGTGTTGTCAAAGATAGCGGTGGTGTATGACATTACAAAGCAGTGTGATAAGGTTTTTAAGTTTTTGAGTGGAATTATGGTAAATATTCCTTTATCACACAACACCATGCAACACCACTTGTCAGACGTCAACTGATTTTAATCAATTTTGACTGAAGCATGATTGTTGGTAGGCAGCAGTCTTAGTGTAATTCTAAGAGATCATTTGCATCAGTGTTAAACCACTGTGCAATATATTTTTGAGCAGATATAAACCACCACCATCATCCATTTTTTTTCACACACACACATGTACTTAAGTATTTCATCACTGAGATTGCAATATTTCTGCAAGATTATAGTAATGCAGACTGGCAGTAATTGTACATATCATAAAATGTCATAAAATAAAGTGTGTAATCAGTGCACAGTGTGAAGTGTAGCATCACGTATGGGTTGGTTATATGGTTACCACCCAGCATTGTAAATGGTTTTCTGGCTTACAGAAAGCCATTAGGCATGTTGCTCAATGTAAAGCCACCTGAAAAGGAAGGAGTAATAAAAATTGACAGGAAAGATGTGAGAAATAGGGAGAGAGGAGGACAGAAACAAAAATAATTGAGATAGTGGGCAGTGCTACATCAAGGAGTGGATGGTGGTTGCTGAAAGATGTAAATATTCATGTTCAGTACTGTAGTTTTTACGTAAATAAATGAATGCATAATTACTGTCCCTTACAACTTACTGATTGATGTTAAATATGAATACAACTGCAAAGTGTTTTAGAACAAGGGGACATACACAAGATGAGGAAAGGAAATGTGAAAGAAACACTTCATGGTTTGTAGCGATTATTGTACTGATCCTTGAGTTAAGAGATGAGATAAATGGTAGTGTTAACAATGGAAAATAGGATGCCTGAAGGCAGCTAGTTAGCCCAGACAACAAAGCTTGTGTCAAAAGCATGTCTAAACCATGAGAATTAAGACAGCCATAGAAGTGCTTTATTAAAAGTTCAAATTTTTCAAAAGTATTAAAAGGACACAAGAACTTCGAATTTAAGAGGTTGCACTGTATATCAAGTGAGTGGATGATCACAGTCACCTACCACCTGCAGGACTAGTAACCAAGGAGACACATGAAAGCAAGCCTCCTGTACCTGTAAAGTGTATTGCTATAGCACATTGATATGACTAGTATCCATAACCAAGGAGACTGCCACCTCATGAAGGCAACATTCTCCATTGTCTGTTAAATTTGTTATAGCATGTTATCAAACCTGACAGATCCCTGTTCCCTTTTGTCTCAGTTGATGGCAGTGTGTAGTGTGATTGGAGGGTTGATACGACTAGTAACCAAGGGTGATGGTATCTAGGGCTGGTGGTGGTACTGTCGAAGCTGAGGGAGTGTGGCCATGTGTGGATTACCACTAGGGTGTGGGAAGGAACTGCAACTTGTTCAGTGTTTGGTGAGAGGCTGTGTATGTGGTGTTAGAGGTAGACTGTGAAAAATGCTGACATGGTGTGTGCAGTGTGTCGGGGGGAGCATATGGAGATTTCAGGCATGAAAGGATTAGTCTTGCTGTTGAGTGTGTGTGTGTGTGTGTTTTTTTTTTTTTTTTTTTTTTTTGAGAACATGCTATGTGCTGGAGGTGGAGCTGGTGTTAGCTGTGTGGCTAGGATAAGGAGTGGCTGGAGGAAGTTCAGGGAGCTGTTGCCTCCTGGCATTGAGAGGGCTCTCCCTCAGTGCTAAGGGATCTTTGTATGTGGCACGTGAGACCTGGGCAGTGAAGGATGAGGATGTTCATAGGCTTAAACATACGGTAATGACAGTGATTAGATTTGTTTGTAGTGCATCCTTGAATGACAGGCCTTGGGAAGGGTGTTAGGACTGCAGTTGAAGAGTTGAGAAGAAGAATGGGACTTGAATGTATTGATGTAGTGATGAGGAGGGGTAGGTTGAGATGGTATGGACATGTGGAGAGGATGGAGGGTGAGAGCTGTGATTGTTTAGGGTCGAGTTGTGAGAGGCAGACTAAAAAAAAGACCTGGGATGAAGTCAGAGTGAGACCTCAGGGATACGGGACTGGACAGGGAGACTGTCAGAGATCAAGTAGTATGGAGAGATGCCATTAGGTGACCAAGGCTAACTTATGCAGGCATGTTGAAGCCTTTGTAAGCGATAGGAAAATAAATGAAGTAACCAAGGAGACTGTCATACCTCATAGTTAAGGACCATCAAACAATGCAAGCCCTCTCCTGCCCCTCTCCATTTTTTTTTTTTAAATCAGTGCAACCCCTCTATCTATTTATTTATTTTTTCAAACAATGCATCTCCTACCCCCCCCCCCTTTTTTTTTTCTCATATATGTTGATAAGTGTTTCTGTAAAGCTTAGTCAGGGTGCAGAATTTGCCATTACCAGTTGTATGGTGGGAATACTGTTAGTTTAGGCCATACCTGTGGCTAAACGAGGACATCTGTATATGCACTGTACAGTATTTGTGGATGTGGGAGCATCTCTTGGCCAGTCAGTCAGACCACATGATTTTTCAGCAGAACCTCACTCGTGTAGATTTTAATATATTGTGGCCTTTCATGATCCCACATCCATTACTTATATATTTATATGTGCTGACCATATTTTCTTTATTCCAATAAATGCATCTTTAATGTAAATGCTTCTTTAATATAAATGTTTCAATATTTTGTGTAGTGGAGTAGAGTATATCGCCTTTTAAGACTAATGAAAAACAGCTTGATTTTGACAAGGCAGTCTGATAGTTTCCGATATTTGAGAGGTAGCAAAATTAATTGTGCTTTTTAAATCTGTCAGTTGCTTTGCCAATGAGTGAAATATTGCTGCAACTTTAATAAAAATACTAAACACACAACCAAAGAACTGCAGCTAAAAAAAAAAAAAAATGCATGGTCCTGGTGCAGGCCAAAAATTATTAGAAACATCTCGACATATTGCATCAGTGGCACATGGTGATGCAGCTTGCCAATTTTTATTCCATCTGATTACAACTGTTGCATGTTTATCTCATTTGTACTGCTTTGTCAATGGTCACTGCCCCTCCGAAACGTCTGCTTGCATCCCTCCACCACCCTGGCGGGTGCGTAGCACCTGTCTAGCAGCAAACTCTCATCCCTTTTCTGTCCGGCTGTCAAATGCAGGAGTTAACCTTCATGTACGCAATAGGTCAACTCTGGAACTGCTTTTCACTCTTCTTACTGCCTATGACCCTCCAGTCTTTTTAATGCTGTGTCCAGGCATCTCAAGATGAACGATCTTGAATTTGGCCCTTAACTTAGTTTTTTGTTGGAGGGAACAGTCGTTCAGGTTTTCTAGCATTTGGTTCCTTCTTCCTCGCATGAAATAATGATTTAAATTGTTGTGGGAACAACATTGCCTAAAAATTACCTGTTGTAGTGTTCATCTGTCATGTTGGACTAAAAGAGCTGTTGCCTGGGTATGAATGGCTTGGTAGGCCAGGAACAGCATTACTGATTTTATACATACAGTACTTTATTAGTTGCCTACTTGCACCAGACCATGAGCAATAGATTTAAACTTCAGCCAGTCTTGGTTAAGATGTGTGTCTGTTTATGACCAAGAAATTAACAAGGGTTATATAAAATGTAGCAGCCAGTTCATAAGTAACCTTGTAATTTTTTAGAAGTGCTATTCCAAGGTTTTTTAAGGGAACGAAGTCTTAAAAGGCGAGAAATATTACTTCATTACCTTTAAAAATAAGGTGGCCATATCACTATTTTTTTTTTTTCCAAAGATCTGTTATTGGTAGGTAGGTTATGGCAACATTCCACAAGTTTAGTAAGAAATCTATGTCATTTGGTTGTCTATGCTCCATAAATTAGAATTGGGAGACAGAGGGATGGAGTGGAGTGGGAGAGAATTAACTAGGAGTGTATGTGAGTGAGGTAGGAGGGGAGACCAAGGATGAGATGGAGGGCTGGAGTGTGAGAGACTAACGGCCAATTCACACTATACGGTTCGTCTTCGTAGGGTTACGGTTCATTTGCTATGTCACTGTTCACACTCTATGTCCATGATCTCGTCAGTCTGCGTGCAGCTGTGGCTCCGACAAGAGGCCTCGGAAATTAGTGTAAAGCAGCTTGCTGCAACATTCATTTTTGCACAACTACTGAGGTGACAATGCCACTGATGTTACAACCATGAATGTCACGAACAATGCAAGCTCTTTAGTAGACATAACTAGACAGGGAGGCAATGCTCCACAAGGTGCATTCCTTGTAAAAGAAATTTAAAAGATTCTTGAAGTTCCACTGGTTTTCTTCCATGGGCGTAAAGAGGGTTGAGAGAGAACCTACCAATGGTTATGAACAGGATGTTGGGAGAACCTGTGAATGGTAATGGATAGGGTGTTAAGAGATACCTTATGAATGGTAATGAATAGGATGAAGGATAAAATGCTATTAGTCACACTGTTATAATAAAATAGTGAAATATTTAAATATCTTACCCAATTTTTCCAATCCCTCTCCTATTAATTTCCATATTTTTTCTTTCACATGGTTATCGTTGTATTTTCTGTTGCCCATGTCATATAGTTCCTTGTAGCCTCTGACCAGTTCTAATAACTTCTCGTCACTCATGACTGCTTATAGTACTGTTCACGGCCAAAAGCAGTGACAGGCTAAAGTTGTCCTCTGTCGTCTGTAAACACACCGTGACTGATACGTCTCGATGTTCACACTGATCGGTGGAGGTACGGAGCGTTTCCATACGTATACGTTTCGTTCGTTAGAGATTTCTTCCAAATGTAGGCGATCCGTACGAGTGAAAGCCGCACGAAAGATGAACAATAAACAGAAAATATAGTGTAAACAGCCCCATTGATTTCGATAAAATAATTAACGTACGAAAGCCGTACGGAGACGAACCATGTAGTGTGAATCGGCCCTAATGTGTGAGGTGGAGGGGGGGTGGGAGGGAAACTGAGGGATTGAGTAGAGGATGTTGTAAATTGAAATGGGATGGAGAGGGAAACTAACTAAGAGTGTATGTGAGTAAGGTGGATGTGGGGTAAGAGGGAGGGGGAGACTGAGGATGAGATGGAGGGATGAGTGGAGGTTTATAGGAGAAGAGGGTGTAAGTTGGGGGTGGAGTATGAGAGTGAGGTGGAGGGATGGAATAGAGGTATGAGAGGGAGGTGTAAGTGGGGGTTTGTGTGAGGTGAAGGTGGGGAAAGTGGCAGGGGGAGACTGAGGATGAGATGGAGGGATGGAGTGGAGAGGTGCATGAGAGAGGAGGGTGTAGGAAGATTAATTCTGAGAGTGTATGAGAGTGAGGTGGAGACTGAGGATGAGATGGAGGGATGGAGTGGGGAGATATATGAGAGGGGGGTGTAAGTTGGGGGAATGGAGAGTAGGAAACATAATCAGGAGGGTGTATGTGAGTGAGGTGGGGGGAGAGGCAGGGGGTGTAATGTGGGGGGAGGGCAGGTAGATGGCAGTGGACAGGGAGGAGATATGTACCCTCACAGGATCAAGGTATCTGGCTATAGGTAGATATAGCATGTCCACACTTTCACATTGTTATAGTAATATGGCCATTATATATTTAGTTTTATGTGTTTGCTTGAGATTATACTCAGAACTTTAGCTTGGCCTAAAATTTAAAATCTTTCCAGCCTGAATTATGAGTTGTAACTTTCTTAAAACAGGATAGTAGGCACAGTGTGAAAAGGATTATGAGTAATAGCATTGCCTTTCTGTGCCTCGAGTTACTCTTATGTGACACAGCTGGAAAAGACTGAAAAATTGGGCCAAGTTAGTGAAGAGTAAATATTGTTCAGTGGAATGTGATTTTGTTGATATTTAACATGCATCACAACCAGTCCATGTTAGTATTTTTGAACCTCTTCAGTACTGTTACATCTTTTGTCAGTGTATTGTTGCTGTGTCCGAGATGATTTTATTCTTGCTGCTGCCAGACGATTTTACTCAGCTTAGGAAGGGGGTCTCATACTGAAGGGAGGCTGTCCCCTCCAGTATGAGATCGCACTCCAAGCTGAATAAAATCGTGTGGCATCAGCAGGAATAAAATGTCCTCATACTGAAGGGGTTAATTGGCTCATGTCTTTGATATACTGTATGCCATGTTGATTAATGGTGCCTTGCTTCCGGTTTAACATGCCTTAGCAAACACACGTTGCGTGGTGCACACCGTGTTTAGCAATGCATGTTAAGTAGCCCTTTTGATCACTCTGTTGTATGCCATGTGTTCTTGTATAGCTCTGCCTGGCATTAGCTGGGCAGAGCAATACAAGACATGGCATCTACACAGTGATATGAAGGGCACGGTCTTGGAAGCATCTTGGGGTAGGGCGCAGAATCTATCTCGATAAATCGGCCACGAAAATACGGACTGGCAACCCTCCCTTGGGGTTCCCAGTCCTTATTTCTCTGGCCGATTTATCGAGATAGTTTTTTTTTTTTTTTCACCTTCTCCACTTAAATGTATCTTAGTGGAAATAAAACCAATGTATTACTACCATGTCTTTATTATATACATATACCTTTTTTGTATATTACTTATATATGTATAGTACTGTACTTATGTATAGTACTTATATAAGTACTATACATATATAAGTACTATACATATATATGTATAGTACTTATATATGTATAGTACTTTGAAAATATATCAAAGAGAATAATACCAAAACATATATAAATAGTACAAAGGACACATCACTTTGTACTATTTATATATGTCTTGCCATTATTCACTTTGATATTTTTTCAAAGTCCACATTTTGTACACATTATGAAGGAGAAAACACTTTGTACTAATATATATATAGATAGATAGATAGATAGATAGATATATAGAAGCCAACTGATGAAAAAAAATATGCAATGAAAATTTTTTGGACTTAGAAAATTTTTTGACTTTGAGAAGATACCTCAGAACATTGAAAATATGAATTGGAACTTTATCAACTTAGAAAAATACTAAAATAACATGACACTGGTCAAATATTGGCTTCAGAAAGCATATAACAGGACTTAAGAACATGCAAGAGCTGAGTATAAACATATATACAAAACATTTTGAGATGCAAAGAAATAGACATACAATAAATGAAAAAAAAAAAGAAATTACATAAGGGGCAAGGCTAGGGAGGGAAGAAGAGAGTGGGGCAGATGAAGGACAGCACTGCACATAAAAGGTGAGTATGTCAGAGGGATGGTAGGGCAAGACAGGTCACAAGGCAAGAATAACCGAACTACTATAATTGAGATGGCAGGGAAGGACAGACCAAGGCAAGAACAGCAGAGATGACAGAGCAAGGCAAGAACACAGCAGAACACAGCAGAGCTGGCAAGGCAGGACAGAGTAAGGCAAGAATAGCATGTAAAAGTATGCAAGGGAGTGTACGACTGGGTACAGCACGGGTGCAGGACAGGATACAGATGGCAGGGCAGAGAAGGGAAGGACAAGGATAGCAGGCCACAGCAAGGGTGCTAGGGAAGTAAAAGATGGCATGACAGGGTTGGCTGGACATTGACTGAAGGATTGGACAGGGACAGCAGGGCATACTAACGGTGCAGGGGAGGACAATGGAAGGGTGCAGGGCATGTAAGAGATGGCAGGACAGTAAAGGACAGGCAAGGGATGGCAGGGTAGGGGGGACGTGACCAGGCATAGCAAGGGTGCATTGGTAGGGTATGGTTGTATTGCAATGGTGCAGGGGAGGGTATGGTTGTATCGCAATGGTGCAGGGGAGGGCAAGGCTGTGAATTGCAAGGGTGCAGGGAGGGCATGGCTGTGTATTGCAAGGATGCAGAGGAGAATATGGCTGTATTGCAAGGATGCAGGGGAGAATATGGTTGTACTGCAAGGGTACAGGGCAGGCCAGGGCAGGGCTGTACTGCAAGGGTCCAAGGGAGGTTATGGCAGGGCAAAGCATGGGCACAGGGCAGGTAAGACATAGTAGAGCAGGATAGGGTTGGCAGGACAGGAGAGGGCTCACAGGACAGGACAGGTGAGGGATGACAAGAACAGCAGGCCAGGGGAGACATGCCAGGGCACAATAGGGGTGCAAGGGCATAGCTGTGTATTGCAAGGTTGTAGGGGAGAATATGGCTGTATTACAAGGGTGTAGGGGAGGGCTGGCTGTGTATTGCAAGGGTGTAGGGGAGAATATGGCTACATTGCAAAGGTGCAGGGGAGGGCATGACTGTATTACATGGGTGCGGGAGAGGGAGGGCATGGCTGTGTATTGCAAGGGTGTAGGGGAGAATATGACTGTATCCCGACTGTGCAGGGGAGGGCAAGGCTGTATCCCAAGGGTGCATGGGAGGGCATGGCTGTATTGCAAGGGTGCAGAGGGGGGCATGGCTGTATTGCATGGGTGTAGGGGAGGGCATGACTATATTGCAAGGGTGCAGGGAAGGGCATGGCTGTGTACTGCAAGGGTGCAGGGGAGGGCATGGCTGTGTACTGCAAGGGTGCAAGGGAGGGCATGGCTGTGTATTGCAAGGGTGCAGGGGAGGGGAGACCAGTACGAGGGTATAGGGCAGGTAAGTGATGTCAGGTCAGGGATGACAGGACAGGGTTGGCAGGACATGGATGGTAGGAACACAAGGGGACACCTGGCAGGGCATGGCAAGGGGGGTGGTAGAGTGAGTTGCAGAGTGGTGGTGGTATGGTGGGTTGCAGGATGGTGGTGGTTGAAAGGCTGTCTGGGTGGTAAGGTGAGGAGGAGGAAGAAGAGGATGGAAGAGAACAAGGAGAAGAAGAGGAAGCAGATGGAGGGAGGGAGCGTAATACAGTAATTAACTATATGAAATACTAAAACAAAGAGTGAATAAACACTCAAATCAGTTTTCATTTGTAGTATAATGCCAACAAGGGGTATCATTAGTTTAAGCATAAGAAACTGAGAAACTGCTTGTTAGTAAAATAATAACAATAATAACTTACTGGCAAACCCCTACCAGTAATTCCCCATTTAATATACTTTCACTAAGTACAGTTTCTCTCTTAATCTGTTAGTCAAAAATACAAACACTTTTCACATAATATGCTTCTTAATTAATCTCAAAGGGGTGCTGTGAGAGGTCAAGATTAATTTATCTAAAAATATTATTAATTTAAATTTAACACAAATATATATGCTGATATTTTGCAGCTGTCTTACATATGATCCTTAAATGCTTGAGAAAAAGCCCCTCTTGCTGGGGGACCTAACCCTAACTTCATGCAATGACCAGCTATCTGCAATTTACGGGCATATATATATACTATTAAACGAAGAATTACTTTTTGCTGGCATTATACACAAACAAAACTCACAATTTACACATATTCAGTTTGTAATAGTGTAGAAAATGTGCCATTAGATCTCAGATGAATGTGTTCTAAATTATATATATATATATATATATATATATATATATATATATATATATAAGTGCTGAGAGAACCTGGTAATTAAGAGTGAAAGATGGGCCTGTAGAAGCGGTTCAGTATTTTTTTTTAAATTCATATATCATTTGTAAAGGCTCCAACATGCTTGTGATGACCTTGGTTACCTAATGGCTGCTTGATCTCTGGCAGCCTCCCTAGTCAGTTCCTTATCTCTGAGTTCACACACTATGACCTCATTCCAGGTCTTTTTCAGTCTGCCTCTCGCAACCTTACGCCGGACATTCACACTTCTCACATTCCGAACCTAACTGTAACAAAAATGTGCTGAGGAGACACCTTCATGTTTTGGCATTGATATAACCAGGCCATGTTCAGTAAAAAGGGCCAGATGCTCACTCACTGACCATCTAAGCCCCTGGAATCCTGACTACCTCATATTTTTCTCTACATAAGTGCTTTGTAATTATAAACTCCATGACTTTCCCATTCAGCATCAACAGACAATACAATACCAGCTGGTGTTCTCAATGCCAAAGACCCCTTGTGGCTAAACACACAGACACAGGACAACCAAGGGACTCTAACCAGAAAAACACACACACATAAGCATCATAAACAACACTATATCCCAACAGGCTGTCCACACAGACTTATGAAGCTGCCTCCTCCCCCCAGCCTCACTATATGCACCTCTTCACACTGTTAGTTTATTTTTATCTGACAGAACTGGACCAATCCCATGAAACATAGTGAAACTTAGTAATGAAACAGGAATGAGTCTCCTTGGTTACTAGTTAAACTGACCCTCCAGTCTGGCTCTACTTTGTCAAAGGAAAATAAAAGAATTATGGCCATTCAAAATCACCAAGGAAGTTGTACTGGACCTATTACATGACCACTGCCCCAGATTAAATAAAAAGTGACCTCCATCCAAATAAAAAGGTGCAAACATTTATCTGTGATTTACTTTTCCCCCTATTTTTCTTTTTTCCTTTTTTCTATTCATATTTAATCCTGAACCTACTCACTACCTGGACACTACACCCATTCAAAGCCTATAACTCTACATGCACTGCCTCAACAACATCCCTCTTCCTGCTTTAATCAACACTACACTTTTCTCTTCTTCCTCTGGCCAACACACCACCTCCCTCTTTCCCCTCTACCGAACACTACACTTCCCTCTTCCTCCTCTACCCAGCACTACACTTCCCTCTTCCTCCTCTACCCAGCACTACACTTCCCTCTTCCTCCTCTACCCAGCACTACACTTCCCTCTTCTTCCTATACCCAACACAACGCTTTCTGCTTCTTCCTATAGCCAGCACTACTCTTCCCTCTTCTTCCTCTACCTAACACCTCACAGCACTACTCTTCCCTCTTCTTCCTCTACCTAACACCTCACAGCACTACTCTTCCCTCTTCTTCTTCTACCTAACACCTCACAGCACTATTCTTCCCTCTTCTTTCTCTACCTAACACCTCACAGCACTATTCTTCCCTCTTCTTCCTCTACCTAACACCTCACAGCACTACTCTTCCCTCTTCTTCCTCTACCTAACTCCTCACACAATAATTTTTTCCCCCATCTACACGACCTCTATCCTAAAGGGACTGTGTTCTGAAAAGCATAATATTTTTTTTTCATACCGTTGAGTGGCTAAAACAAGTATCTGTCCATACTACATGAGATGCATTATTTTCTTTTTTTTTCTTAATGCAAAGAAGAAGTAGCTGAAGGCCAGAAGCCTGCATGATTGTTAAAAAAAAAAAAAAAAAAAAAAAAAGATCCATTCATTTTGAGATGCCTGGACAAACTGCCTTAAAACTGAAGATTTAGCGTGACAATTTCTGGGCCATCAAGCTTGTAATATTGTAAACAGCTTTATGATATTATTCACACTAATACATTTTACGAGGGAACAGTCTCGTAAAAGCCTGACCTTCCATTTTTGTAGTGGCATATATCTTCTAGTAAATGGTAACCACTCTTTCTAAACAGTATATAATTTCTCTCTGTATTGATAAGCATCTGATATGGCATCCTAAATAAGTGTTAATACTGTAAAATGTTATATTGCCACAAGCTGGTCATGGCAGAGCTCTGGCAGTGGGATGTTTTGTAAATCAGGTTCCTGAATAACAAACTTGGTCTTATAATTCAATTATTACGTGGCATTCAGTGTCAAGGCAATTTGTATGCACTAACTCCAAGGTTATATAAATCCATTCCGTCATTTTTTATTACTCTTCTTTCCTATTCAGGTGGCTTTACATTAAGTGACAAGCCTGAAAGTTTCTTGTAAGCCAGGAAACCAGTTATAATGCTGGGTGGTAACCATATAATCCAACTATGTGTGTTCCCTGCGTGTGAGCAAGTTCTTGGTGGAGGTCAGTGCCCCTCCCCATAAAATGACCAACTCAAAGACAAATGACAACCCCTTATGGGATCATGGTGTCTGGCTATAGACAGATGGACTATGCACACCAAATATTAGCTGTGATAAGAAATGTCTCCCTATACTGACAGACAGTACTGTAATCAAATGTAATACTGTTCTTGTACAGTAACACTAAAGAGAGGTGGGTGAAATCATGTTTATCAACCCTCCTGCAATATCATTCATTACATTTTCACTTTTGGGAACACTGACCCCTTCCTGCACAGATACTGTACTTGTTATAACTACTGTGTATAGTCACTACCTAGCACCTACACCCATTCAATACCTACACTAGTGCTTCAAAAACATCTGTTCTCATCCTACACCCAGCACTACATTACACAAAGATATATTTGATACATTTTTTTCCTCCCTCCTACAATGGCCCCCATTCAGAAGGAACTGTGCTGTGAAAATATATGGAATTTCACAGTACAAGTCATCAGCTCCAACCACCTGCACTATTCGCAGTCCATCGATGCCTGTGCCCATCAACTTTTCTTTTTTTTTTTTTAAAGATATATACAGTACTTTATTTTTATTACTTCAGGCTGTACATAGCTACTACTTATACACACAAGGCCACTAAAGTCATCGAAAAATCTCAAACCAAACAAGAACCTTCAAAAACCATCACCATACACCCACAATTCAGAAACAACCCTACCCAGAGAAACATGAATACACTTAGTCTCTCTCTCTCTCCCTCTCTTTACTCTAACTTGGTTTAAAAATAGCTTATGCTCTCTCATGAATGCTGAGTTGCATGAATACAGTAAACAAGCATTAAAATATGATACCTGTAACAATGAAAAGCTATGGAAAGAATCTAGGTCTATAATATTTTGCTTCTGCAAGTAGGAAATGTTAAAAAAAAAGCTGAAAAAACATAAAAATTTGTGCCAGGTTTGAGTGAAATGAGTACAACCAGACTTCAACACAATCATCATCTTTCTCTATCTCAGTTCCAACACAATATATAACAAACAGACAATAAACTATGCCCACAGTGTAATGCCTCCTCCCACACCACAACACACTCGCATTTATCACAGTGTAATGCCTCCCCCCACACAACAACACACTCATCACACATACTATCACACCACACTACCACAAAACACTCACATGTACCACAGTGTAGGGCCTCCTCCCACATCACACCACACTTCCCACACTACCACAACAGACAGTCCTTCAACATATATGTTTGGGACTGCCGGGATTTTTGTAGCCAGTCAAGTTGGATCACAACCCAAGATTTACTAATACATAGCAAATATTCTTCAAAACAGCATAATCTTGATCTCATAGCTTTATCATCTATTGACAAAGGAATTAAATTTTTAATGAGAATTAATTTGTCTGCTTCATGGGAAGGCTGGGAGAAAGACTGTCAATACAGGTGATGGGAGGGTCAGACACCTGTAATGATTTTTAGCACT
The DNA here is from genome assembly GCF_032717465.1 of Coenobita brevimanus. Lineage (NCBI taxonomy): Eukaryota > Metazoa > Arthropoda > Malacostraca > Decapoda > Coenobitidae > Coenobita > Coenobita brevimanus. The sequence goes on along the minus strand of NC_137031.1, from coordinate 45,805,852 downwards.
ATGACAACAGGGCTCTCCCCCAATTTCTCTCTCCTGATAGAAATATTTCATTTGGAAGCAAAGAACAAAGAATGAACAAGCATTAAGGAAGGGAACTATCAGTATCATGCCTGCTGAAGTGGAAAATCATAATCATCATAAGCAATTATTTTTCAATCATCATCATAACCATTTTTTTTTCTTTTTTTCTATGCAGTCATTACAACCCTTTTCATTTTTTTGTTTATACATCCTCATGGGGTGACATAGGATTAGATGATAGATAGATAGACAGACATATGAATGAAATGTAGAGGGCCCATAAAGCAAAGAGGAAACCCCCAAAAGGGAGAAACTAGCCAACTGCAATCCTACGGACATGACTCTGGCACTCATTCACTCACCATTCAAATCCCGGTATCTTAACACACACACACACAACCACAGGAAGATCACACATCCTTGCTCATTCCAACACTGATATTAAATCACTGTCATTTACATATTTCTCTATCTCTCTCAAATCATAAAGCACCAAAACCAACCCAACAGATGCCAACAACACCACAAACACCCAAAGATCCACAAACTAAGAAAATGCAAAACAAAGTAGGAGAAATATCCACACCATAGCCTAAGAATAAACATAACGATTGTTCTAAAATGTATAAACAATTGGCTGTGATGTTGGAGAGCTTACAACTGTATACAACATAGTCTGCCAAACTTATCTCCATATACTTATAAAATTTTAAACACCTTAAGATGACATTACAATGGCACATTAAACACCTTAAGATGACATTACATTACCACACTATTACAAATAAGAATAGAGATATAAAAATACCATATTACAGTACAATTCAACACATACATAACTATAGTCAGTTCATTTTCATCCGACAAAACAAGACAACGTTTATAACTTCAGTACTACCTCATGAGTGTATAAAATTCAGTAAATCTCTGTGATGAGTTTCCTTGGTTACTAGTCAAATCAACTCTCCAGTCTGATTACACCTAGCTATAATCCAAGCTAAGGAGGTTAGGAATCTCTGTCAGGTGAAAGCAAACTGAGTACAGTATAGGATATCTCAACAGAAATAAACAGGCACCAAAAAACATGTCCATATATATAAACATGCTGTCAGCCACAGGAAAAAATATATAAATAACAAAAAACATAAACCAAATTAACACATAAAAAAAATAATCACTGAACTAAATGAAGGGAATCGACTGGGGAGGTTTAATGAAGGGAATCAACTCCGAATGATCATTATTCTTGGATATACTGTACATGAAGGGACACAACTCAAGATACTCATTAATCTCTGACATGAATGGATGTTAACTAAGGATGCTTGCAGTTTTTAATTTCTCATTGCTATTCATGCCAGTATTTTTTTTATGGAGAGAAGAGACTGATGGCAGCAAGAACAAATAATCAAAAGAGAGCCTAATTCAAGATCCGTTACTTCTGAAATTCCTGCACACATTGCATTTAAAAGACCGGAGGTCATAGGCCGGGGGAAATAAAGATTAAGGAAGACAACTTCATGGCTGACATTGCATTTGAAAGACTGGAGGTCGTAGGCAGGGAGAAATACAGACTGAGGGAGACAATTTCATAGTTTACCTGTAACCAATTAAAATCTTCCAAACAAGGACAAAAGTACTGTACATGTTTTTTTCCAGCATATTTTTTCCTGTGGCAGACTGTGCAGTAAATCATAATGACATGGCAATATAGTAATAATAATGCAAAAATCACACATAATTGCAAGAAAATATGCAAACAAATATAAAAATCAACATCAATACTTCAGTTACGATACTATATGCAAACACCTATTTCTGTTGCTGGGTAAAAAAGCACTATGGCTTTTTGCAAAGTCCTTTAATTTGCCACATTTAATTATGATCTTTTGGGCTGATAATACCTGCTGTTGTGGTGGTCCCAGGCTCATTAAAACTATTATGAATCACACTCAATGCTAGAGAAACTAAGTACTGGAATTTACTGAAAGAAAAGAGGCACTACGGTACTTTCCTTTGAATGAGAGTGAAGCAATTATCCTTACAGCAAGGATTATCCTCTAATAATCTGTTTCAGATGTGTGTGTGCAACTTTCAGCAGTCTACTTTAGAAAATGACATGCATATATCCTTAGCAAAATTCCTCAACTCATTTAGCTACATCTCATTCAAGAAGCTAGGCGATCTGCACACACATATATGCTACATAAACAACTGACACTATTTTACTTAGTCAGGGAGCAAATACTGTATAGGCAAAAATACCAGCTTGAGATAGGCTTTGCAGTTAATACTGTTCTTAATAAGCTGTAAGCCACATAGTGCCAGGGATTGTTTCCTGGCACTGCATTATCCTACCATCATCATCATCATCACTGCTGATTGGCAAGTAAAAGCAGTGCTGTACCTAGATAAAGTTAACTGGCCTTGTATGCCCTAGTGGTGGAATGATCTAGTTATGGAACCTAGCACTGTCACTGAGCATAATTATCATCATTATCAGGCATTATCATTATCAGCTCTACTGCCTATTCCCTCCCAAGGATGGGGTGAGGAATTCTATATTAAAATTTTGAAAGCAAGGGAGCAATTGTTAAAATACTCTGTCCACCTCAACTTGGCTTAAAAGTGATCTGGAAAGGATGCAGAGCCACAATATTGCTATCCTTGTCTTACTCTGCTTCTGGGCTATGAGATTAAGCTACCAAAGACAAAACTCTCAGTCAGGTCAAGGTGGACATACTAAAAAATTTCTAACTCACATTTCAGATGGGTGGTTGTAGCTAGCTGTAGCTGTAGTTGTAGCTGTAGTAGTAGTAATAGTAGGAGGAGGAGTTGAGGTGGAGATATGACTTCAAGACCAATGGCCTAGGGTAACCTCTTCAGCACAGTCAGAGGTATTTCCCCTGAGGTTATAGGCCAATGTATAAGAAATAACACTGAAACACTCAGCCAGCACCACCAACTCCACAGGCAGTGGCAGCACCAACACAGAAGTAGCAGGAACAGGAACAGCAACAGCAGGAACAGGAAAAGCAACAGCAGCTGCAGGAACAGGCACAGCAACAGCAGGAGTAGGAACAGCAACAGCAGCTGCAGGAGCAGCAACAGCAATAGCAGGAACTGGAAATGCAACAGAAACAGCAGGACCAGGAACAACAGCAGCATCAGGAACACCAGCAACAGCAGGAACACCAGCAACCACAGTAGGCCCTGAGAATATGGCAAGTTTTTAGGAGATATCTCATGTCTGCTGATAATCTAACATTTTGTCTGTAGAGAAGTTCAATACAAATCTTAATTAACCCCTAGTCTACTGGTGCTGGTGTGGCACTAATAAGATGGAGAGGGAGCTGCCTGATTAGATTAATTTTTCTTAATCCCATCCCTATCCCCGAACAAGATAAAGGTGGACTGTAGAAGGGTAACTCAGCCAGCAGTCCACTGGGTTAATGTACCGATGAGCCTGGTGTTGCAACTACTACAAATACTGGTACATATGACCTAAGATGAACAAATCCATTTTACATCATCTGTCTGGCTCAATTCCCTGGTTATAATCCCTCAAGTACTCCCTTAATCCTAGAAAGGAAGATGGTGGACTGCAGCAGAACTGGACAGTACCGTACTAACGATCTGCATTATTTACATAACTCTTCTAGAGTAGCATTATTCCTGTGTTAATCTTTTGTTACAACTCAGAACTGAATATGGGAAGATGGCAGTTTAGAAAGACAGATAATGGGAAACAGGGCTGTAGATAGATTTAATTCCTTCACAAAGAGGGCTGTCTCCTACTATGAACAAAGGAGTCTGGTGGTAGCATGCACAGACTATAGGACATCATCAAAAAGGCCTATACTACAGGTCCCTTTGGCAAATTAAAAGATGTCATAGCCAGAAGAAGAAAAATTCCTGCACCTTTTTCCCACCCATGTAGGAGGAGGTAAGCTTCAATAACTTAATACAGTAATAATCAATATTATTATTACTATTATTATTTCTATTATTAAAAAAAATTATTAATATTATGCATGTGAAAGATGTGCAGATTGGCCTAGGAGGAAGGTAAAGCCCCAGATGATTGGAAGTCAGGTATAATTATTCCCTTCTATAAAGGAAATGGGGAAAAAGAAGTGTGTGGTAATCATAGGGGCACCTGTCTTCTCAGTGTAGTAGGAAAAGTATACAGTAGGATACTTATTGACAAGTCAGGGAAATAACATAGGAATTAGTTGAAGAAGAACAGGGAGGCTTTAGGAAGGGAAGAGGTTGTGTAGATCAGATATTCATTCTTAGATCTTTAGTGGAAAAGTGTCTAAAGATGGGAAAGAAGTTGTATGCGGCCTTCATGGATTTGGAGAAAGCATATGACAGGGAGGATAGACAAGGATTGTGGAAAGTATAAAGAATATATGGAATACATGGGAAGTTGCTGAATGCTGTGAAGAGTATGTATGAGGGTGCTAAGGCTGCGGTGCATGTGGATAGTGAACTGAGTGAGTTTTTCTATTTGAAGGTTGGGTTGAAACAGGGATGTCATGTCTCTATGGTTGTTCAATCTGTATATAGATGGGGTTATAAAAGAGATACAAGGTAGGGCAGTGGATGTTGGAGTGGCCCTACTGAGAGAGGGCAGTGTTTGGAAACTCCCTGTACTGTCGTTTGCAGATGATACTGTGTTGTTAAGTGAAGATGAAGGGGAGCTGCAAGGCTTGGTGGATGAGTTTGGGAGTGTGTGTAAGAAACAGAATTTAAAGGTGAATGTAGGAAAGAGTAAAGTTATGGTCTTCGAGAGAGGTGAAGCCAGTGAATGTACAGTGAGACTGGATGATGAGGAAATGGAAAATGTGAGTATGTTTAAGTACTTAAGTTAGGATGGAAGTTTCGAGGGCAAAGTGTTTGAAAAGGTACAACAAGGAAGAAGGGTTGCTGGTTCCTTGAAGGCAGTGATAAGAAACAAGGAAGTGAGCCTGGAAGTGAAAAAGTTATTACATGACAGTATTGTGATACCAACTCTGACGTATGGAAGTGAAGCTTGGACCTTGTTGGAGGGACACAAGTCAAGAGAGAAAGCAGTGGAAATGTTATTTGAGAGATGCCTGTGGAGTCACATGGAGAGACAGACTGACAAATGAGGAGGTGAAGGAGCACTGTGGTGTGGATGTGACAGGAAGCATTAGGAGAAACACACTGAGGTGGCTTGGCCATGTGGAGAGGATTGAGAGTTAAAGACTAACAAGGAGAGTGTATGTGAGTGAGGTGGAGAGGGAGAGAAGGAGGGGAAGCCTAAGGATGAGATGGAGGGATGGAGTGGAGAGGTATATAAGAGAGGGGGGTGTGAACTGGGAGCAGGGCAGTGAAAATGGCAGGGGACAGGGTGACGTGGAGGCGATTTGTTTGTGGCCACCCCATATAAGGGATTAAGGCTTCTTGCAATAGACAGATAGATAGATAGATAGATATAATAATAATAATAATAATAATAACAACAACAATAATAATGAAAATAATAATAATAATAATAATAATAACAATGAGAACTATTCTATGTTTCCAAATGGGCCACACCCCCACTCACCACTGAAGTCCCTCAAATTCTGATACCACCACACAGGCATAACTATCCACACACATATGCACTTCATAATACCCCTCCAATAACCCATCCAACATATTTCAAGTTAAATAAGTTCTGCCAACCCCCGTTGTGTACTCCTTCATACAAAGCTCATCACTTTTTATCCACTCCAACTAACTTTTATCTATTCCAATCATCTTTATCTACTCAGTAAAAAAGTAAATATACACCAAAATATGATGCTGATCCCTGATTTGAATATATCTACACTATCTGTCTATCTAATGCCAAACACCTTAATCCTGTAAGGGGTGGCTACAAAATAAAGAGCCTCCATGTTGCCCTGTCCCCTGCCATTTCACTGCCCTCCCCCTAACTCCCCCCTCCCCCCACTCTCTCATAAACCTCTCCACTCCTCCAACTCATCTCAGTTACCCCAACCCTTTCCCTCAACTCCCTATTCCAAAAATGGAGGATGGTGGACTGTAGGAAGAAAGGTAACTTCTGGTTTCCTGTCCAGATGATCTAGGGACCACAGCAAGAATAAAAAAGTGACAATCGGACACTTACCAGAGTGAAAAAAGATAGTTGGTATTACCGTAATATGGCAGCTGATTGGTATTAATCTGGCAGCTGGTTGGTATAAATTTGGCAGGTGGTTGGTATTTGGCTTTCTTCTCCCCCTTCTCCCTCTCTGTAAGCAATTTCCACAGATGAGCCAACCCACACACCTGAAAAATACATTACACATTAGTCCTTTCCTTCCAAACCTTGATTAACAAAATTATCTGACTGGCAGCAAGAACAATATCACCAGGGGACAGCAAGGTTTAATTACATGGCCGTACCAAATGTGAAATGTCTTTAATAATAATAATAATAATAATAACCACTTCTGTCTTTCTTTCCTTCACTCTTTCCTCTTCCTTCTGCCTATGGGTGACTCTACATTGAGTGACAAGCCAAATGGTTTCCTGTATACCAAGAAACCATTTACTACGCTGGGTGGTAACAATATAACCAAATTATGGCACCTGGCGGTTTAGTGGGTAATGAAGGCAGTCCAATCGGATTGAGCCTGTGTAGGTTTATATCCAAGGGGTGGCTTGGGTTTACTGCTCATGTAATGTCACTCAGGGATGAGTAAGGATGGTCACTCTCATCTTAAATGTCAGGACCAATTTCCCTAGCCCTGGGTTCCCAGGTTCCTCGTGGGGTGACGTAGGACTGGGTGATGGATGGATGGCTTATTTCTCTCTCTCTGTTTCTGTCTGTCTGTCTCTCTTCTCCCTGGTGCTAACAGGCTGGTGGCTTCTTACCGGCATTGCTAGCCACTCTGCTACCCATAAATGAATGATTTATTGAAGGGGTTAAGGGAGGACCAACATGCGCCTCTGATAGTATTACATACAGAAAAGAATAGAGTAAAATAAAAAAGGGCCCTGGTGATAGGAATAAATGATTACAGGGCAAATACAGGGCAGCACAAGGACTGAAATGGTATAAAGGACCATTTTGTTTAAGACTGACATGGATTTTTTTTTAAATGCAAGGAAGAAGGAACTCTAGTGATAGGGATAAATGACTGATTACAGGGCAGATAGGCCTATAGGGCAGACCAGGGACTGAAAAGGTATAAAGGACTGTTTTGTGATAGACTGGTGTACTTTTTTTTAATGCAAGGAAGAAGGAACCAAAGACTAGCAACTCCAAGAAAAAATAAAAACAAGATAATAGTGAATCAAATTCCAGATCTGTTCATTTTGAGATGCCTAGACACATTGTGTTTAAAAGATCAGAGGAATGCTTTTTTGGGGTGGCACTCTATAGTCTGTCAATTCCACTTCCTGGTAATACAATCATCCCTCAACTCCCAACTTATTTCCCTGATAAGAGGGTCACTTCAGCCTGTAGTCAACTAGGTGCACATTTCAGATGAACCTGGGTCTACAACTACTACAGTACTATAACTACAGAGATAGGTCTTGGCAAAGTTTATTTCGATGCACAGAAAATAATTCTCTGCTTGTAATATTTGTGTACATTTGTCCATACCACAAAGAACAAATATTGATCAAGAACACATACACTTGAGTACTTTCCTCTTTACTTTCTTTTGGCCAAAGGGAGATCAAGGGGGGGGGGGGGAGGGCTGGGCCTTCAAACTGTGCACTGATGCAATGCATTAGACCTGTTGCTTCTATATAATTTTTAGACACTTGGTGATATAGTAGGTTTAAGTGTTGCAAACAGTTGTGGCACACAATGGTCTACTTCCCTGGGGTGGTTGGGGTTTATCATCATCATCATCATCTTTGAACTTCCAAGACAGGGTAGGGCCATGACAGAAGTGCTTCCGGGCTACGTTATCCTCCCACATCTTTCTCACTCTCTCAAACACTTCTCTCCCTCTTTCTCACTCTCTCAAACACTTCTCTTCCTCTTTCTCACTCTCTCAAACACTCTTCTTCCTCTTCCCACTCTTCAGTGTACTGCTCCGCTCTCTTGCCCCCCAGCACATAAGGTCTGCCTCTGCCAACATCACCCTCTATATCACTTTCACACTTCCTTTGGTACCTGATCTAAGTGCATTCCTTGTACATGTCCAAAGTGTCTCAGTGTATTCTTCCCTATCCACTCAACAATTCGACACTTCATTTCAATAACCAACCTCTCTTTTTTTTTTTGGGTTCAAATGCTCACATAATTCTGCTATGGGGTGAACAACTGGCCACTGTCTCCTTACTTGTATAAACTTGAACAGCCTTGCCATGGACCCCTACTCTCCTGATGGGGCAACAGGACTGGGTGATGGATGGGTTATCATACAGACCAAATTACTGAAGGCCTGAAAGACGAGTGCATGACTGTGTGGCCCATTTAACTAGGCATGCTGCTGGTAGTTCTCATATATTTTCTTTCCTTATTCTTATTCTATGTCACTGCATCCCCAAGTAGGACCAATTTAGGATGATGTCTATGTAGGTAGGCAAGTCTTCTTTAGCTACTCACTCTGAAACCACTGATTATTCTACCATATGTAAATCTTTTCTCCATAATCTTACGCCATTTCCTTACCCCTACCATGAAGCTCTCCCAGCAGGATCCTACCCCATGTCTTCCTAAGTCTGTATCTGGGCATTCTTCCCCCTATTATTCAAAACTGTGAATGCTCCTCAACGGGCCTCCCAGTAAGTCCAAACCAGTGTGCAACCCTCATGCAAGAACTCTTATACCAAATCTCTCACTGCACACTATCCTTGGTTCTGTCAATGCAGCACTGTTCTCCATCTGAATATCCTCACTTTATACCTTCCAGTGTCTGTATTCTCTTCTCTCTCTGGCCATGTCTCACTGCCATACAACATAAGGCTTAACACATGTTTTCTAAAGTTGTTTGCATAAAAGGAAATATCCCACCATTGTTAGAAGCAACAGTTCCCTAAACTCTTTCCACCCATACACAACAGAATTCCTTCCCCATTTTTGCACATAATGGAAGGCATGATACCCTGTCCTACTTTCCTCACACCAGCTGACTATGACCTCTGTTTATTAGTACTGTACAGTACTAATTTTCAGTTCGTTTACTTCCATTCCATCTTTATACCTCTCCTACTTCTCTCTAGCCCTGTGCATACTGTCAGCAATCAGAGATCATTCATCAGCATATCAAAGCTCCCAAGGTAGTAACTAACTGATAATGACATAACTGCCAGGATATCTGCAAAGGATTCAACACAGAACTCTGATGTATCCCACTGACAGAATTCCTCGCTTCATCCTCCATTCACTCAAGGAGACAGTTGCCCCTTCATGCAGTAGTTTCATCACTATCCTGTCTTCCCCATAGCCCATTTTTACTGTCACCCATGAGACTGTATCAAATGCCTTCCACGAATCTACAAATACAGTAATATAATATATTTTTTTCTCTCTCTCACTCTCTCTCTCTCTCTCCTGAATCAGTCTTGTTAGCTATTTCCTTTTGTGTCCTAGTCTTGTAGGTCTTATGCTTAATCATCAGGTAAAATCATTATTATCATCATCCCAACCTCTTTTCCTATGCAAAGATAGGGTAAAGTAGAGTTCAGAATGCAGGAAAAGAGAAAATATGCTACCGGGTAAAAAGAACTAATGAGTACCATTGCCAATGATATGGAGTACAAAATCAATCTGGTACTACAAAGAAATGTCATGAGTGGTACCAACAGACAAACATTCCAAACTTCCTAAACCCCATGAGGAGGATGGTGGACTGCAGGAGATGGGCAACGTCAGCCTGCAAACTACCAAATTTAGTCTAGATGAGCCTTGAGACAAAATGCGATCACACTCAGACACTTACTAGACAGTGGAAATAATTGCCAACATGATTGCCAGAGATCGAGCAGCGTGGAGAGCCACCATTAAGTGACGAAGGCCAATACACGCAAACATGCGATGGAGAGGTATGGTATGTGTTTTTCTCTCTGCTTCCTCACTCTCTTCAGGCAGTTTTCATGGATGAGTCAACTCTCATCTGAAAATTAAAATTAAACATTAAGCTTTTAGTTTCAGAACCCTGATTAAGTTCAAACAACATTCCCTGGTGACAGCAGAAGTTTGCATGGTTGCATGGATTAAATACAAGTATTTTCCTTAATTTTTCAAGAAAATTTATGGCATGAACTGGGAGGCTTTAGGTGAGCTGGCATGAATAACCTGGAGGCTTCAAGGGGTGGCACTGATATAGCTGGTGGACTGCAGAGCAGCAGACTAGCAACTTCTGCCTGAAATCCACTGGGTTCATGTTGCTCAATGAACTAGGGGCTGCAGTTACTACTACTTCTACTATTAACTTGGTCTAAAATTGCAAATCACCTTGAAATCAAGTTGAAATAATACTCTATGACACTACTCACAAAGAAGTGCCATGGAAAGGATTTTGAGAAACACCATGTTTTTTCTGTCACTGAGTTGAATGAAATAAAACTACAAAAGGGTGAAGTCTAGGCCAGGCCAAGGTGATAGAACTATAATAATACAATTAAAACTTGTGTCATTACCTTACTTAAAGTTTGTGACCCACATTCATGGTTTCTGTCTGTTAAATACATTTGGGGACTAGAAAATGATGCCTGTAATTAATGGTATTCATATAATTAGCTGACTACATTCCCTGATTATACAAACATCCCTCAATTCCCCCCCTATCCCCTGAATTGAGGCTGTAGCAGTTCCACTCCCTGGCTATACAAACATCCCTCAACTCCCTATCCCCTGAATGATGGATGGTGAACTGTAAGAGTAGAGCAATTTCAGCATGCAGCCACTGCATTTACACCTGCTGAAGTAAAATACACACACACACACACACACACACACAGAAAGAGAGAGAGAGAGAGAGAGAGACTATGACCTTGCTTGGTGACCCTGACCATTAACTTATTTTCAAAACTGGATCACTGCATTCTTGGTTTCCTCAGCCCTTCCCGAAGATTGGTCTACACTGGATACAAACTGTTTAATGCCATCAGTCCAGTGACATATTATATTATTGCTACCTTCACACAGTTTTATTCAGCAGGAGCAAGATCAGGATGCGAATAAGTTAGTGGAGACAGCTTCCAATCCACTGAGCTCTATCCAGCCCCACAGATGGTTTCTACAAAGGTTAAAAAAATAGCCTGGAGACAGCCAGAATTACATGAAATGATATCATCAGATGGAAGGTCAGATGATATTGCTAAGTCAGTCTTTGACTAAGCCTTCTGACCTTGACATTTGGCCTAAGAAAAAAAAAAAAAAAAAAAAAAAGGCCAACCATCAACCCTCCCACCAAGTCCACATAAAATAGAATAAAAACTTTATTTTCACACACACACACACACAGGATCTAACACCCACTCTTGTTTTTTTGCAGGCACTGGTATAAGTAGTGACTTCACTCTGTTGACATTTTTCATTTTACTCCTGCTATCACTAAGCAATTTTATCTAGCTTATGAAAAATTTTTAAAAGGAATTACATATGGCCTTTATCAACACCTAAATACGGGAGGCCTTTCCTTAGCTGAATACAATCATCTGGCAGTGGTAAGATTTAGAAAATTCCTCCATTATTCAAGGGGTTAAGTTTAAATAAGCTGGGGCCACCATTTTCACTCCTCTCCTCCCCCCCCCCCCGATGGGCGTTCTAACTTGTACAAAGCACCCATGCGATGATGATAATAATAATAATAATACAGTAATAATAATAATAATAATTGAAATGCCTGCCCCCAAGGGAAACCCAGAGAGGGATGCTGCAACACTACCCCAGGAAGGACCCACACCCACCCCAGAAGGAAACCCTGAGGAGGCATATGGAGAGAGTGACAGGCCCGAGTGAGAAGGACCTAGGTGCACCACGACCCTGCGTCCCTCTTCCTCTCAACACGGCCACCAGCAAGAAATCAGTTCCGGCCAGCTACATCACAGCTGGGCCAGCCCTCGCCAGGATCTGGGTGAGACTGGTCTCTGCACAGTCCCAAGCAGCACCGCGGTGACGGCCACTGTACGTACTGGGCAGGATGTGACGGCCACTGTACGCACGTCTGCTGCAGCCCCCCTGGAACCAGCCCAGTGGTAACGGCCACTGTACGCATGTCGGATGGCAAACCAGGTAGAGGCAGAACTGCAGTGACGGCCACTGTACGCACAGGGGAAGGTACGGCCACTGTACGCCCTTCATCTACCTCCTCCTTAGGGAACACCACCGTGGTGACGGCCACTGTACGCCCTTCATCTACCTCCTCCTTAGGGAACACCACCGTGGTGACGGCCACTGTACGCCCTTCAGCTGTTGTCTCTAGGGCTTGTGGAACCGCAGTGACGGCCAATGTATGCACCAGGGAAGGGACAGCCACAGTATGCCATTCATTTATGGCCTCTGAGACTACCCCTACGGAAGAAGTCCCTGGCTCTGCCCACCACCTACCCGGAGGCCAAGTGGGACGTCTCTCTCTCTCTCCTCACAGGTGCAGCCCCCCAGAGGAGTTGCAGTTTGAGGAGTGGTGGCAAGGACCTATCCCGAGCCCAGGAACCCACGCCCTACAGGCTGCCCCTGGACAATGCCCACCGCTGACGGATGCTACGAGGAAGGGACGCCGCAGGCAGCTCCTGACGGCGGCCCAACCTGGTGAAGACCACAGCCCTCAGTCACCCAGGGACACCCCCAGGACCCTGGCACGGGGCCTCCCGAGCCCCACCTGCAGACGGCCCTCAGACAGGAGCAAGTAAAGGCAGGCATGCCTGTTGGCCCTGTTCAGCCCCAGTCCAGAGGCCACCTCCCAGATCGAGGCCCCACCAGGAAAGAGCCTCCCTGTACGCCAGCCAACAGCCCCACCCGGACGACATCACCTCTGGCAGTAGTTCTGTGCCCTCTATGGGATGGCACGCCTGATGAGCTGCCTTCCATGCCCAGGCACCACCTGTAACTTGCCCAGGCCCGCAGCCCAAGTCAATTAGCCTGACAGTGTCCAATTAAGGCAACATATGTGTAAGGCTGGTCTGCCGAGTTTTTATGCCCTGTTCCTCTTGTAGTGTATTCTAGTTTCGGCCTCGATAGAGAACCCCCGCTATACTCCGTTTTTGTTATTGTGGCGAAGATGCACTCGACAGGTTGGTGATGACTGGCTGAATGCTGCATGTCCGAATAACATTTACTAACCCAAATTTCCGCCTCAGATATGTTATCAATTAATACTGCTAACGGGTAAACAGATTATGAAGTAATGATGCATTCAACCAGTCATCACCAATCTGTCAAGTGCATCTTCGCTTCGGTGTTCTTAGGATAAGTCGACCAAAAACACCTAGCATAACAATAATAATAACATTTTAATTAGCAGCACACACTAATGGTCGTAAAAACATTTATATTCAAAGCAAATTATTCATCAAAACTATGGGTAAACAATGATACCGGTACTCAGTCTTACTCTCGTTTCGTCCCTCGCTTACATTATTATAATTATTTTATTCACGGTTTTAACAGGAAAGGAGAAAAGGAAGGTGGAGTAGGCAAAACGGAAGATAAGTGATCGGAAATTTGGGCGTGGTGTAGGTTTATCTGAAAGATGTGAGAAAATCCTAATAGTAAACAGTGCAGGACAAACTTCCCAATCGTTCTTCTCCCCTTCCCCTCGTCCACATTCCTCACTCTCTTTTATCCCACCTCTTTCCTCAATCCCTTGTTCAACATCGCACCCCCTCCCCCCACATACACAAACATCTGCACCTCGTTTTTCCCCGGCCTCACACCCTTCCTCTTCATTCTCATGCTTCTATCCAACCTCCTCCTGCTTCTCTCCACTCCCTCTCTCCACTCCTACCCACCTCAATGCCACCTGCCCCTCTCTTGCCGCCTTTAGGCGAGTAATTTGCCTAACTACCGCTACAAATGACTTAACCATGTCAACATATTTAAACATGGGTAACAAATAGGTTACAATGCAGTAACTTCATGGGCAAAATAAGAATTATTACCGAGAACTAATGTTGACGCCTCGGGTGAACCGGGTGATCAGCCACTGCTTCTACCACCGACGCCAAGAACATACCCTTTTGGTCATTTCTTATCTAAAAAAAAAATTATACCAAATGATCGTTGTGTAACATTCTACTAACATATGAATGAATTACAAATTAAAATTATCAGTACTTACCGCGTTTTGTAGACGATGAGCAGGAGAGCAAGCAATCACAACACCCACCTGCCCCGGTCAGATCGTCTCTGACTCGCGCAGCTGCACCAGTAGCGTCATCCCAGATCAGAAACTCCCTACCTTGAAACACATTTGCTAGATGGCGTAAAATCGCTACACTGCACAATTAGAGGAAAATTTAAGGTAGACGTTTATCACTCATTCTGCTATGACTCAAACTCACTTGAATGCAATCGTCTGGCGTTGACTAAACTGATAATACTGTGCTGGCGTTGTTCCAACTTTGCGAACGATAATTATAACGGTATTAGCACTTCAGCTTCTCTGAAGAAAACCGTCTGACGTTAACTGGAATAAAATGATAATAAAAGTGACTCGACTAAGGCAGGATAAATTGATAGTTTCTCGTACTTTATCATGTGGTGCTGGAGAAGGATGCCTTGACTTGGCGGCACCGATACGACCAGGCGGTGGAGCTGCCCGGCTAAGCAAACGTCCCTCAGTCCGCTCCCTGTCGCTCCAAATAAAGATGGTGGACTGTGAAAAAAAAAAAATTATTCTGATGTCATTTTGCTATTTCTCTCTAGCAATTGTTTATTATGTGGTTTAAATGTCATTCACGGACGTACTTATGAGGAACTTAAACGTAAATACCCTTTGATCCATAAGGCTGCACTAGACTTCAAATAATCCCTGTCACAGTTTCTCTCTCTCTCTCTCTCTCTCTCTCTCTCTCTCATCACCTTGCACATACACACAAGAAAAGTAGTAACTATTTGTACCTTGCACGCAAACTTACAGGACTTCAGATGCACACACACACACACACACACACACACACACACACACACACACACACACACACACTTGGTGTTCATGTGGCAGGGTAATGTTGGTGGCGTAGACTCTTGAGTGATGGCAGTGATGTAGTAGATTAAAGGTGGTGGTAGGGTGGAGTGTGTTGGTGTGGTGCAGCAAGGGAGGGTGGTGTGGGTTGTGCTGGCGTGGTGGAGTAAGGGTGGTGGTGCGGTGACTAGGATGATGGGGTGGTAGTGCGGTGGAGTAAGGGTGATGGTGGTGTAGTGGAATGAGGGTGATGATGGGGTGGTAGTGTGGTGTGGTGGTGGCGTAGCGGAGTAAGGGTGATGTGGTGGGGTTTTGTGTTGTGGAATGAGAAGAGTGGTGTGGTGGCCGTGTGTTGGAGGAAGTGATGAAGGGGCATGGAAGGGAAAGGAGAGATGAAGAAGGAAGTTGTGAGGAGGAAGAAAGGGTAAAGAGAAGCTGAAGGGCCTTGAGTCTCTCTCTCTCTCTCTCTCTCTCTCTCTCTCTCTCTAAGTCTAAATCAGAGATTGTGTCTTTTGTAACTTCAATATCGTTCCTGTTAAACAAAAATTTTCCTTATTTTTTTCATTACTCTGTATAATTACATGGTTTCTGTATTTTTGTTTACGTTCCCTTCATTTTGACAGCCAAGGAAGAATTAAATTTAGTGATCTATTGCTTCTTTTTCGCACACCTATCATAGCTGTCATTTCTTCTGTAATTTTTTTTTTTTAATGAAAATGTAGCATAAGTGTCTCTGATAAGGCATGCACCAAACAAACACTCCCTGAATTTATAGTGTGGTGATGTACTGTAGATTGTTTTACTGTGTGATGGAGTAAAGTGTGCTGCAGTGTGATGTTGGGTGTGTTATTCTGTGGCGATGTACAGTAGGGTATGTTACAGTGTGGTGGTGTGGGGTGTGATCCTGTGTTGTAGTTTAAAGTGTGCTACAGTGTGGTGATGTTGGATGTTACAACGTGGTGGCGTAAGATATGTTACAGTGAGGGGATGAAGGGGGTGTTACAGACTGGTGGTTAAGGGTGTGTTACAGTGTGGTGGTTTTGAGTGGGTTACAATGTTGTGGTGTAGGGTGTGTTACAATGTGGTGGTGTAGGGTGTATTACAGTGTGGTGGTGTACGATGTGTTACAGTAATGTGATGTAGGGTGTGTTACATTGTGGTGCGGTGTATTAAAGTGTGCTGGGGCTGTTAACGGGGTGTGTTTAAATGAATTAAGTGGGGTGTATCAAAATCAGATGAGGTGTGCTGAATTGAGGTGACGGGTCGGCTTTGAGTGTTGATACTTTTTCAGTTGTGGTGAATGTACTTTAGCCTAGATGACCGATGTGTTAAGTTTTCTGTGCACTGTAGTTACACAGAAAACATGGCATTTAAAGGCTAACAAAAGGATTCTTAATGATCGTCCATTCCCTCCACGTCCAGGTTGATCTTACCTTAGCTGCACGTGTCCTCCTTTCCCGTGCTATTCGCCTCCCTAGGTCCGAGGCAACTACCTGATGGATCCTTCGGGAAGAGGCCGGGGAAGGCCAAGCCCCGCGTATTGATGATGAACGACCCGCCAGCGACACCATACAGCAGTAGGAAAACTATGTGAGGTGCAGCACATCCACTGCTATGATGTGGTATCATTCTTTGGAGGAAGTTAAGACAGCCGGCAGTCGTTAAGCCTTGCAAACTCTACAGTACTCCTACGGCTGACCTACTGTCCCTTCAGAATGTCAATTTTCGTCACAGCCCTCTTTAGATCCCCTGGAATGTTCAGTGACCCATATCTTTATCGTATCACTCGCCCTGATGAAGCGTGGGACATTTTTAAACAGTATCCTGATTTTCTTCCTACTTGATTCCATGGCATATACCGGTATTGATTTACTGGTTTATCATTACAGTTTGTTATTACCCTTGTTTTGTGTAACCTACACGTCCATTTTTATTTTCACACTCGAGTCAATAGCCTACTTATCCTCGAGATACTGTGATCTACTGTGTTAACTGTTATTCTTTTTCATTTTTTTTAAAACTAATCGTCTCATTATTGTCCTTATTGTTTTTATAGTGCTGCCAAGTAACAGAAGCTTTATATGATACACGTGGTAAGGTGATAGGCTAGGGTGTCGTAGAGATGTGGTTGGCCTGGGTGTGGTAGGGGTATGGTAGGCTGGGGTGTGGTTGGGTTGGGGTAGTGGTAGGAATTCTGGTAGGCTGGGGTTTGGTAGCTGTTGTAGGCTTGGGTATTGTAGGTGCGTGGTAAACTGGGTGTAGTAGGGGTGTGGTAAGGCTATGGTGTACGAGTAGTAGGTGGGAGTGCAGGAGGGTGGGATGTGACTGGGGTATGGCAGGCTGAGGCATGATAGCGGTGAGGTTATGTCATAGCCACTGACGTGGTAGGGATGTGGTAGACTGGGAATTGCGTGTATGTATGTGTGATTTTGTGCATATGTATACGTGTGTATGTACAGTATACGAGTGTGCTCATTTGGTTGTGTATGTGTGTGTGTGTTGTGTGTATGTTTGTGTGAGTATATGTGCTTATGTGTCTATATAGTCTGTGGGAGTTTACTGTATATGTATTTTGATGTGCATGTGTGTGCATGTTGGTGTTTGTGGGTATGTGTGTGTGTGTGTGTGTGTGTGTGTGTGTGTGTGTGTGTGTGTGTGATTAAGGGATTTTCGTGTGTAGGCGGTGTGAAGTTATGTGTTTATGTGTTTCTACATAATTGTGTTTATCGCTGAATGCATGTATATCTAACTGTGTGCTTCGGTGCATGGTTCTTTGTATTTGTATATATGTGTACGCCAGTCTATCTATCTATCTATTGCCAGACGCCTCAATCTCGTTTGGGGTGGCCACAAACAAATCGCCTCCAAGTTGCCCTGTCCCCCGCCATTTCACTGCCCTGCTCCCAACTCACACCCCCCTCTCTCATATACCTCTCCACCCCATCCCTCCATCTCATCCTCGGCCTCCCCCTCCCTCTTCCCCCCTCCACCTCACTCACATACACTCTCTTCGTCAGTCTTCGTCAATAATATGAATACCAACAAACGACACATTACATTATACTGATAATGACTGTAAACTACTGAGGCCTGTAAACTGCTGATGACTGTAAACTGATTATTCCTGTAAACTTTTGATGACTGGAAACTGCTCATGATTTTAGCTCCTGATGACTGTAAACTGTTGAGGACTGTAAACTGCTCACGACTGTAAGCTGCTAATGTCTATAAACTACTGATGGCTGTAAACTGCTGATGACTAAACTGCTCACGACTGTAAACTACTGGTGACTGTAAACTGCTGATGGTTATAAAGTTGCTGATGACTGTAAACTACTGATGACTGTAAACTACTGATGACTGTAAACTTTTGATGACTGTAAACTGCTAATGACTGTAAATTGTTGATGGCAGTAAATTGCTGATGACTGTAAACTGCTAATGACTGTAAATTGCTAATGGCTGTAATGATGCTGATGAATGTAAACTGCTGTTGGCTGTAAACTGCTGATGTCTTCTCCCACCGCCTGTAATGCTCTGACACCGTCCTGAATGACAGGGTTGGGGCCAATGAATGAGGCTGAGGTTGCATCCTATACAGAAGAAGATCACTTCATTGCCTCTTCAGCCAGAAGTAGTAGTTGTTCATCATCATCTCATCATCATCATCATCGTCATTATTATTATTATTATTATTATTATTATTTTTATTAGCAGCAGCAGCAACAACAGCAGCAGCAGCAGCAGCAGCAGTAGTACAGTAGTAGTAGTAGTAGTAGTACTGCTACTACTACTACTACTGCTATTTCTACTACTACTACTACTACTACTACTAGCAGCTGTAGCCGCAGCAGTAGCCCCAGGTTCTTCTGAAATGTTAATCCAGAGGACTGCAGGCTGAAGTTCCTCTCATTCAGTCCATCATTCTCCTTGTGGAGGATAAGGAGGGAACAGGGATTTTTTCATATCTGGGCAGAGAAACCGCCCAGTTATATGAGTGTCACCACGTGAAGGCGTCCCTCTCCAACACCTCTTTTATTCTTGTGAAGGCGTCCCTCTCCAGCACCTCTTTTATTCATGTTACTACATAATGACATTATTCAACTTTTTCATTCAGTCCAGTACAGAAGGCACTGATGATGACGTCATTTGGTTCTGTGACTTCCATCTAACTTAGTAAATGGTTTCATGGGTTGCAGGACATCATTCAGTTTTTCAGGGTATAGTCACCTGAGGGCCGCATAAATCGAATAAATGGATGGTGGGTGTCCTCACCTATGTGCATGAAGCATACCCGCATTATGGTGATTTGGAATGAAGGGTGGGAATAAAAATAATGCTTCAAGCCACCTCCCCGCCATTCAGCTTTACCACACAGCTTATGGGAGAGGAAGGCAGAGAGGAAAGGTAGGAAGAGGGGGAGGAAAGACAACGAAAGAAGGCAAGAGGGAAGGAAGATATAGGACAAGAAATGAGAAAGAACGAAATATATCGAAAGACGGAAGTGAGTTATTACAAGAAAATAGCAGATAGGAAGGAATAAGTCGAAATGTCGGAGGGAGTGGAAGAATCGAGATGAATGGAGGAAACGACAATCGAGAGAGCAAAACGGAATGAAGAAAAGAGGATGGCAGATAGGAAGGAAGATGAGGATATACTGCACAGAGAGGAAGGAGCGAGGAGAGGGAGGAAGGGAAGGAGTAGTAAAATGAGGAGAACAAGATAAAGGCAGATCGCGAGGAAGATGCGGGGACTGAAAGCAGAGGAAAAAGTAGAAGAGGCAAGATGAGTACAAATCAAAGAGTACGAAAGATTGGCAGATAGGAAGAAGTGGAGGTCTAAGGTAGAGGAAAGGAGCGAGGAGAGGAAAGAAAAGACAGATATGGAAGAAGAAAAGGGTAATTTGGAGGGAGAAGAGAAGACAAAAGAGAGGAAGGAAAACTGGAGAGGGGAGGAAAGGAGAAATTAGATGAAAAGTAAGATGAGAGGAAACTACGAAGGAGAGGAGAGGAGAAAGAAGAGAGGAGAGGAGAGGAGAAGAGAAAAGAAAGGAAAGGAGACAGGTAAGTAAAGTAAGAAAGGTAGGTCGAGACAAGTGTGAGAGGAACGAAGAGAAAAGTAGTGTGAAGAGGAAAAGAGCAGAGGAGAGGAGAGGAGAGGAAAAAGGAAAGGAGGAGGAGATGAAATGAGAAGAAACGAAAGGAAATCAGGGACGAAGGGAAGAAATATGAAGACAAGCGAGAGAGGAAGGGAGGGGGGAGTGAGGAGAGGATGAGAGAAGGGAGGGAGGGAAGTAAGGAAGGAATAGCGAGACAAGCTTGCGAGTAAAAGAGGGACGTTCTCCATTAGCACCTCCGAGCCTCCCATCACTCTTACTTCATTAAATGCGGTAAAACTGTAATGGAGGAGTGACCCCCCATTACCTCTTAAAACAAAGCCCACTCTCCTTTCCTTCCTTCCTGCTCGCTCCCTTTAACATCCCCCTTCTCCCTCGAGACTATTAACCTTGCCCTTCCTCCCTCTTGAATCTTCCCTCTCTCCTTCCCCTCTCACTTCCCTTTCAGCCTTCTCTCTCTTCTTCAGCATCATCTCTCTCTCCCTCACCTTTCAGCATTCCCAGCTTCCCTGCCATCTTTATTTAGTCCTATTCCTCTCTCTCCTCCTCCAGCCTCCCCTCTCTCCTCGAGCCTCCCCTTCCTTTCCCTTGAGCCTCCCCTTCCTTTCCCTTGAGCCTCCATATCCTTCTCTCTCACCTCTTTGAACCTCTCTACCCTCTGAGCCTCTCCAACCTTCCATCTCTCCTCTTTGAGGCTACCCACCCTTCCTTCTTTCCTTTTTGAGCCTCCTCTTCCTCCCCTCTTCCCTCCTTGCGCCTCCTCTCGCTTCTCCCTCTCTCCCTCCCTTCTTTAACACTGCTTTTAAGGAACCAGCAACCTTTCTTCCCTGCTGTACCCTTTCAAGCACTTCACCCTTCAAACCTCCATCCTTACTCATCACACTACCCAAGTACTTAAACGTACTCACATTTTCCAATTCCTCACCATCCAACCTCGCTGTACATTCACTGACTTCACCTCTCTCAAAGACCATCACTTTACTCTTCCCTACATTCACCTTTAGATTCCGTTTCTTACACTCCCAAACTCATCCACCAAGCCTTGCAGGTCTCCGTCTTCACTCAAAAACACAGTATCATCTGCAAACAACAGTACAGGGAGTTTCCAAACACTACCCTCTCTCACCAGGCCACTCCAACATCCACTACCTTACCTTGCACCTCTTTTATTACCCCATCCATGTACAGATTGAACAACCATGGAGACATGACACATCCCTGTTTCAACACAACCTTCAAAGAGAAAAATTCACTCAGTTCACCATCCACACGCACTGCAGCCTTAGCACCATCATACATACTCTTCACAGCATTCAACAACTTCCCACCTACTCCATATATTCTTAATACTTTCCACAATCCTTGTCTATCCACCCTGTCATATGCTTTCTCCAAATCCATGAAAGCCGCATACAACTTCTTTCTCATCTCTAGAAACTTTTCCACTAAAGATCTAAGAATGAATATCTGATCAACAAAACCTCTTCCCTTCCTAAAGCCTCCCTGTTCTTCTCCAACTAATTCCTCTGTTCTTTCCCTAACTGTCAATAAGTATCCTACCATACACTTTTCCTATTATACTAAGAAGACAGATGCCCCTATGATTACCACACACTTCTTTTCCCCCCTTTTCCTTTGTAGAAGGGGATAATTATACCTGACTTCCCATCTTCCGGGACTCTACCTTCCTCCCAGGCCAATCTGCACATTTTCCACATCCATTCTACTACTATCTCTCCCCCACACTTCAGCATTTCACCACACACACCATCAATTCCTGGGTTTTTCGAGCTAGCAGTGTTGAATATTGCCTTCACGAACATCAGCATTGCAATTAGATTTTACATATGCCAAATAGCATCGTCTGGAATTGAGAATAAACTAGGAAACTGTCACGATTAAGGGACTCGGTCTTAGTATCCTCATTGTTTTAGTGATGATGTGGAAGACGTTCAGTTAAAGAAAATTGGTTAATATTCCTGAAAACGTCTCCACAGCTCTTAAATGTCACGAATTACTTTTTATCACATTTTTAGTTTATTCTTCTTTGGTTGTAAACTGTATAGCAGCTGTATAAGTGTAAATATGAGACAGGGCAGCCTGATGTCTGGAGGATGGGTAAAATGGAGGAGACCGGTTTGTGGCTACCCCATCTGGGATTCAGGCATCTGATTATAGATAAACAGAAGCAGTCAAGTTCTTAAAGATAAGGGTATATGAAACCCTTCACACATTTTAGTCATACATTCTATAAATACTGCTTCAGTGGTATTTCTTCCCCCTCCTTTTACCTACGTTTCTCTTTCTCTCTCTCTCTCTCTCTCTTGTAAGGCTTACAGGAAACCATTAGGCTTGTCACCCAATGTAAAGCCACCTGAAAAGGAAAGAGTAATAACAAGTGATATGAAAGATTTAAGAAATGGGAACGAGGGGGTAGACAAAGATAAAGGTGAAGGAAGGAGGAGGCAGCGCTATATGAAGTGAGTGGATGATGGTCGCCACCACCTACCACCTTAACTCATGTAATTAACAAGTATAAGTTTTCTGGTTCCGATGGTTCTCAGCCGGCAAATGTGGCTAGTTGGATTATTAGTTATCCCACATATGAACGTTAAATAACCCAACGAAAGTCAGTTACCTCAAGCTATTCAGAGATGAACCTAGTTAAGTTTTCACACCAAATTGTATAGAACATTCCTTAGTTCATCCAGTTAATTAATCTTGATTTCAATAAAATCCGCAGATAAAGATTCCTAATAAAAATTAATTGGGATTAAGTTACTGGATATTAGGGTTTAATACACAAGCCGATTTTTTCGTTGCCATCTATCTACTTTATTAAAGTTTTGACTTTGATGTAGGAAAGTTACAGCCTCAAAGCCTTCAATAAGAGCTTTAAAGCATTAGCATTATGAATACAAAATGTTACCCAGAATCAAGAGGTTCATCCGAGCCCTCTTCGCTCCTTCCCACCGTCTCCAGAATAACGAATGTTTTTTTTTTTTCTTTGCAAGAGCTCCTTCCTAATTGGCATCCTTGAAAATAGGCTTTTAGTTATACAACGTTGAGTACACAGAATGCTGGAATATTTGGCAGAGTGCCGTGATTGACACTGGGGGATTTCATAATCATCGCCTTGGATATTTATTTTTTGCACTTAATACTAAAAACCCTTTACTAGTCCTTTACATTTCAATAATAATGACAATAGTTTAGGATGGTGTTAAAGGCGTAATATGAAAATTAAATCAGTAACGAAGAGGTGCTTCCAAGCCTCCAATGCCAATTTAGAACATTGTCTTTAAGAGTGCAGAGGCTGAACCAGCACAAGAAGGATCCTTTGGTTTCTTTACTATGGAGCCTCAGTTTAGGTAAATTCATACGAAAAGCCAAGTGTACAAGAGTTGCCTCGTCCTCGACCTCCCCCCCAGCCCTTTTTATCTAGCTGTAGTAACTCCATTTTTCTTCAGGTCTTTGAAAATTAAAGCTAAATATTAACGAGGGGAAGGGGGGTCTGATTCCCTGGACCCCCTCCTCTGGGTCGGCCACTGGATTGCTAGGAAATAATCAGTTGGCGAGTGAAGAAGGCGATCGACAAGGAAGCAGATTTAGAGGAAAGGACAGAGCCAACGCTAATGAATTTAGTTACAGATTTATTAAGTTTTGTCAACATAAAACTATAGAATAAAAAATCTTCAACAATAACATTTCAAGTAACAATATGTTCGATGTGTACATAAAATAACGTCAGTAATATACATTAGTATTGCAATTATATATTGCCCATTAATTTTGTTGTAACATTTCTATATAAAAGACTGAATAAAAGTTAAACTTACTGGTGTTACAAGTCAAAAGCTATAATAATTCGTCTACGCTCAGAGATCAAATCTCTTAATCTTAAAATTCTATTTCTTTGACAGGTCGTAAACATATCGTCACATTAATACCCCACCAAAGTAGTACCAGAGGTATATTCTACATTAGCGTTTGAAAAGTGCCTGTGATCACAGGAGGTTATGTTGGTGCGAGGTACAACAGAGCCGTTCATGACCAGGCGAGCCAGGACGAAGGCACGAGACTCCCGACCCAGCAGCAGGTAGTGTGTGGGCCAGGTGAAATCTGGCGAGGTGACACCGAGAGCGGGGTTGGAGAGGTGCTGCGTCCAAGTCACTCCCTGGGTACTCAGATACGCTACTTCCTTCAGAGTTTCTCCTGAAAGTGTGACGAGGGATTTAATCAATGTCTATTGAATAAACGAAGTTAATCAAGGCAGATTAAACTTTTTGCCAAGTCTCAATCCTCGCCAAGCGTGATTTGTTTATTTCCGGCCCAAGGCCTTAGCCTATTCAAGCTCTATGTACAGCCAGGCGGGGGGAAGTTCCGTTACTATATCAGTTTCATAAAATACTCCTAGGCTAGGGAAAAAGTTGCATTTTTAAAATACTTTCCCGGGCACTGAACTCTATTCTGGGTACTAGAAGACGTACTCGGAGGGAAGGCATTTGGCTGGTTAGGTGTTAAACTTTTCCAGGAAGTTAACTCCTGTTTTGGATCTGGCTATCGCGATGCTCAATATGAACAAAAATTTGTCAGTTTATCTTTCCAAACTAGAGCTAACGAGATACACCTTTCCTTGTTGTCTGTCAACAGCATTAAAGTAATACAGCTGCAAGTGGTTAGGAAACAGATAAAGCCAGGATTCCGGAGTCTTTAGTATGTGCATGAATGTGCGACTCTCTGCAGTTTCCCCCCCTTTTTCTGTGTTCTGCCTCCTCGTATTTTTAGTCGAGTATGTGAGTCAGGTAAACGAGATAAGCTGGGAGGTACCATTTCAGTCCAGCACATTTTGTCTTCGCTGCCACCTGATTTTTGTGCTGTATAGTGAAGGTGTTAATGAATGCTTCAACACGTACTGGTCTAAACGCCAAAACCAAGGAAAGTCGTTTGGTGACAGGAGTAACTATAAAATATATGCCTCTAGAACGAACGGATCAACATTCCTCCCCCCTCTCCCTCCAACTTTGGCCACTCACCGATCAAAGTGTAGACTACAGTCAAACCTCCCTCCTGCACTGCCACAATAACCCAGGATCCGCTGTGGGCTGGACCAACGTGGAAGGTGGTTAGGTGGGTTCTGGCCATCATCACTCTTAGGTCCATCCAGGTCAGGGTGCGGTTGGCCAGGTCAACAAGGGATAACTGGGGTGGAGGAATGACAGGTCAAGTATCAAGGGTTTGCATTTACTGTATGAAGCTTCCTTATTTTTATAAACTAGTTTCAATTACAGTCCATTAGATTTTTTAGTGTCCAATATTTTGAAATGCTCGAACTATTTGGTAGTTGTTTGTGAAGACCACAGTACAGGGACACTATCAAATTTAACAGATAGAGGAACATTGTCACAAGATTGCGAAGGGGAGTCCTATTTGGTGTACAGTATATCCTTTGTTAGTTATCAAAAGGGGAAGGCAGGGAGAGGTTAAAGTGTAAAAGTTAGTATTATACAGGACACTGCTTTCTCTAAAACTTATAATACCATCAAAAAATAGTGTCACTTGTTTCAGATAACTGATAAAATTTCAGCAAAAAAGCGCCCCTCAAACTGGGTACAATTGATGAAAAGGATAATTTTTTACTAAAGTACTTAGTTTTAGCATTAGACTATCCATCCATCCATCATCTAATCCTACATTGCCTCATGAGGAGCGTAGGAGCCCGGGGCTAGGCAGTTGGTCCCGACATTTAAGATGAGAGTGACCAGCCTCGCTCATTCCCGAGTGGCATTACATGAGCAATCAACCCCAACCACCTCTGGATATAAACCTTCACCGGCTCAATCTAAGCTTTCGAAATTATATACCAGTGAAAATAGTTTCTTTTTGTGGTACCTTTTGTCAACTATCAACTAGAGTCCTCTCACCCTGGTTTTGCTCATTTGCACCACGTTTGTCATTTTACCCATTTCTGCTTCGTCTTTGACAGCTCTGCTTCGTCTTTGACAGCTTTCCAGTGTTGGGAAATGCTCATTTTAGATTAATCAGAGATTATCCGTAAAGTGGGTGAAAGTACCTCCAAGATAAATTCTTCATCGTGCATCTTATCCTCCCTAGTGACTGAAAGGAGCAGCAATACCGGTCCTGCTCCACCACCTCTTCCAGCACTGCCCTCCATCAGGGCACAATCGTCAATGCTCCTCTCCACCACGACTTGCTCCCCTCCCACGTCCCCAACGTACAGCCGCCCTTGCCGCCCGCTGCTACCGAAGGTAACTTCGGTGTGGGAGCGGGTGAGAAGGCTGGTCGAATGCTCTGTGGGACAAAGATGGTGATTTTAGAATTAACCTTTTCAGTCCAGTCTATGAAGTATCTATGCATAATCCTTACATAACTGTGACGCCACAGAGGGTGGCTATTTTAAGATATCAGATATCCTATGTTGGCAGCCCTACTTTCATAAACATGCCCTGTACTGCTGACATTTTAACATCCTACAAGTGTACAAGTACACTATGCACAAACTATAGTCTGTATGAATGGCACAGATTCAGGATACCACTGGATCATTCCTGAGTCATACTTTTACAACACTAGAGCTAAAATTTTTGCAGACCCTCTACTCCTACTCCTGGTGAAGGAAAGTTTTACCCAGGGCTTCATACCGAACAATGACCTCTGCCCACTGTTAAGCAGTGTTCTCAAGTTAGTTAGACTGCACGAGGGGAAAAAATCGCACCGATTACAAAACCTGTTCACTACCAACATCAGGTCGCTGTCTGATGCGAAAACGCTGGCAACAGCTTTCATTAAGGGTATGGATAAAGAGCAAACACTATGCCTTTCAAGTGTACGATATATTCTGGCTGCCTCTTCAGCGTTATAAGAACCTTAAAACCCCCATTAACCATAGTTACCATTACTTTTTTCCGAATAGTTACCAGACACTCAGCTCACTGAGGAGCTCTAGAAGAAAAGACGCTGGAGAAAAAAAAAAAAAAAAAGTACTATAATACTGTGTACTGAAATGGGTACAGAGTTGTTTTTATACCTTCAAAACTTCATGTTTAATGCAGAAAGGTAAGCAGAAGGGAATATAATTCAGAGGCCGAGAGGTGTGAAGGTACTGACTATGTACGCATTAATTTTAAAAACTTAGTATTTTCACCCATTTTAAACCTTAAGCCACTAACAAAGCCCCAGTTCTTAAGGTTTGGTAAAGGCATTCATAATGGATTCAAGTGTCCTGAAAAACGAGAACTGCATAAAGTTTAAGGAAGAAAATTAGAAATTGTTCTGTCCGAGAAGCAGAGTGATTTTCAGTCTTACCGACATAGTCCCGTTGTGAACTGGTCTGCTGCAGGGTGCCGGAGTACAGGGTGAATAGGTAAGTGGTGGTACGGTCGACGGAGTGTACCTGAAGTCTCACCACACCCGAGTCTCCAGACACAGGTGACATGGACAGATACTTCCCAGGTGCCAAGTTCTTGTGCAGCTGTAATAGTAATTTGAAACTTTGGTAACAAATTATTTACAAAATACTGTACTACTACAGGGCCTTTTGAGGCCATTTTGTTAATGCTGATGAAAGTGGAACTAACGTATGATTTAAGGACAATCACAAGAGTGTTTGTGGCATCCTTTTAGTTGTGGATGAAGGAATTATTACCAAAAGGCCAGACACCTTTGCGGCCCATATCCCACCTGCAGTTCGATACTTCATTCATTTCTTTGTTCCCTGATTCTGCCTCCCGCATACTGCACACGAAAATTTAGGTTTGGACGATTTAAAAATTTCCTCCTCGAATCCAGCGAAGTCTTTGCATATCGGTTTCAAACTTTTATTCGGCATGAGACTTTCTAGTGAGGTAGCTAGATTATGCCTTTTATTAGGCTTTTTAATAAATGGACATATTATATGGAGGTAGCTAGAAAAAAAAAAAAAAAAAGATTCCACCGTACTTACGGCGTTAGTGCCAAATGTGGCTAATTTTGGCAATAACATTTGATTCTAGCGCTCTAACTCACAGGCCCGTATTCTAAGCGGCACAGAAGGCTTTGTAGACCTAGAAATTGTTTATTGCACCCTATTACAAACTTAAAATCTGCACAAGAAGCATTTTAGACGGTATGAGTATTTTGCAGAAAAATAGCTAAGAAGAGGTGCTACGAAGCCCGTCACGTCACCTGCAATGAGAGCCTCACCTTGATTCTTGTTTCAGAGTTCAGCTTCCAGATTGCGCTGCCGCTGCCGCCACACCCGTCATTACTGGACCTGGCTACCGCAACGTATGCCTGGAAATAATGAGCAGGTTTTCTAAGTTTACCATATATCTCATTATGCAAGTCCCCATGTAAATTTCCATGCGCAACAAAGACATACTAGGAATCTATGCAGGTCATACTGGTTACCAAAGCTCCCCACTAACACTACAAGAGGTACACTCAACATTGTTTAAAGCAAGGTACCGGAACACCACTAATTAAAAAAGGAAAGTTTAATACAGCCGTTTCAAGCAATGCACTAGAACTCACCACGCCATAAGATTCCCCAAGGAAGAGCCAGTGGTTCCCCCATCCAGCCTGAGCAGCCGAGCCACTGATGCGTGCCACCAGACCTACTGGGGTGCCGGCCAACTCGAACCAAGTTGACTGGCACTGACCCGCCCCGCCCCAACTCACCACCATGAAGCTCTTCTCGAACGCCTGGGACGCATTAAATCCACGAACCGATTATAAATTAATTGGGTGGGGTTAAAATGGATTATATCTCCTAATTAAGAAACCTGATGGTACAGCCTCTTTCAAAAGTTTCATTTCTCCTGACCTGTAACTCATTTGTCTGGATAGTTAAACTTTGCCACTACAACAATTACCAAAACTCTTATTTTATGACAGCGAAAGGAAGAGGAACGGAACTTAAGCAGGCAACAGTTCATGGTAGCAGAATGGTGGGAGAAATATGCCCTACAATAACCTCGCTGTGTTTGATAATTGTGCTAAAAAAAAAAAAAAGGGGGAAGATTAAAGTGTGTGAACCGTGAAGTGAATTTTTCTGCAGGCGAGTCAAGACTCGTTTCTTATAAGCATTTGCTACAGCTAGAACTTAAAACTCGAGGCAAAAATTTAGTGGTGGTGCTTAAACAGCGCTCACTGTGAATGTGGTGGAGGCGTTGTGGGGATGCTGGAAGTTACCCTCCTGAACACTCTGGAAGAACCCAATATCGTGCACCGCGTTCTGAAGTTCTTTGTACAGAGGAAGGATACGACTACACGTCGATATGAACGCCTCCTGTCGAGTGGTTAAAGTTTGGTGTCTAGTATGATTCATAATTTTACAATCTCATGAAGGAAATATAAAAACAAACATCGGTATTAAACTAATTATGTCACCAACTTCCCTATTTTTATCAATTTCATACATAACTAGTACTATGAACACTATCCATATTTTAAGGCTTTCAGGAATATACGTATATAATTTATTTTGGAATACCTACTGTTTACTGTTCTATGATGCATAAACACATACCGTCAGTGCCCTGTTCATTGCGTTGTACTGAGAGAGTGTCCTGTTTACTTGATCCACGACAATCAGTTCTGTTATGTTATTCCGTTGGTTGAGCTCGACATCTTTCTGTTGGGTGAATGGGTTATGAAAATATATTGCCACGACTTTCACAGCCTCCTCCTCCTCCTCCTCCTGCTGCTCCTATGAACGAAGAACTACCTTCTCTCTCCAAAGGTACCTAATTATCCATTCCCACCTATAGTTTGTCCGTCATTGCTCAGAGATTTCTGTCCTTTTGTAGGTTACTTCCTGCAGATAAACTGTAGAACGAGTTCTACGGCTTTAAATCTTTTCCATAATATTTCTCCCTATCATTTATTCTAATAATCTTGATACAGATGGGGAAGCAGATGGTAACTGGACCAAGTAAAAAATGAACAGTATAGTATTTAAAGATGGCATCAAACATTTTATCCATTCCTTCGTAATTTCCTCAGCTCTTTCAGATAGGCTATTTCTTGCCGATACCAGTTTTACTCAAGAGCACCTTAATCTCCAGCCCTAAGTAACTAATACTATTCAGAGACGCGCAAAAATTAAAGAAAAGAAAAGCAAGAGTTCATAACCTGGAACAAATTACAGTAAGCATTTTTTAGGTCTTCAACTGACTTCAGTAGAATTTTATGTTTCCTTTCTCCAGACGGTGTTGGTAACATTGGAAACACTATATGCATTCATCCTTTCCGCTTCAGCTCTTCCTCCTAAGCAGGATTAAAGAGTCTGAAATTAGCAAGAGCACAAGTATCGGTCACCAGTCGTTAAGCTATATACAGTTGTCAGTATATATATGTAAAGAATTAGTAACATTCAAAAGTTACTGTCTTTCCTATTTTTTTTTTCCAATGTTACACCTAATTACTTTTGTAAGTTTTCAGTTACTCAAGACTCATAAGCTACAGTACAAAAGCTGTCAAGCTACAGAGTTTTTAATTCAGAAATTAATATAGTTCTGATGTAAAAGCCTTTATAATACAGGAATTAGTAAAGATTCGTTACCGACCATAAAACCTTTATAACCTACAGAAATTACCATAGCTTTTTTATTGCTGATGTGGCCCTTAATACCTACAGAAATTATCTTTCATAGTCTAGATTGGTAATCGCTCACCTTGAAGATGACGGGCTGCAGGAAGATTAGGTTGCCAGAGATCGTAGCGGGGAGGTCAACGAACCAGGCGGACTTCAGAAGAAGGGGCACGTTTACCCCCGAGACGATCCCGGGTAGGACGGTCAGGGTGGATGTCACTACGGGCACTTTGAACTCTACCGACCCTGTAGTGTTTGAAGAAGTTACACCTATGCTGCCAACATTCATTGACGTATGCTTTAGTAACAAGAGAAGGTCGCGATTAGACAAGAAAAATTTAATGAAGAGGTGCCTTCATGTCCAAGCTAACAAAATGCGGCCAAAAAAGGTAACGTGTCTAATGTCCTCACTTCGATTCTCAATGGGCCGATTTATACAAACTGCTCAAGTAGAGAATTTACTATCAATTCCATCTTGCCAGTCAGAGGCAATTCTACGTCAACAAGTATACAGTCTTAAATTGCACTACTGTGTCGTGTATACTATCGCTGGCTTCTTAAGCCACGAGTTTGAAAGTTGGCCCAAGAACACAAATACATACGTACAGTCTGGGAAAGTTCCGCATTACCCACCTCCCGAAGCACTGATTTGAGACGGGTGGTTGTGAAGAGGCAGCCAGACCTCATGTGTCTGGTAAATGAGTGTGAATCAGGAGGCGGCGGGGGATTGGGGGCAGAGGAGGGTTTGATGATGAATTGGGAATCACGTGTAGGACTGCAATGTACGATTTGGCCGGTGTGTTCGAGTTACTTTAGTAAGGATAAATGCAAATATGATGCAAGCATTTTACGAAAGTACGTAGATGTCTGTAGAGTTAATGTTGTCAGTAAAGTTATAGAAGTCTGCTGGGTTCGAACAGGGGTTTGAATGCTTTCATTCCCTCTAGCCTTTAACAGGAGAAGTTTCCCCAGAGATATTCGTAACGATATAATATGTATTTATATTTAGTGTTTACTTGAAAACGAAACCTCTATTATCTGTATCTATATACCGTATATAGATATGTAAATTCTCTAATCTATTTATCCACTGTCAACCCACAGAAAACATCCGCCTGCAAACGTTTCGAGTGTTATTCTGGCAATTATTAATCTCGAACTTAAGAGTCTAGGATAGTGTGTAATAATAATAAAAAATATATATGAACGATGAACAGGTTTCTCGTTTTCCTTCAGACCGAAGGGCATGGGAAGTCCTAATCATATGATCAGAGTCTGTAACTATCATTCCTATCGAACATTACAAAGCGAAGGCAAAGAAGCATACCTTTGACAGTAAATACGTATCGATACGGTGACTTTAGCAATTCTCCAAACTCTCCCACCCACTCACAGTTACCAGACAATCGAGGTCTAGCTGCTGCTTCCCGACTATTCGTCAACCACCAATGCTACGAACAGTGGGCAATGCGGAACTTTCCCTGACAGTATATACCCTGTATCTCCGTAGGTTGGTGTAGACTGACAGCCTGAGAAGAGAGGTCCACCTTGACTGCGGTTCCCACCCTGCCGGTCACCTGGACGTCCCTCAGTACCTCCACCCGTCCAGCCAGCGTCACCGGACCTCGCAGTGTCTGACCGCCCACAGCCTAACCAGGGATAAAGTAGGCTTAAGTTTATGTTTACTGACTGGACGAAGGTAATAGGCAGACAATTTTCAGTCTTAATCTTCCCCTAGAACAACTTGCAGTAGCCAATTTACATCCAGGTCCCTAACTATACTGTTAGGCGATGAGGGAGGGGTGGAGGTAAGTGAACTGTTTGGCCACAGGGAAAAAAAACCTTATTGAAAGCTACAGTAGATTTGTTAAATGTATGCGCAGGGTCGGGTGAAGGCTTTTATGTAAAAAGTTTTAACATTCTCAACTAACCGAGGTCAGTCTTTTTACCACCCAATTATGCCCTGCCGAACACTATACCTTCATCGTGTCCGAAACCTCTTCGGGAAGCCTCCAGGAGTTGACGAGGCCCTGCACTGTGACGTCGTTGGTGAGTGCTGTGGCCAGGGTGACGTGTGAAGTCATGGTCTGCTCCGTGTTGGTGGTGAGGAAGTCCGATACCCTCACACCGTTCAGGGTCACGGCATTCAGCTCTCCAGTCACCAACAAGTCCCTGCTGAATGTCTGATGGCACGACAGGATATAATCATTAACACCATTAAACTATCATGCCACTGTTACCAACATACCATTTTCACCATTATCATACAGACCTTCTCATCCAAGGACTGGGTTAGGATGTGTGTTTTTCAGTCCGGTCAAGCATTTTATTCGTTCAATCTTGTTATCTTCAGATCTTATTAATCTAAGGACACTTCTCACTGAAGGATTTGACGGAAGCTATGTTCATGCCCTCTAGTTCAAATACCCCATCTTTAGCTTAAGGAGATAAACAGTCATCCTACTGAATCAAAGGTCCCTTTGGTACAGATTCTGACAAATTCCGATTAATTTCACTTTCCAAGTAATAACCTTAAGTCGTAATTATTCGAAATCAATATTCCAAAGTTTCATAACTGCAACTCAGTGATATGTTGTCCGAAACTGATAATCTTGCTACACAAAAATATTAGAGTTAATTACAGGCAGTGTCTTCCCTTCCAATTCATTTATCAGCAATGTCACCTGATGAAGTCCTTACAGCGTTAACTTCAATGAAATATAACATCAGGAACCAAAAAGCTAAGGTCACGCCTTTCGAAAGTAAAACAGATGACTGACTACGACGGCAGCAGAGTGGTAACCCAAAGACTGGGTGAAAAGAGATTGCCTGCAGGACGGACTTGAACTGGATTTAGGGTCCAAAATATTTTAAGTGTTTACCATCTCATTACTATTGCACATATTCCATTTTTAAACGATAAGTAGTGTAGTGCAAGAGGCTTAATCTCCGTCTGTACTTGGAGCAGAACCTGAATGGATTCTACTGCAGCAAGGCATTCATCCAGACCTAACGCAAACAGTCTATGCAAAAATGTCAGTGCTCTACGGTTGACGGTTTAAGAAATCACCCACCCTCTAAATTAAGAGCAATATCTCTTCTTTCGGAAGTTAAACCCTTCATCAGAATCATACTTTAGTAAACTACATATCCTAGGATTGCCACCCACCAATGCCGAAGTGAAGGTGTGGTTTTTATTGATGTAAACAGCCTCCCGCACCAGCCTGTTGTAGTCCACACCGCCAATTCTTCCCTGGAACAGACAGACGAGATCAGAGCCTATTGACTGCACGAAGGTCGTTAAAGCAGAATACCCAATCAAGACCTCTGTCTGAATATGACACGTCTGTTAGGTGAACAGGGACAAGCGAGAAACAGTCAAAGTTTCACCTGCCTGAGAGCCCCAGAGTACCATGAATATTTCAGATAAGCAATGCATATTATCCCTAAAATTACTATGGAACCTCAGTATTTAGCAATAATTAGCATATGGTACATACGCTACGAAATACTCACTAAATTTAAATGCATCGTCATAGCTCAATTTAAGTTTTGTGCCATTCTTCCATACCAAATGTTTTAGCTTCGTTTTACTATATTACCTTTAATTTCAGGTCCTTCCTAAAACAGAATTAAAACAATCAGTCCGTAGACAAGACAAAAACAGGCAAAGATTGACTGGAAAATTTCAAACCCATAACTAATAGTGGTTTTCCTCAGATTGGGAATAGCCGATGGAATAAAGAAAAGTTACCGCTATGAAAGAGAGGAGTACCTAGGGAACCGACTCAAAAGCCCGCAAGATAAAGTCCTCTCAAGTCTAGGATTTGAGCATGTTCTCTACAAAATACTTCGATGGTCAAACCAGAGGTAATTTTAGTTACGTTTATCTAGTTTTGAGTATTCCTTGACAAGCGAAGAAGGGGATTCAAATTCCATTCAAGGTGATTATAGGGCTTTGAATCATGTAACAGAACCAAGGGACAACTGAAGCCTAGCCTCCAACCCCTCTACCTCGAAAGGGAGTTTAGCGGCATTTGCCGGTACAGTTTACCAACCTGTATATTAACTGAACTGGCGATGATCAATGGTGCCCGAACTTCACCCGTAATTTTGATGTGGCCCGTGAGGTTACTTTCCTTGTCCTTCAGCACAATGTGATTAAGGAAGTGATTCAGAGGCACCATGTTCAAATTCTTGATGTTGAGTTTCGTGAAGACTGTGGTGTCTGCCGTGAATGTTTTTTTGCCTGTTATCACGACCTCACCACCTTTCAGCGGGATAGCGTCTGCCAGCCTCGCTTCCACGTTAATGCCGTTGTAGGTCCCTGTTAGCCTCAGATGACCCACACTCACAGCGCCGTGGAAAGTCACATCACCTGTAGAGTCGAACAGTTGTATCAGAGTCTTGTTCAAACAGAAGGGGATAATATCTACGGAGAATAACTTTCAATGGCAGCTCCAGTTTTTAAATTTATAAAATCTACTCCGAATTGGTTAAGTTTTCCAGGCAGCCTTAAAAAAAAAAAAAAAAAAAAAAAAAATGACTAGGTCATAGATCCATTTCAAGATATATGTGCAAACTTACCAAAGCAGCTAAGTCACTGCCGTGGACAGGAGATAAGTTATGAAAAAAATGGGGGTTCCAAAACATCTATTATGAAACATCTTTGAAACTCTACTGGTGGCTTCCCGATTGTCACAAACCATTTACGATCTATATGCAAAACATTCATTAATCATGTGTTAAATGCAAAACACTGTACATCTGGGGACAATCACAGTAGGAGAGTATTTATGAAGTTATTTTCAAAAGTTTTAGGTTGCATGGATCGCCTTGTTCATGGTAATTGTTCAATTCCCTACGGAACGCAATGAAGAGAATTTGCATGTACGACTAAATCAGCATCTGTACAATTGACATCAAAAGTCCCATCGCCTCTCCTGCTTTTCTCTCCATGCACTTTGGTATGTGGAGAGAATCCACAGCAATTGACATGACTTCATTCTGTCTCGGATTAATGTAAAGGGTAGTTTGCTGCAATCTGAATTTTCAAAACTCTTAGAGAGGCTGGAGAGGCAACAGGACTTCATGCCGACTATATTTGTTCCAACACATTGAAGAGTGACAAACCTCTGAAGAATGGAGCCTGTAGGAGGGGAGAGGCGAGGCTAGTAAGGTTGATACCATTGTAGAGGCCGAGGACGACCAACTCTCCCTTGACATCGACATCAACGAAGGTGTATGGAGCCGTAATCACCTGGGATTGAAGCATGTTTTAGGGCCTTATTCACAGAATGACAATGCATCGTAGCACATCGCACCTTAGCGGTTTGCTCTGTATAATTACTGAAACTTAACCTTTAATATCAGCGGTAATACTGACTGAATCTACACTTGGTGGCACTGTACACAGTGCGTGAAAAGCTCTGGCGTCACCCGGGAGCTAATGCACCTAATTTTTCCTACACCTCTCCATGGGAAGGGCCCTGATCTGACTATGCGGTGTTCACGAAAGGGTGCCAAATCCCAACACTATGTAGTGTATGTCTTTGCAGTACTGTAAGACTACCCCACAGAGGCAGCTTCTTATTCGTTGTCGACAGGCCCGTTTGGCCAGTCAGAAGTTATAGAGCAGCAACTAAACATCGGTATTTACATCAGGAACACAGGAGGATATCGAGGTATTGAGGTATAGTGTTAATAACACTATCAAAGAAAAGCTTTTACTCAGCCTCCAGAGTCACAATGCGGCCCTTAGACTGGACAAAAGTTAAATGCATACTGGTATCGCCAAGTTAAGTCTTTTCACTTTTGCTTCTTTCACTTTAAAAAATCAGCCTAGGGAAAGCGGGCTACATTGATTACTATGTCTGAAGTGTTAATTTTTCTCTTTCTCGATATTCAAATTCCCCCTCCCCCCCCCAAAAAAAAAAAAGCTATTAGCCTACCAGTACAGTCAGGAAAGGTTCAGCTATTCCACTGCATCTATCGGACAATGTATGTTTAACATTTCTCCCTGACAAACCTCTCGGCTTAGGAGGATTAGTCTGCAGAGGAAAGATATAAGCAGGAGATTTATTAGGGCAACTTTCTCTGCTACACAATACACGGTACAAACCTCTTCTGGAAAAAAAAAAAAATCTGTAAGTTGCTTCTTTGATCACGTCTTAGCAACTTTTCTTACAATGAGAAGAGCTTTACCTATTGGATATTTGGGCTTTGATTTATGTTGCCACCAGATTTTATTAATTTTATTCAGCTTACCAAAGCACCCCTAGTAGGAGAAGTTGAAGGCTGTATCTTGACTCCAGTTCTAAAAGCATCCTTATGTAATTAAAACAGTTTGGCAGTAAAAGTAAAACTTGTCAAGAAGGGGTGGTCAGGTGCTACGAGAAGGAGCGGTTAAGCGCCATGAAGAAAGCGTTCTTTAGTTTTCACAAATCACATCCAGAAATCTCCTTACCTGGGGAGTGTTGCGGGTGAGAAGTTGGTTCCTCAGGTCAATCCCATTGATAGTGGTGGCCTCGATGTCTCCCAGCACGGTGATCCCACTCTCAAACCTCTTTTCACCTGAGAGGTGTAATACATTAAGATCTCTTTCCAACCTAAAGAAGGGTGGAGCAATTTTCAAAAAAAAAAAAAAAATGGAGAATTACTAACAGCATGCCTTGAAATGGTAAATTGCTTAAGTAAAACAGGGTCGTCTTAGCTTTAGGACTTTACGAATAGACATTTTCATTTTAAGATAAGTGTACCTGTACTACACCTTACCTACCAGTCGTAAGGGTAGTTAAATCTCTACTCAAAGTAAAACTTACAGAGCAGGAACCCCAGGACATACATTCCACATCTCAGTAGCCAGAGTATCTTTATAAGTCTGCTTTTTTTCTGGAAAGTCATCTGTATTTTAACATGCTTCACCCAAGGTCGAGGGATTGCAGATTTAATTTCTTCTGGTTCTTCACTCGTTATTTCCTCAATCTCTTGGTTGTTACTACTTTTACCACTATCAGTTCTGGGAAGATAGACTGCTTATCTTTTATTTGATTAATTCTTTCTTATTTCCTACAAAACTAATGTTCCTCTCTTCAAATTGCCATAAAAAATCAGGGTAGACTCTTCAAAGATTTCATCAAGAAACTCAAATTCTGTAAGCTTTTCCTTAACACGTACCTGTAATGATTTGTACTTCAGTAGAATTCTTGAGCACGACGTCCCGACTGAGAGCGAGGAGGTCCACCCCGTCCACCAGCCCCCTCACCTCCACATCACTCCGGAAGGTGACTTCTCCCCACTTCACATTGCCAGTCATCACCTGGTTACCCGTCACCTTTACCGCGTGTAGATCGATGTCAGTGATATTGAGGCCATTTGCACCAGCCATGTTCTGTGTAGTGATTGGACCAAGGACAGTGAGGTTGGTGAAGGTCAGGTCTCCCGTGATGGCCGAAAACTCGTCCCTCATTACGAAATCCTTGACAAGAAGGTCTGTTTGGCGGCCGTTTAGGTATCCAACAGTGATGGAATCTAGGGCAGACACAGACCCTTCTACCGTGAGAACGCCGGTGTAGAAGCCTGGGGAGGTAAGGCTTATACGTCTACTGTACAGAGAGGCAAGGTCGATAGAGTTCACTGTGGCTCCAAAAGGCATCTCCAGTTCTATAGCTTCGACATCGGTGAAATTTGCAGAGCGCAGACTCTGGGCAACAGTGAAGGTCTGATCTGTGCTCTTTGTGACTATTTTGGTAAAGTCTACGTCTCCTATCTTTCCCGTGACTACCAGTTCCTTGGTCCTCAGTGTGTGGGTGAGGGTTTTTGTGCCATACACAATCTGGCCTGGCTTGTTCAGGTACACTGCCGACCGTACTAAATCCTCAAGGTTTACCCCATCCAATGATCCCACAGTTAGGTCGTTGAAGGTCACATCGCTGGAGAATATTTTGCTTCCAGAGATTCCTCGTGTGGCGCTGTTGACTGTCGTTACAATATTGCTAAAACTCGCACCATTGAAAGTTCCATGGAAGGTGGCATTTGTGATGGTCAAACCGTTCTTGAAGATTTTGTTTGAGGATATTACTATTGGCTCATCATCATACACGACGTCATTAGCGAATGCAACAAAATCAATTCCGTTGAGAGTACCGCCATAGTTCAGTGATGGCACAGTAACTTTCTTTTTAAATATAACATTAAACTTCCAGTCTGTAGTGGCAGTATGATGCAGACTTGCATTAAGCTGATCCAAGTTAACACCATCAAGTATTTTCGAAGTTATTTCTAGATTTCCTTCTATGTAGACTCCCTGAGCAAACGTCTTGTATCCTGTTATGGTCTGAGGAGTGTGGAGAGTGACTAATCTCTCCAGATGCAGTCCGTCAACCAGACAAGCAGGCCCGGCAGTCAGGGTATGGACAGTAACCCTCATGAATCTCTTTGCGCCGAAGGTAATATTTGTGTCAGTCTGTAGCGGATAATCAGCTGGGAAGTTCTTACCATTGATGAGTCCTTTCACCACCAAGTCTCCCCGCACTTCCACTGTGGGTGCCACCAGCCTCCCCAGTAGTGTAGCTGGTCGGTTGCGGAAGACTGTCGTGGCCATGAACTCCTCAGTGTTGACTCCCATAATCCACTTTGCGTCGAGTGTGTGCACAGTCAGCGAGTTTGTGAAGATTAAAGAACCCAGCATTGTGCCCCCGTTGACTGTGAGGGCGCTGGTGATGAGGCGGTTCATGTCCACACCGTTGATGAGCTTCGACAACGTAGTTAAAGAATCGACAATCACATCTTTCCTGAACACGCATCCACCTAAGGGCAGGGCGAAGGAAAAGTTCAAGTCATTAGAACTGGGCATATAAAAGCTTCAAATTTACCGAAACTAGACTCCAGTGTGCCTAACATACAGTAGCGATGCCTGACTAACTTTGGAACGATCAGAAGGCAATTTAGTATGTCGGTTTAAGGCACGACTCAGTTTGGTCAACTCAAATTTACCGAAAATGATAGTGGCAGTTAACCTTGTCTTCAGTTCAGCTTATCAGACTCTGGGTATGGACAAGGAGGCCATACCCAGTTCCAACAATCCAACAGCTTAACATATGAAAAACTTAAACAGTCCACTCAACCTTCACTGCAATAATATTTTTGCTGTTTGTCACGTACAAACCTTGACATGCAGTAGTTACCAATTCCATGAAGTTTTAAGTCATTTAATTGCCTGGTGTTTGCAAGAAAACACTGCTATCCTGCCCACGAAAGTATAACTTGTGATAGTTAAACTTCCTCGAGCATCTGTCTCTGGGGAACAAAATCTACCTGACCTGTACTAGAACAACCCTCGACCATTGAAAGGTTAACCAGCATGACCCACACTTTCAACTTACCGATAGTTGCGTTCCCCGAGAGTGGTACAACCTCCTCCGATAGGTCTATGCCCCCGACAGTACCCCCGGGTGCCACGGTTATGGTCTGGGCCCGGAGGGGGGAGGCAAAGGTGGTGACGGCGGCAATAGTGTGGTCTCCGTCTGTCGTCACAAGATCTGCCACGGGAACGTTCCCTAGGAATTCTGTCATTAAGTCCCCAACTACCAATGGTTGTATGAATGTCTTGTTGCCTTCGATGATCCGCTTGTCGCCTTGTCTGAGGAAAATACGATATGTTAAAACTCTTCTAACAACACTAATAAGCTTGTGACCCCGAGGAAATCAACGGACCAACAGTGGTTCTTGAATATGTGCATTTACAACTATCCCACGCTTTTAAACTGTGCTCTCTAAAATTAACTGGTGTTTTGGACACTTTTTGGAAATAAACCGTTCTATTCAGGTTTTGAAAATATTACCAAGATATACAAGTTTATAATGGTATTTACGTAATCGAGAATATGTTTACACCCCCAGAGGATCATATTAGGCTACAAGTAGACAAGCTTTGACACGGGCTCGTATTCTTTGGAGTTTTGGAGGTTTTCTAGCACCTTTTCCTTACCGGTTCATTACTACATCTATCAGGATAGTTATCAGTCCATTTGAGTATTAACCCCTTTAAAATTATCTTATCTTGTATCCCTTGTATTATGATTTATGTTATTCACATTAATTTTTCTAATTGGAAAAGTCACTTCGGCCCCTCCTTATCCTTCACATTTGCAGGTCCTGTAAGTTAATACAAGTACTATGCTGGTGGCTAGAGTAAAAAGCCATTGTAGTGTAGCAGTTGCAAGCAAAGTGAGAAAGGCAAACTTTTCAGTTCATGAAATTGCTAACAAGAACACAGCCCTAGGTGAGCACCCCAACCTCACTAAGCCCTCCAGCACTTCATTGAGCGGGAAGGGCCTGCCAGTGGCGTCCAGGGTGCGGGCAATGGTGATGTGTTCTGCAGTGATGCTGTCTGCATTCAGGCTGGCCCCTACCATGGTCTTCCTGCCTGTGATGAGGCGCCTGCTGCCTGAGGCTGGTACAGCGTCTGAGGAAAGAAGGGTTATCACCACCTTGGTACTCCACAACTTTAATTTCGTTAATTCGAAAGACTGAATTTACATCAGATGTGATTCAAGGCGCTTCGTGTGACCTGCCACAAAAAATATTACGTGTATTCTCCCACCTTGTCCCGTCCCCATCCCCTACACTGCCATTAGTGTATGACATGAGCACGAATGTATTTCATATCTTGCTTTTCTTATGAAGATAACCCATGATGGAAAAATTCGTCCATACGCAGTAAATGCGCACGAAAATCCTGATAGGTCGAAAACGGACCTGTCTTAAGAAAGCAATGCAATTAACGCTTATCCAGGGGCATGGTAGAAGTACTAATCTAATCCTTAACCAACACCGTATTATTTTTATAATGCTCTTGTGTAGCCTACAGTCTGTTTCATTAAGAAAATCTTAAACATGAGCAACTTCGTTATTCATGCACCTAAAATGCACTTTATAAAATTAATGGACACTGAAAAATATCAATAGCTTCAGTGCGACAAGTATACTCTACACAACCAGCTTTACCATTTTTGTTATATTCAATTTCTAGTTGTATTAAAGTTTTCATATAATTACCCCCATGAGACATCGCCAAATAACTAATCTGAATTATATCTAGTCGTATCGTGAGTTACGGATAAGACAATGATCACAACAGCACTCTCATGATCAACGGTTAACCGACAAGCCCGTCTGCATGCAACCCTCATCTCTATTCTTCCTCGAACGTCAGAGTATACCATTTATTCATTTCCACACGCATCAATAGTCATAATGCACGTTCTGCTGTAGTTTTTCTCGCTGATGCATGTCAACTCGACCAGTACTTGAACACCAACTATGACTTACCATCGAGTCTGGAGTGAAGGCCGATGACAGTATCGTTGAGGGCAGCCAGGAGGGAGTGGTAGTGTGCAATGGCGTTCACATGGGCGTTGTATTCCTCTTTACTCACACCGCCCCCAGGGCTTTCCTCCTCTATCACCATCTCCACCGTCTTTATTTCTCCAGTGTTCAGGGTCTACGAGTAGATGAAGATTGCGGGAGGTTAATACTGTCGACTGCACAAGAGTGACAAGATATTTTTAAGCCTCTTCAAAACGGCGAGGTCTCAGTTATCTGTAAAGTTTTTCGAACTGATGAGGTTAGAAGCAGCCTTCATTAACTCCACTAAGAATTTTCCCTGAAGCTGGGTGGTCGACTGGTGGTCGACTGATAAGCGAAAATAAATAACCGTATTCAAGGGGTTAATGCCTTTCCTAGATTGCGACCCGTAATAGTCGAAGTTACAGTCAGATCCTAATTTGCTGTTCTTTTTATCCTTCGAGTAAAAAAAAAATGTTCCAGTCTGGCCGGTTTGAGAATCTACGTGAGAGCTGGATAAACACAAACCATGTGCCACCGTCTCTCATCAGGGTCTGATACAGGTATTTTATTTTGTACAGTGGGGGTGAATTTAAGTGTTCATTTCTGACAAATTAAGTTTGTTGAATTTTCGATATGCATGGGATTTGCACAACTACAGTCTTAATATTTCAGAACTGAACGTTCTGAGTGAAAGTATGTCAGGAGTGTTTTATGAAAAAAAAAACGTTGCCGTGTTTAGTTTTTTTTTTTTCTCGAAAATAGTAATATGCTGATACCTTGCATGTTCATTCGTTTCCCTTCTTGTCTGGTGTTTATCAGACTGAACTGGGTCACCAACAGGTTTCAGTACCCTGTAGCTGCGTTAAATTCCTCTAGTTTAGTCAAGTAGAAACTAGTGTCCTCATGGGCTCTAGTAAAATCTATTGCTCAGTATTAATACATTTGGTTAGTTGAGCTTAAATGGGTTGGGTGTGGTCTTAAGTAAAAAGATGCGCTACCCAAAATTAGTGAGAAAACCGACTGACTTACGGCGTTAAAGAACTAACACTAAGTTTGAAGCTTCTCTTAATTCTGGAATAAGGCTATACTTTTTTTCAATATACTTAAACCGGAGTATATACCAATATACAGACTATGTTCATGCAAATGATACTCCAGCCATCTAGAGACTGGCGAACTTATCTGTAGAAAAAAAAAAAAAAAAAAAATCCCCTCAGTCAAGCTAACAGCTGGATCATTAAATCCGCTTCATTAACAGCAGGCAATTATAACTTTCCCACCATTAGCAAAATCATTGAGTTTGTATCGACCCGGTAGAAAGTTTGTGGAGAGCTGTCATTACACGCCCACCACACTGCATTCACTGCTGATGCATGGGGTCTGGTTGGGTTAATTTACAGGCTCCCTAACTATTCCCCTCTCTGCATCCCTCTTCCCCCTCACCTTACCCTTACCCATTGTTTTGGTAGTGGCACCCTACAGTATCTTTCCCTCTTCTCCCTTACCTTTCCCTTACCCACACCTTGCCAGTATCCCACAAAATTTTCCTCCAACACAGTCCCATGAATCTGACCACAGATTATACCTGGAAAATGCTCGCACACATGCTTGGGATAAGCTTATATTCATCTGTATAAAAAGAGTTCCCCCTGAAAACGAATTCTCCTTAATTATAAGATTTTTATAATGACACTAGCATTTTATTCTACGACCAAACCAATATTCATGCCAAGGCAAGTACTCCCAAAAGTTAACTCAGATTCAGTAAATACTAGATATCGATATGAAAAGTACTGTTTACCTCAAGTCTTAAGAAGCTGTATCTCCTGTTAGACGATATATGGCCAATTTATCAGGCAGACTATTGTAGGCTACTGTACCATGAATTTCTACAATGGAAGCCATAGGTTACTCAACGTACCGAGCAGGGAAATTATAGTAACTGGAAAGGGAACGGGTTGGAAGAGGAAAATGTTGCAAGCTCTGAATAAGCACTGTCGTTGTATATAAAATTTCGATTACTTTAAACTGGCGTAAAGTAACTTTTGCAGTCTATCAGCTTGTGTAATTAAAGACCATTTTTAAGTTACGTACCCCGTTGACGAAGATTCCTTTCCTGACAACAATGTTTCCGACAATGATGTCGTCCTGTTCGACACTGCGGCTGAGGTATTCATGGGTAGCTTCAACCACCTTAGTTTGGCGTTGAAATTCAGCCTGAAAGGGTGCAGTTGAACATTTTACTTTTCCTAAGTAAAAACTAGTTTTTTTCAGTCCCCTTTGTCACAATGCAACAAGAATGATTGTTTTGATTTCTTTACACTAATGTTTGGAAAGCCTGAATTTGAAGTAATGGAAATTATGGTAAAATGTAGTTTGTTTCAAAATGTACAGACTTTAAGCGCATCAGCAATATAAAAAGCTGGACGATCACATTCCTGTAGTTATTGGAAAGTTCTGGTAGACCTGATTCACTTTAGAAAACCACACTCTCGTCCCTAAGAGTATCTTCGTCGCTGAAAGAGAGTTCAACATAATACTGCATGTTAAGAAGTGACTACTATGACTGCTCTGCTCAAGTTCTAACTTCAGATTATGCCTAAAACAATCTAAAGGGCTACCGCTCAATAACGATGTGTCTATAGAAATATTACTGCGATATATGGACACCCCATTGCTTCAGTGCTCTTTATTAAAAAGTAGTAGTTCTCTATTTAAATTCTGGTAATGTTTCAGCGTTCTGTCAGTCATTACACTAGTCAGCATGCTAACGAGA
Organism: Coenobita brevimanus; assembly: GCF_032717465.1. NCBI lineage: Eukaryota > Metazoa > Arthropoda > Malacostraca > Decapoda > Coenobitidae > Coenobita > Coenobita brevimanus. The sequence goes on along the minus strand of NC_137031.1, from coordinate 45,760,880 downwards.
AGAGGAAAATACCGACACTTCCACTACATGTTACGCGTTTTACCTGTTCGAATCAGACACTACATACCCAACAAGAAAGTGACGTTATCGCTAGTTCTGTTATTATCAGACCATGAGTGTGCCTTGGCTGAATGTTATATGAAGAAAAACAAAAAGCTAAGTGAAGTAGAAAAATTTTTCTCGTCAAATCACATGTCCATCTTTGCCAGGTCAACTTCATCTACATTGAAGAAATTCAGTTCATTGAAGTATATTATTATTGATACAGTCATACAGACTTCTTAGTTTAAGAGGCTGTCTTGAATGAATTAAGTTCTATCTAACCCTTCCTGTTTGAGAATTCTTCCCTGTGTTGAATGGTCTGAAGTTACCAAGAATATACAGACTATCGGACAGTCAGTTAAAACTCCTGACAGCCTCAGTTTACCAGATTCAAGATTAACAACATACAGTTAGAGGTCGTCTTGGATGCATTCTTGCTTCAACCTTAAAATTATTTTTTCATCCTTTGGGAAACCTTGTGGCAGGTGGGGGCGCTCACCATCCGCTCACTCTATGTAGTGCTGCTGTTGGGTGTCTGCCCTTTGCTCTCCTCCATCCTTCCATCCTCTTCTGTCTTTCCTTCAATCTTTCCTTGTCCTTCTGCCTACAGGTGACTTTACATACCCTCTTCTGTCTTTCTTTCCTTCATTCTTTCCTCTTCCCTCTGCCTGTGGGTGACTCTACACAGAGTGACAAGCCAAATGGTTTTCTGTACACCAGGAAATCATTTACTATGCTGGGTGGTAACCATATAACCAAATTTTGGCGCCTGGTGGTTTAGAGGGTAACTGCGCTCCAATCTGATTGAATCGGTGAAGGTTTATATCCAAGGGATGGTTGGGGTCGATTGCTCATGTAATGCCACTCAGGGATGAGTGAGGGTGGTCACTCAAATGTCGGGACCAACTGCCTAGCTCCGGGCTCCTACGCTCCTCATGGGGCAATGTAGGCTTGGATGATGGATGGATGGATGGATTGATGGATGGATGGATGGGAAACCTTTGATGTTGCGGTTAATTAACGGTTCATTATCTTCAAAACTCTTCCCTAAGCAAGAATGATAGTAACAAGGTAAAAAGAAGTCAAGTTTTGAAAAGGATTAATGAGGAAAACAGTTCTAACTGCAGTATGCCGATATACATTCCGCAGACTGGTTAAGGCCCTTGATAAATACGGTCCCTGAATCTCTGGCTACCACTCCAAACTTTACCCTCTTCATGTTACTGACCTCAAGTGCGTCTACGGCCTTCTGCAGTGCTTGTGTTTGGAGAAGGACGGGGTCTGGCAAGTCCTGTAGGCGGGTCTGTACAGTTATGATCACAGGGCCAACCTCTCCCTGCACCACCACCTGGAAATATGGGGACCTGTACCTCTCCATTAAACATTTTCCTACTTGGGTCTAAATCTTCCTAATCTGCAGACATTTCATGGACTCTTCGAAGCGGCAACCTCAAAATTCAGTTAAGGAGATAAATTCGTGTATGGTTATTTCACAAGGGAACACACATCAGTATATATCAAGCACTGAAACAGTACTTCAAGAAAGGTCCACAAGGCACTGCTTGATATTGAATATTTCAAGAGGAAAAAAAAAAATGGAAAAACCTGTGCCTTTTTTTTTTTTTTTTTCAAGATAGGTATTTGACAAGAGATTCAAGCTAAATGCAAGCGACCACTACTAATGCAGAATGGCGCACTGTGCTGCTGGAGAGGTTAACTTATTTCGCTGGCCAGTAATCTCCGTTTGTAATGTGGCGCCCAAGATAACCGCCAGGCAACGGTGTTATTCGAACAAGATGCCATAATTTAATTTTAGTGGCGAGGGTATCTCACTAGGCATGATAACTACACGAGTCATGAAACTGATCTATATAAAACAAAAGTTTGATTTGACATTTAAATACCGTGAATCTTCAGCATCAGGATAATGAAGGACTTCTGAAGCCTAAAATGTTGCTCTTTATTGTAGAACCACCTGGGTGTATACTTTCCTGAAAAAATATGTGCTGCCAGTTTTGATAATTTTCACTTCAAGGATCCTTAAAAATCTGAGCATTCAACTCAACGTAAAATTAAACCTCTGGATATAAAAAAGCAACTGAAAAAGTGGAGGACGCATCTTTACCTGACCACTGATCCATTATAATACACTTCCTGCATTGATCAGAGTCTTCTTTTTGAATGGAACTACAGTATTAGTTAAGCATTATTCTACAGTTGCTGATGTTTAACGAATCTGAAACTTTACTAGATAAATTACATTAAAACACTTCTGGGGCGCTGGACTACTTACGAATTCTGATCCTTGGTTCAGGTCATCCGTGTAGGCTAGGCCGACACTCCAATCAGTCACGGGCACAGACAGCTCAGTGGTATACTCCTGGAAAATTGGAGAAGGCAGAGGGGATCATTATATTAACTAAAAAAATGAGATTATTTCAAGTTAAATTGAATAGACTGCTACCGGCGACTTCCTTAAGGACCTTCCTGCTGTCTGTAGTCACTAGTCATTTGACTGACCACGAATTTTATTTCTTATATCTAGACAGCTTTATTTAACTTTAAGAGATTTTTAACTAGACTGGTATGATACACTGTCAATAATATCTTCATTGCAACACTCCCCCTTCCCCCAAGCTGTATAAAATCTGTATATATGCAGGTAAAATCAAAGGGGATTTGTTTACAGGAAACGAGAGGGTCAAAAAAAAAAAAAAAAAAAAACTAAATCCCTGTCATCCCCTATAATATGATGCATGATACTATTACAGATTTACAACTGCACTACTAGGTAAAAAAAAAAAAAAAAAAAAAAAAAAAAAAAAAAAAACACCGAAGTGACCGACCAGAGAAAAAAGCAGTCTTCCACTTGCGAACCGTCTCCTCATCGCCAGGATTCTTTCAGACTGACTAACCTTCAGTTCTTTCCATTACCTCTTCCTATCAGGACTGAACTATGTATATATTGCTGACAATTTACGTTCGCCCCTTCGCTAAAAATTCTTTCTTGCTATCTCCAGATTTTCACTTAGCCTGATACTTCGAAAATGAGAGGTTAGTCACGAATCCCTTCACAACTAGTGGTCTCCGTTTGGTTAGAAGGATTCTAGAGTTTTCAAAACTGAAGGATATTGTAATCAAGGGTTTAGTTGGTCAGTATGGCATAAAACATTTACTCCCAATACTCAATTCCAGTACAATAACTATTAGTCTTTACTGTTTGTTGCGACATTAACATGTCCATCCCTCTGTAAGTGAATGGATTTATAGTTTTTCTTTGAAAAGTAGTTTTGTATTATAAATATAGCCGATCTGCCATTAGCATTATACATAGTTTAGAAAACTACTACTAAATCTTTCAATACTCTATGCTTCAGTTTTCCTAGAAGAGACTGCTCTTAATGCAAGGTTTGTCCTAGCTCGAGTACCAGCATCACTGTCCACTTACCAGCTTGATAGTGTGTGATTGTCCATTCCACACATATGCCAGCAGCCTCCTTCCCTGCCCTGTCAACAGCACCGCCTTGCCTCTCCACCATGGGGCCTAAAAGATTCAAGTTATAATCTATTAAATATATAAAGGAGCTCAGCCACATCTTTGTACAATGTACAAGCACGTTAACCTTTCCGCATGGTAATATATGCTTTAGTTTTTTAGCACTTCCAAGACTAATACAAAATCAAACGACGTAGAGTTCAGTGATTACCTGAAACAACACTCTACAACGCTTGTCTTCATGTGGCTAGTCATAAAACACTTTACACTGCATTCAAAACTGTTTATATTTCAACAATTTAGTTGCTTGATAATATAAACAGTGCGTGTAGAAAAACTACGTTACAGGTTGAGCCTAGGGAAACTATAACTACGCTCGCTGTGAGTAAAGGGCCGCAGCTTTAATTTCACTCATTCTGTAGTAAGATTATAACTTTCATTCATACAAAACAGTATATTATCTACACATACACTGATAGGGACGATGGCACGGAAGACAGTAAGGCCGTGTGAGGGCGAGAGGTTGTGCGTGTGTTGGTAGGTGACCCCAGCCAGAAGGTATATGCTGGTCAGGTCAGGAGTCACCAGCATGAGGAAACTGTCGAAGCCCATAGAGAAGGTGCGCCAGTGGATGATGGGCAGGGTGGTGCTGATAGTCTGCACCAGCCTTACAGCGTACTGGTTACGGTGGTTCGCCTGCCAATTATTGAAGTTAGTGTGGTAAGGAGCAAACTTTGCAGAAATGCTCAATCCTCTTATGCTAGGGCAACTGGTATTTTGCGTCAGCTAATTCCAGACTATTTGCGAGCTTAAGATTATTAAGAGTGGTTCCAGTCGCTCCTTAGCCTGTCGTTACTACGCAAGCAGAAGCATATGGGTATGGATGGAAGAAAAAATGAAATATACGGGATCCATTTATGTTTTGACGTTGCAACTTATATTTGGAGTTGTGCTCAAGCAATTTCTCATTAGTAGCCAAACAGAATTGATGTCACTTTTATTCTGGCTAATGCATTTCCCCCCCCCCCCCAGAGTGGGGATCTATGGTATACACTCTTCCAACGACATAGTACCCTTCATCCTTCACCTACATCTCAGCCTATTCACCTTTTTTTCTCTTCCATTTGCCCACCACGCCTATTCAATCTTCCCCATTCACTACAGCTTTCTGCTAGAGTTTTCTTCAGTTTACCCTGTTAAACATTAGAATTCTAGGATTTCTCACGCTTGAGGAGTAAGGGTCAATAGGAACACTCCTAAGACATGACTGCTATGATCTCGAAACAAATCCTACGTTGTTAGGCCAACTTTAGTCATACGGAAGAGGTTAGTGATTATTAAAACAATTGTATGCAAGTCACCTTAATCTCGTAGACTGTGATACTGGTATAGTCAAGCACTCCAATCATTACTCTGCCACCGCTCTGCCACGTCCTCATCTCGCTTCCCTTCGCCTTCCACGACACCGACTCTCTGCCAAGGAAAAAAGTTTCATACCATTAATTGATACCAGTTATGTGTACCCCATATCAACAACAAAAAAAAATCTTGAAATTTTGGGCTTAAATTTCATAGCTTACATCAACTGTACTGAACTTTAGCCCATCAGTCTGTACTTAATGGATACGTATTACGTCCAGTACTGAGAAGGTCAGCCGAGACCTTAAGACAATTACATTCAGCGTAAGGTTTAGAACTGGGCGGATTAGATGCAGTAGCCTTTTTACTACTAGATTTCAACAACTTTGTAAATGAAAGATGCCCAATTACAACAACTTAGCACGAATAAATTAACTAAAACATTACCCGAAAGCCACTTGGGCCCCGACAGTGAGTGTCTGGAGTTGTTGTGTCGAATCCCCGGCCCTGAAGCAGGTCAGGAACCTAACCTTCTCTATAACTCCATTCACGTCGCGGTAAGTCTCGCCGTAACCCAAGTGGGTCACTGCCCGAGAGAAGCTGAGGGTGGCCAGCCCGTGTAGTGGGGAGAAATGTTCAGCTCCGTCGTTATCCTGTAGGTGGGTGGAAAGAAAAAATGTATTGAAAAAGTTATGGATAATTGAAAAATTTAAGAGGCAGTATCAGTTAAAGTATCTGAAAGGCCTCAAAGATGGTTGTTCATAGTTGTGCAATCCATTTCCACCTTTTATGTTAAATGCATGGATGACAAACTCAGTTTTCCGGTCATGACTCTTGCGAAATCATGTCCGACTGAGACTGCCTGCAGTCACTGACAATGACTGTTCGTTGTGAACTCTTGTCTCGTTAAGCCATTTTCATTCACATTTTTGCATTCTCCTTCGAATCCTCCTATTTCCACGAGAATAATAACTACGTATCCTAGTTTCCTGAAGTGTGTGCAGTCTCCTTAAAAGTGTTATGCAGCAAAACAAACGCTTGCTCAATAACAGAATGGATATTCATGGTTTATTGTCCATGGCGGCCTCATTGAGAAGCAGCAGCAGTTGAATGATGTTTATCATCCCCAATATACCTGGCCAAGTAAACCCATCAACCACAGGCAAGCAACCGCCCCTGCAGAGCGGTCAGGTGCAGTGAACCGATGTTCCCTTGCAGTTGGCAACGCCTCTCCAGATTGAGGCGCGGGAATAGTCAGGATATTTGGTTCCTCTGTGGATGCCGCATTTGTGTCTCCCCCAGTTAACAAGCTCCACTTAGCCCTGTGATCTGGTTATATTGTTTCCAGCCAGCGTTATAGTGGTTTCTTGGGTTACAGGAAACCTTGAAAATTGTCACTAGGTGTAGAGCCACCTGAAGCGGAAAGAAGAATAACAAAAGGCAACATGAAGGAAAGGAAGCTTTAAGAAGAGATTATGACAAATAGAATGATAAATGTAAAGGAAGAAAGCGGCACCACCACATCAAGCGAGTGGACGATTGTCACCACCACGTACTTTAGTGATGTGGACAAATGTGACCGATAGTAGGCGGTACAGAACCAGCCACGAGGGTGAGGGTAAACAACTGTTTGGGCTGGCGAGAAAATGGTAAAACTTACTGAGAATGCAGAGTGTTGAAGTTATAGATTAGATTTTTAAGGTATGAAAATGCATCATGCAATGATATGTACTGAAGCAAGAGATTGATCATGAAAAAGCAGCAACAGTGATTGAGTAAAGAATCTGGTAACATGTGACAGCAGACTGTATGGAGTAATACAAATAAAGAAGCAATAATAAAGGACGAAATATTAAACAGTCAAATGCCTGTCCACAAGATAAAGTAGAACACTTCCGTAATGGCGCCATGCAATCAACATTTGCAGAGACCCTTGACGAAGTAAACAGCAAAACTCACGAGAATTACTTGGGATTACAGATAAAGATACTTATTATAGTTACTCACAATACTGTAGAATGTGATTCTGGTTCCACGGGAGACAACCAGGACGCGCTGCAGGCCTTGCACCAGGTCGAAGTATCCAAGAAAGTACTGGAATCCTGTAGCCGCATCCACCTGAAGGGGTTGTGTTCCTGAAGGGGAATGGAAACATGGGGAATTTAGAGAGTTATTTATCAAGACGTTTTATGCAAAGTTTTATTGCATTACGTATTCATATTACCAATTACAACCAAAGGTTAAATTGTGGGGTAGACATCTGAAGTAGTTTCACACAAGCCATTCAAATATTTATGTAGATTAAAGTGTGCAACTGGCCAAACTCTACGGCTTTAAAACGTTTCGAGAACAGGATTTTGGTAGGAAAACTTAAGTAATGAACGAATTACATATGAAGTGAAAGATTATAATGGCTTGTATATTATGCCCTGCTTAAGTCAATAAAAGTGAAAAAAGTAGTTTTTTTTTTTTTAGACGGTCCCCTCCTTTCTTCCACTGGGAGTTCAAATGATCCACTGGTTGAACATAGGCCTAATTAAAAACTGGCGGCCCAACTACCAGGGTCATGCCGCCGGACAAGAGAAAAGACGCCGCCAATCAAATGTGCATATTTAAGTTAAAAGTTAATACCCATCAGAAGAAATAAAAACACGCCTGGGAGTTCAAGATACTGCGCTTTTAAGATGCTAAGTCACTGCAAAACTGAAGCAAAAACCCTATACAAAACAGAAAATGAAAGGTGCCAGAAAGAACTAACAGCCTAGAGGTAACTATCCATTGCCGATTGACTCGCGTTAAAGTTATGAGAAAGTGATGTAACGTGTATACAATGCTACTGGGAGTAAAAAGAAAATTTGGAACGATCATTAATTTATATTTGGCAGCATATAGCAGCCCTGCGGTTGTGCTTACACGCATAAATTCAGCCTGGGGTGTAATCAGAAACAAAAAGAAATAAGACGTGAGGGAAGGGCGGATTGCTAGGGACATGAAGGAAAGTCCAGGGTGGAGAGGGAACAATCCTTGTCTATAGGGAAAAATTGGTTAAGGGAGAATAGCTGAAGTGGAGCTGCAGGTCTTCCTGTAGATGGGCTCCAGTTTATTCTAGTTACGTAAGAACTAATTTTACCATTATCCTTGCTACAAAGCCCTATGTCTAAGTAGTGACAGGCGTTAGTAAACAGTTTCAGGGAACAAGGAAAAGCAATTGTGCCAAGTGAGAAAAATGCAATACAATGCAAGTGAGGGAGAATCACGATGCCTATTGTTCTACTTTAGAAATTTCGCTCTATTCTGTACATTGTCACAGTGGAGTGAGAAGTGAAGGGAACAAGGGAGGGAAGAACGAGACAGTAAAGCGAGAAGGGAAAGAAGCAACAGTAAAGTGTATGATAGCGCTCTGAAGTTAATAACATTCGTAAAAGTTTGGACAAGTTACCAAGCTATTAAACTCTGTAATTCACAACAGTGCCTCGTTATGAGGTGTCAACAGGAACTGACAGACTATGAATCCATTTAGTAATATGGAGAGAAAAGCAAAACAAGGTGAAAAAGAAAAAATCTAGAAAGCCACCAACCAGAAAATCTCGAAGAGGGGAAACCCCCCACCCCCACCCCAAGTTATGATAAAGGATATGGACTCACTGAAGGGATGACAGGTGTTTCGGTCTTCGGCGTATGGACAGGGGACGCAGGTGTCTGGGTGGGAGGGGCAGGCACAGGCACCCACTCCACAGCAGGCACACAGCTGAACCACCACCACGATGCGGGCAAAATAAAAGCTATCATGTACGGTTGAAAAAATTTTTCAATTCACTAACTAATGAAGGGACACAGTGATTTAGATTAGTGATATCCTCTGGACCCAATCCTATTTTTTTTTTTCGCAATACTATCTATCTATCTATCGCCAGACGCCTCAATCCCGTTTGGGGTGGCCACGAACAAATCTCCTCCAAATAGCCTTGTCCCCCGCCATCTCACTGCCCTGCTCCCAACTCACACCCCCCTCTCTCATACCTCTCCACCCGATCCCTCCATCTCATCCTCGGCCTCCCCCTCCCTCTTCCTCCCTCCACCTCCCTCACATACACTCTCTTAGTCAATCTTTCACCCTCCATCCTCTCCACATGGCCAAACCACCTCAGTGTGTTCCTCATAACGCTTCCTATCACATCCACATCCACACCACAACGCTCCTTTATATCGCAATACGTAAGTGTTTAATTTAGACAATCCTTACCCAGTTCTCATGGTAATGCACTTCCGTATACGCTACCACTTTCACACACAAACAGATGTGTATGTACTATAAAAACTGCAGATTTTAATTTACCATAAAAAACAAACGTCGCCATGAGGCCATGAAACATTCTGTGAAGGAAACTATTGTATACTATTTTTATTCCAAAATTAACTCTGGTGCCATTTAAAAGTTTTCGCTATGTTCTGTTAGCAAAGGCTTACATTCCCTTTGCTTTACTGCCCTGCCCCGCCAAGGCTTACATTCCCTTTGCTTTACTGCCCTGCCCCGCCAAGGCTTACATTCCCTTTGCTTTACTGCCCTGCCCCGCCAAGGCTTACATTCCCTTTGCTTTACTGCCCTGCTCCGTAGAGTATAAAACTAAAGTCTTCCTAAACTAAACTGAATTCTTTGGACAAAAACAGTAGCAGTGTTCAATGAAATCCATATTTGAATTATACTTACATGCTATTTTTGTATATCAACTTTGTTTCATGCATTTTATACATTCAAACCACGGAAAACCAAGTGTTTAACTTTGTATTGTCTTACGTGATGGTCTTCCCTCCCCAGTTTCAGCCCGCTATCCCTTCACCATTATCCTCCACCCCTTTCGATATCCCATTCATCAGCTTTCACCATTACCCATCTATAATCCCTCATCTTACCATCCACTCACCACCACTGTCCCATCACTCTTCTCTGCCACTGCCATACCATCACTCATGCCCTTCATCCCCTCACCTGTGATGGGTCATGGGGACAGACGCAGCCAGAGATGGTGGACGTCCAGTTGTTCCTAACCATGATCTGCTGCAGCTCTTGTCCCATTAGTCTGTATGCAGTCCCGTCCTCGCCCTGGTGGAATAAAAAATCTTGTACCGATAGTCCTTAGTATATATCTTTGTTTAAATCACTATTCCATACAAAGAGTACTGTACATCGGGGGAAGCTGGTATTTCTACTTCATGGTCCTAATGAAACTTTAGCAGGGAAGTTTCCATAATGTATAATCAATAGAAACAACATTTTCTGAATAGGAAGCTCTAAGTCAAGAGTTTCAGAAATCTAAGCTTAAACAACTGAAACATGCTGAGAAGTGATAATGGCAGATCAATTTTATAAATATCAACTTTAACTATTACAGGCACTTTGCGATAGGAAAAAAAAAAAAAAGTAAGCATTACCCAAACCATTTAGCGACACGAATCGGCAGTCTTCCAGTGATTCGCCAAACAAGGGCGAGTTCTCTTCTTTAAACCGGAGATTGTGGCAGGTACAGTAGATACATGTTTAACGTCTTCACTCTGGTTGCCACCTTTCTAGTTCTTGTTACAATGTGACAAGTACTTCAGTACAAGTGTGAGGTTAACGGGTTTTCACTGTCAAGTAATCAGGTGCACTGTTATGTTAATCTACCAGGCAATTATTAAACAACACACACTAAATCAAGAAAAACAGTCTTGCAATGACCTACAAACGTATCATGAAGATAAAGAATGTAGCATTCAGTTTCACCCGCTACTTCACATAAGTCACCTTATTTACTCCCAGGGCATTAGCTAAGTCTATACATCTGGAAAAACTGAATTACTTCGTATAAAAGACAGACAACTGTTACAAGACAGTCAGTCTTGTGTATATATATTTTCCGTTTAGTCATCTCTCCGAAGTTTCAGTTCAGTAATATTCTACTTTTATGTTACTTCGATCCCCTTATTTGAGAGAAAAAAAATGGTATCAAAATAACCTTTATCATCTTATCTTCTGCGGCCTACAAAATATTTTACATCATGGAACACAAATAAATGAGATTATTCAGGAATTTAATACAAAAGTTTTGAGATCAAACGACCTAATCAAAGTTGTACCAAAATAACCTTTATCATATCTTCCGCGGCCTACAGAATATTTTACATCATGGAACACTAAATAAATGAGATGATTCAGGAATTTAATACAAAACACTTTTTGAGATCAAACGACCTAATCAAAGTTGCTAAAGTAGTTTAGTTTATGTGGGGCAGTGAGCTTCTGATACTACATTAACTCTCAAAACAAGATCAACGTCGTGGAAATTAATTTAAGAATGTCTCTCTATAAATATTACAGATTTAATTTCGTTGAAGTTTAATCACGAAGATGATTAACTTTAAAAACTAAAGACCACTTACTCGTAGGCTTGTTTACAGATCAAAAGGTCATCACTGTCTTAACTTTGATAAAAGAAGCTTGGTGTTTGGGCATGTTAAAAGCAGGGATGGAAGTTTGAGAAGGTAAATCTAAACTAGACAAACTATCTTCGAGTGCTATGCCCTGATAGCCAGCGAGTTTTCTGCTTATATTCAGGCGAAGATGAATTTTCGGAATGGATATTTAACAGCCATGACTCCTTAACTATTAAGAGATCCTTCCCATGTCGGTATCGTCTGATGGTAGCCTAAACTTAAAGTCAATTTGAAATGAAGTTATCAGGAAAATTACAGGGCAATATGCAGCAAACCTCAAGATAAACACGTATCGACTGCACGTGGGTCAATGAGGCAGAAAATGTGGCAAGTTCCACCAGAATACTACCAGTTGTACTGCTGGGTGGGTGAAAAGCAAGACTAGCGAAACAGGCTGAGGGCAGAAGGGTGGGGGGGGGGGAGGGAGGATGGTAATGTATGAAGAGGGACAAGGGTGTGAAATGCAATACGAGTGACAAAACGACGTTCCCAAGTTTGACCGCTTCGAGAATCGTACCCACCAAACATTTTCTGGTATTTTTAAATGAGATGTTATAATAGAGATCTACCCCCTTCGTAGAGTATTTATCCTTAGCGTACCCTCCCTCCCCAAGTAATTAACCTCTGCGAAGCCTGTTACGTTATGGAGTCACGCTGGTAGTTGGGGGCTTACCTGGTAGATGGCTGTGAGGTTCCAGAGGTTCAGATGAAACACTGCGGCTATGTTTACCTGACCAGCCTGCCTGTCTACACGTACCGCCTCGATCACCAGCTCTGAAAGATTTAAAAAATAATCAAATATTTTTGTCGATTCTGGATCAATCCTCATGGAAGTAATTTTTTTTAGAACTTGTTACGGACTACTTTAGGAAAAATCATTACAGCATCTCCCACGGTTTCCAGCTGTTACCACAAAACCTCAACCACGCTTCCCTGCTGGCTGTGGTGAAGAAAAGTGTTGCATGAACACTTCGCTATGTGAAGGACAAAATAAGGATACCCTGAGGTTCTGAAAGGACAAACTTTGAAGGCAGGACAAAATTGGGAGCAAAACATCAGTGACCTTTCCTGACAATACATGTGGTTTTATCCTACCTTTGCTGGCGGTAGTACATCTGGTTTTAAACCGCCTTGCCGTGGTGAACAAGCTTTAACACACTGGCATGAGCTTGTGAGGCCGATTCGTATGGGTACCTCTCACTGATCAGTCAGCGAGAGAGAAATTCTTCGGTACTTGAGTCTATGCTACCGTGTACAACCTTAGAGCTAAGCTGCTGTCTTATGTAAACGGTCTAAGCACTCTAATTTGGCCAAATTAGAATGGACAGGGTATGAAAATTTCCCCACCTCAGACACGCAGTATTTCATTATCTTGCATTTAGCATTGGCCATTGCCAAAGGAAACTACATAATCTGGTTTCTTCCTTACCATAAACATACTGACCTCGCTTTACTTTTAACGCTTAATACAAGTACAAAATGGGAGTCTCCAAATGAAGACCCTACATGTGGTGGCACTATTTTGAGTGGAAGAACTGCCACCAATTTCACCGGACGCCACCGTGGGAAGGACCCGGTCCGACCCTGGCTAGGCGCTGTCTGCCACATGGGAGGCCGGTTCCCTGCACATTTTACGTACGGTACATGTGGAACGGTCCCTCATGATCAGTTTACCTATGATCAACGGTTCTGCTCAACGAGACTGGGTTAAGCAGCAATACAAAAACATTAGGGAAAAAAAAACTGTACTCACTATCTCTGTTGCCCAGTTCGTCTGCAAAGTGGAGTGAAGAGTGCCAGAGTTGGTCGGTTGTAAGGGTGGGGTACGACTGGGGGGTCTTGTAGGCTCGGGGCGGCCGATGGAAGGAGTCGTTTTCGTTTGGTGCGACCATCTCCTGGAAGAAAATATCGAGTTTTTTACACCAGGCGGAAGTTTATCACTCCCTCGAGTTCAGTACTAAAGTCGTGGATGCAAGGATTTTAATGACCTTTAGTTAGGAGGTAGGAATGAGTCCCTTTGGTTACTATAGTGCTTTTAATTTAACTAGACCCAAATCATCTTGCGCAGCTTATTTCACAGATTAATGGAACAGATTGTAGGGTACATCCTTTCCGCAATACTTTTTCTTGGCTAGCGTCATGAGAAAATTCGTTAAAATCTTATTGCCACACACTATTCTGGATTTAAATATACAAGTTTCATGGTGAAATGTAAAAATGATATTGTCAAATGGGCATTTAACTATGACTACTCTGCCATTGAGCTGAAGGGGGTTAGGGATCTGCCAGGTAATTGTACCTTCACAATTTGGCCAAATGCTATACTGAAATTAATCCTTTCAGTCCTATTACTTAAATTCTTACTTTTCCAATATGCCTTTCGGCCTTAGGGGAACTTTTGTACAGTTTGGTTAAATGAAGGTTATACGTCTCCTGTATTGTGTAACGCGCTCGAGAGATGCAGAAAATTGACACTGAACACTTACTTCTATAATATTGTAAGAATTTTCCTCCATGGCTTCCTTATTCCAGGTAGAAGTTTTAGCAGACTGTTTGATCAAAGGAAGTTCCATGTCCTTAGTGACATCTGTAACATCAGCTCTTGTGCCCCGAGTTGCCTCTGCGACTAGATCCGCTTTTGTGCCCTGGGTGATTTCTGTGGCAAGATCGGCTTTTGGGTCCGGGGTAGTTTCTGTGGCAAGAGCAGCTTTCGTACCCTGAGTGGTTTCTGTGGCAAGAGCAGCTTTCGTACCCTGAGTGGTTTCTGTGGCAAGAGCAGCTTTCGTACCCTGAGTGGTTTCTTTGGTAACAACAGCTTTTGTGCCCTTAATGATTTCTGTGACTACGGTTTCTGTATCCTGTGTGGTTTGTGTGGTAAGAACATCTTCTGTATAACTGGCGGTATCTGAGGTAAGGGTAGTTTTTATATTCTTAGTGGCTTCTGTTGTAAGATCAGCTTCTGTGTCCTGGTTGACTTCAGCCATGTAAGTATTTTCCATGTTAACATTTTCTGTATTCAGAGTGGCTTGTTTGGCAAGATAATCTTTAGCTGGGTTGTTTTCCGTAGCAAGAGTTGTGTGATTGTTCTGGATGGATGTCGCAGTGGGTAAAGTTTCCTTGCCAAGAGTTGAATTAGTATTCAGAATTACCTTTGTCGTGATTATATCTTCTTTGATAGATGCAAATTCTGTTTCTAGATTGTCTTTCGAGCTATGGGTACCGTCCATAACTGAAGAAATATCCACTGACAGCGAGGTGCCCTCCTCGGCGCTGTCCTCGTCCATGTTTAATGTTGCGTGGCGTCGGCGGCGGCTGTGATGTTTATCCAGAGAGGCCACCATCTCCTCGTGCAGCAGCAACTCTGCCTCATAAGTTCTCGCAAGGTCTTTCTCTAGTTCCTCCAAACGATCGTTCAGGATAGAGTCCAGCTGTTGGAGAAATAAGCAAAACATTAACACAAATCCACAGTTACAACAGAACTTTTCAGGTAAGTTAGTTATTTAAAAAAAAAAAAAAAAATTGTGTTGTGCTAACCTGTACAGTAAACCTTTTGAGTGTAAACTTTTGGAACAATCTGTCTTGTGTGTGATAGAGGGAAGCAGCAGTATGGGAGAGGAAGATAAGGCTAGAGGAGATGGAGGCTGAACTGGTGTAGTTGCGTTATGTCCTAGAGAGCTTTGATACATTTCGTTTTTGCCATCAAATTTTAAATATTTACCTCAAGATATTTCTTCTTAATCTGCTTAGATAAAGGCTTAATAACAGTCAGTATGAAATCTTTCCAAAGATAAAGCAACAACACTAAATGACCGTCAGCAAGGCTAAGGTACCGTATAAAGTATACCTGTTCACATCGCCTTTTGAAAACCCACGACTAATCATCTTTACTTCTTCTATGTTCCGCACTTTTCGTGATGACATTTAAGCCTAAACACATTTATCCCTCATTTGTATTTAGTAACCACGCAACGACGGGTCATCTTTGAACACAAAAATGAACTAAACTAAAGTGTTATTGGCTGTCCTTATTGCCCGTGGAGTGGAAACTAAAAACGTCGAACAAAATCATTTTCATACTTTGCTTCACGGTTTACCTGCACGAGTGTTTGCAAATCATACGATTGCCTTCTAGGTTAATTACTACATACCTCCATCTATAATATACTGAATAAATGGCAACCACACCAGCTTGACACTCTGCTCATATGCTCTTACTTACCTCCCACACCCTTGTCTTGCCCTCTTAATTTTAGTCTTCTGTACAAATTATTCTGTTAAAGTTGATTCGACTTAGGTGTTCCGAGGAGTTATGTGCAGAATAAATCGCAGAGGAACTACCTAAATCGCCCAAGCCATCTTGAAAATTACAATCCCACAGTTACTAACGCCAAGGAAAGCGAGATAATGTGTTCATCCCTGTTTGTCTACCAGATAATTTATATGTGTGTCATGGGCCAAGGAAGAGTCTTCATTTTTGGCTAAACGAACTGTCTGGCATAGGCATCGGCGGAGATATACATACGCTTTCCTACTGTGTCTAGTTTGAGTTCACGACCAAGTGTCTAACGCGGTCAAGTCCATAATGTACTGTCCAGAGAGTAACCATTTCGCTGAATATTCAAAAACCTCAACCAGTTTCACACGGAGGGTCAGTACGGTATATAATATGCAGAATAGTGAAGCAGCTATAGTTTGCAGTCTAGAACCACCTTTTTTTTTTTTTTTTTACCATGTCTAAGAAAATCATTCACTTGTCCAACATTGGATTTACTAGTCTCTGCAAATCAACGTCTTTACTAATAAACCTGTAACAAATGTTAAATCAACTGTTAGTGCTGTGGTTTCCTAAAAATGCCACACTAATCTGTTTTCCATTGAGATATAGAAAAAATCCTGCAAAATTACTGTAATAAGGTTAACCCCTCCTCTGATGGACATTTTGTTTAATTCTTGCTGCCTTGTCATTCAGCCTGGGAGACAGACAGGTGTTAGATAATAATTAACTCAAATCTCTAAACTGAATGGAATAACCCGTAGCAGGAACAAAACAGCAAATATATCATCGGATTGAGTGGGCCAAGGCAAAAGTTCTAAGGGGAAGTAAAAAACCAACCTTTTCTGGCGAGAGGTTCTTGAGCAGTATCTGGTGTGGCTGCAGCGATCTCCAGGGCAGTGCCAATACCCCGGCACCACCCACCACCACCACCAGCACCACCACCCTCAACCACACCCACTCTGTCATCACCTGTAAGAGTAATAAAGATAACAGTAATTCTGCAACAAGTCATCCTACCCTCTTTCCCACCTATGGAAAGTACAGTGGGAGAACTAACGGCAACACCAGTAAAATGGACTGCAATCATTTAAACACTGAAGCCTTCAGATCCTGGCTCCATCCTAAGGGCCAAAGTATCTATACTTAAGCTTTGCTTTTGCAATAACATGTGATTTCGCACTTGCCCTTGATAAAATGCCGCGTCTAGAAGCGAGAGCACAGTTTATTCTGCTGTTTTTCATATGCAGTTCCTATTTTCATATTTTTCATTGTCCATCACATCAAGTATACACAATGGGGTAGGCCACTTTGTTCGCCCACTTTTTACAGCAGTTATGCACGCTTTATCCATCCACATGAAAATGTAGATTGACTTTGTACCTTATCTCGTCTGAGGATATGAAAGACTGCGATGTAATCATAATTTCCTGAAAAATTAATGTAATCTTTACCAACTTCACACATGCATGCATTATAAGATTTGATAAACACGAATATGATCCATAATCTATTAAAATGGAGAACGGAGAGTGTGTGGAGGGGAAGAGGGAGAGAGGAGTTGGATGGAGCCGGATGGAGGTATATGAGCGTGGGTGGTGGAAGTTTAAAAGGAGGGAATCCCGGATGGCGGAGGGCAATATGACTATTTGTTGAGGCCACTTCTTCCGGGATTAAGACATCTGGCTATAGATAGGTATCTTATTATTCTACTACAACCACACAGGCTCCTCGTATCCCAAAACTAGACTAAGTTCACAAAAGCTACTCGCGTCCCATTGTTTCATTAGCCAGGCTCTACCTATTTGAAAGGTATTATCTAATCATAGCTCCCACCCTGAAAATTAAATGGGACCGGGTTGTGGGTGCCCCGGTTTTACGATTCGCAACAAATATATGGCGAACATTAGTGGGTGCTTGTAGTATATCCTTTTAAATGTTTGTATGCCAACTATTACAAATTTTTTTAATGAATCGCTTCCTAACAACAACCCATTCATATTTTTCTAGCGTTAAAAGAGCAATTGCAGTGTTCACATAACAATGACTCTATAGAAGAACTCCCATGCATAGCGTTTACATTTGTATTTTTTTATCAATAAACCAGAAAGTAAATGTTCTGCAAGACAGAGTCGTAATTTTAACGTTAACTATACATCAAGTTTTACACACAAACGGTGGCAAGTAGCTACCATCCATGCCGGACCTTCAGGTTGACTTTGCTCCAAACTTAGATACTAATCGTTCGTCCATATTAACCTTACCTAATGTCCTAACCTAACAACTTGTTAACAGTTTAACCGGAACGATCAGTGGATTAATTAGTTTTGGGTTGGAATCTACCTATTGTCCTCTATGCGACGCCACCTTTGACGTTAACAAACCTAAATATGTGCTCTTTATTAACTAATGTTATTTCCACTTCGAGTGTGAATTACGCAATTATAAAAAAAATAATCAAAACTTTCATTTCTAAATGGGAGATATGCTGCAGTTTGTCTCAACTTCGTAAAATAATTAATTACTGAATTTATTGGAGGATTACAGAGGAAACAAAACTTATTCAGACCATAAAAGTAAATGCTACTAAATTACACTTCACATTTTTGCATACATGATTATGCATATCAAACTACGTAAATTAATTTTACACGGTGTCCTTAGTAAATATATTTGGCACTTCAAGAGGGTTCTCAATTTTATTTTACTCAAACCATCGGGGAAAAAAAAAAAAAAAAAAAAAAAAAAAAAGACATGGAACTTCATTTTACATTAATTAAAGGAAAAAAAAAGTAAAGATTTGGCAACTATTTAAAATTCTTAAAATGAAGTGGAATCCCCCCCCCTTCCCGCCATTATTTCGAGGCCAACAGTGGAAAGTAGAAACAAAAACTACCCCGTCTAAACGTTAAGATAAGAGCTGATGGCCAGCATCCACCTCAAATTTTTACAAAGACCCACCCTTCCGGTAGATTATCAATCAACACAAACACAGAAATATGCTCACCTCGTCAAGCAGTCTGTACAGAACAAAGAGGAGGTCAACTTGTCCCTCCTCACACACACTCTGCCAAACCTGCACTGATTAATCTTACGCCGGCCCAAAGGAAGAGTGCTCTGCTCGCCAGATGTTCTGCAATAGAAAGAAACTTATCTGCAATGAACTTCCGAGAGAGAAGCTTCAGTGATGCGAGTGGCCCTCTGTTGGCTGGGGGACGAAATACATACATCAGAGCTACCCAAGAAGAAAAGGAAGCGTTGGGATAACTTCTTTGTTTTATAGCGTCAACTAATGCTAATTTTTACACCATGTATGAGCCACTTTGCTGTATTCTACAAATTCCGACTGGGTTTTTAGCGGCAACGTTCCTCCCCTTTGGACTTCAGTGACAGCGTTCCTTAAAGTGATGGGGCTTGTAATCAGTGATAACTATATATATATATATATATATATATATATATATATATATATATATATATATATATATATATATATATATATATATATACGAGAAATATAAATATACCGCTATATACTTTTGTTGTCTGGAAACCCCCCTTCCCTCCTTCCCTTTCCTTGCATGGACCTAACATACAGCTTCTAGTTACCTTTTGACAAAATATTTCAAGATTATCAGTTTTATGGAGGGACCTTGAAGAACCATTCTCTTACCAGAAATTCTGGATTCGACATCAGTGAGCAAGTCAGAAACTTTGGTTACCCTGTTGCTGGCCAAGTAGGTCACCAAACAAGAAGCAAAGAAAAGGTAGGAGCTTCTTTGGGCAAATAGCTTTTGAACCAAATAAGTATGCTTTTATCTTTGCCTCTCATGCCTTATCAGTGATTCCCACGCAGCTCTCGCCACAAACTTTGTAACCCTCCCTTGTCTTCGCCCCGCTCTTCATTTTCCCGTTATCTTCCCTCTCTTCATCCGTCTTCATCGGGCAGATGACTTAAATTCAGGACTTTATTTTGTCTGGATTTCAGTCAGTGTTAATCCTACCCAGCATGACCAGGTTGATCTTGTCAAAGCAGGTTGATCTAGTGAACCCTCTGGGAGGCCAGGAGAACCTTGACCAGTGCACTGATACTAGTCGGACGCATTCTTCTTTGTATAAATGTTCTGCTATGCCAAAAACAGTTATTTTACTCTGCATGTGCCTCCTTATGCTCACCTACTTGCTCATTCCTATTTGGCCTTCAACGACCTAATTCCCAAGGGTGCGGAGACACGTGCTGAAAGGTAGATAAAGAATTAATCCTTTCAGACAGATGAAACACTTTTTTCCCTCCGTCCCTGTTCTTTACAGCTTTGTGGAAGGTAGGAAAGCCCTCTACTACGGAAGGGGTTATGGAAGGTAATAATCGAAAACCCTCATTTAAGGCGTACATAGGCTCTGAAAACAACAACAATTAACTAATATAAAGTAAGAAAAATATTGTAGTTAAAACGGCAATAAAAAACTGTTTGGGAGTATGAAGATAAAGGCGAAAAAATTATGACACACAGAGAAAAATATACAGAGGAATGTGCGAGGATAGGGAACGAGGAAAGGACTATGCAATTTCCGGTGGTGTGTGTGTGTGTGTGTGTGTGTGTGTGTGTGTGTGTGTGTGTGTGTGTGTGTGTGTGTGTGTGTGTGTGTGTGTGTGTGTGTGTGTGTGTGTGTGTGTGTGTGTGTGTGTGTGTGTGTGTGTGTGTGTGTGTGTGTGTGTGTGTGTGTGTGTGTGTGTGTTGCCAGGACAATTAAGCAAGAGGGGTGTGGTGCAAACAACACAAGTGGTGGATAAACACACTCACACACGTGCACACACTATATTCACACTCTACTCACAGGACGTACAAACATTCACAGTACTCATACAGTACACTTCATTCACAAGACGTGTACACTCCATTCACAGCATGTACACAGTAAATTCACAGCATGGTTCAGACTTCATTCACAGCACGTACACAGTTCAAGGACCATACATACACTCATTTTACGTACACAGACATTAACAGAACGTACGCACTACACTCAGTGGACTAAATACACCGCACACATAAGTTAATATATACATTCTCAGGAAGTACACACATTCAGAGAAAGTACACACTCAGTTCACAGGAAGTACACACACACACATATATTCAAAAGATGTGCACACTCCATTCACGGACATGCTCACTGTTCACACACACACATACACACACACAATTTTTCTCCTCATTCTCCGAGGGCTGTCGACTCTCTCTCTCTCTCTCTCTCTCTCTCTCAGATCGATACACGTACACACACATACACATACGCGTCGTCCACCATCTATTTGCCATGAGCACACATTCTCTCTCTCTCTCTCTCTCTCTCTCTCTCTCTCTCTCTCTCCACGTCAACCATGCAAATTAAAGCAGATTCGAAATTTTAGCATATTTCTGCCAGTGCCAAGCTCATACCTCAGTGTGGATTGGGCAGGTATACTTTTTTCTGATCGGCTTATACTCTACGCTTTCACGGCCCTTTTACAGCTGCTGATTCATTGGTTATTTTTGTGTATTCTCCTGCATTTCCTGTGCTTTTTATTTCAGGGATATTATAGCTTTTCTTTCACTTTAGATATGCTTTTGTTAGTTACCATATTCTCCGTCTCCCTGTTAGTCTTTCGGCGGGTCTGTTTCATACATCCATGTTCACGCACTTCCTTCTCAATCTCTATAAACATATTTTTTTTCTCTCTCTCTCTCTCTCTCTCTCTCTCAAGCCGCCTCCTCCTTCCTCACCGCCGCAACCTGTGACCTGCATACAAATTCCGCATGACTCATTACCGCCTAAAGCCTGATATACTGGGATACGCGTGTGTGTGCACTGATTATCCTGCGCCCCCGACCTTGCCCTCCCACGTCCTTCGCGAGATGTCTGGCGCAGGGGATGAAATACGATACAATGTGGCTTAATCACCTCACTTGATGACGGATTTTGTGCATATCGATTTCACTGTTATCAGTGAAGATGATGTATTTTCTTCCTATATCAAGATGGTTTTACTCCCTTTAAGACAGACCTTTGCATGGTGAAGGGTCTGACATAGCCTGCAGTTGCCCTTTTAGTGTAAAAAAAAAAAAAATAGAAAAAAAAACTCCCTTATCTGAACAAATCACCGTTTGGTTTAAGCAATGGAAAAATCGTTTGTGACGGCCGGATTGGAGAATGATAATCTAATGGGATCTCACATAATGCCGCTCAGGGAAGGCTAGATAGTCAGCTTTAACCCCTTCACTAAGATTACGTATTAATTTAGATTATCCTTACTGCCTACAGACGAATTCACTCCACCTCGGAATGACGTCCAGCAGTGAAAGGATTGATGACGACTATATCCTACTCCTCCACACACACACACACACACACACACACACACACACACACACACACACACACACACACACACACACACACACACACACACACACACACACATGGACGCACACCGCCATGCTGAATAAATTGCCTGGGAGTACCAAGAATATAATACAAAACACGTCATTGGATGCAAGGGGTA
>NC_137031.1:45726195-45733695 GCF_032717465.1 Coenobita brevimanus | reverse complement strand
TGTAGTATAGGGAAGTTTGTATGGCAAGGCCTCTAAACCGTCCAGTTATATTGGTGCCATCACTTGAAGGCGTCGTCATCCAACACCCATCCCAGTAATAAACTGCATTTTTCCATCTCCCATCCCTCCAGTGAAAATCAATCTGAGTCATGACAGGGCTATGATTGGGAGGTTTGTTAGTGGCCCTGACCCCTTGATGGCAATGTAGACGCAAATATATGCAGTTTTTAATTTGCTGGGTATTATATCACTGAAGATACACGTAGCTAAACAAAAGAAAAAAAAGTCAAGTTCCGTAGACTTTCCATACCCTACCCACTAAGGAAATATAGAACGGTCCAGATATGACCTGCTCGAAATGAATAGACGCGTAAATTAGTGTTATTTATTTCCGTAATTTATTTCTCTGCACGAATTCAGGGTAATAATAATATCTCATAAAGTAATATGATATATATAATCTTCTCAGTTTCCTGGTCAATATGATAATGCCATGGAAACAACAGCCTTAGATGGGAAAAAATGTTAGGAAAAGTATGGTGGTAATACACATGAAAAATATATCTCATTTTAAAGCTAAAACTCATATCTTATTAATACACGACAGGGAAATGAAAAGCAAACACCACCAAGAAATGGAAAAATCGTCCTCAAAATATGCATTCGAAATCCTAATGACGGAGGAGCGAGAGCAATTTGGCGGGATGATGGATGGCGGAGAGGGACGCCCAGATGAAGCTGTCAGCCTGGCAAGGTTCAAGGCTAGATCTCATTACAAGCCTACAAGCAGCTTAAAGATTTGCTGTCCAATATTACGGATTTTGAGGGATACGATTTTCAGATGTATGCCGGTAATTTTGAGTTACTTATTAATTAGGAGTTAAGAGTTTACAAAGAGCTGAGAGATTTGTCTGCCAACACAACGGATTTTGTCTCCCTAGGTTATAATTCCTAGGTGTATATTGGTAATTCTGACTTCTGAATTACTAGAATTTACAAGTCTACAAGCAGCTTCTAGATCTGATGTCCAATAACATGAATTCTGTGTCGCAGAGATGTGATTTGTTTAGTTGCATAAGGATAATTTCAGCTTCTTATTAAGTAGAATACATAAGTTTCTTGTCTGTTTATTTATTTACCTACCTACCTACCTATCTATCCATCTATCTTATCCATCTATCTATCTATCATCCACTCCTTTTCTGCTCCTACGCTCCTGATGTGGAAACAAGTTTACAAGCAACTTAGAGATATTTTGTTGCAGAGACATGATCTTTTAGTTACACAAGGGTAATTTTAAGCCTCTTATTAACTAAATTATAGAAGCATATTATCTCTCTATCTGTCTACCTATCTGTCTATCACCCTCTCCATTGCTGTCAAGGGCCCTTACGCTTCTGGCGGGGTAGAAAAGGAGTGGATATAGGTCAGTAACTAGCTTAGAAATTTACTACCCAATATCACTGATTAAATGTCACAATGATATGATTTTTAGTTGCATACCTGTAAATCTAAGCTTCTTATGTACTTGAATTCACAAAATTTTCAAGCTGCTTAAAAATTCTATGTCGGGTATTGCTTATTTTGTATTGTAAAGGATATGGAATTTTGTTGTACAGGTATATATGTCGGTGGTTTTGAGCTTCTAAAAAGATAAATTTACAAGCCGTTCAGCAGTCCAAGATTCTCCCATCCGATGTGCTGGGTTTTATATCGCATAATAATTTACGTGATTATTAATTACATAGGTGCATACTGAGCTCTCATAGGAAGATTTAAGTATGTTCTTCAATGGAACAAATTTTACGCCACACAGACCTGATATTTAAAGTAGTTGTGTTAGCATTACAGTACTCTGAACTTCGTATGAGGAAAAAATCATAAGTATATAGACAATACTGCTTTGCAAACCCATGGGCAGCTTAACCCCGTCACTTTAGGGTCAGTTTTTCTGTATCATTAAAGGTCTTACTAATAACAGCCGAGATGCCTCAGCTTAGAAAGGATCATTCGGAGTGAAAGGGTTAAACATTTGTCGTCCAGGATGATGGATTTGGTGTCTCATATACTGTACATGATGTTAATTTGTATATGTTCATCATTGAGCTTCCTATGAGATAGAGTTTACAAAAATGTTTGCAGGTTTTTATTCCCTTTACGAACCTACCAATAGCTTAGTAGTCATATATTAAAGGTGAAAACTTTGACATCAGTATAATCTTGCGTCAGCAATGAAACAGGCAGCATCTGATTACAGTCTGCCGTGATAAAGACTGGAAGAGGAATTCCTTGCTGTTTCTGCCCTCCTGAGATACTAGGAACTGAATAAGTTGTCCATTGTAAGGTGGAATAATTGTAGAATCCCTTTGCCATACGCCAAAACGTAAAAAAGAAGAAGAAAGAAAGGAAAAGAAAAGGAGAAAGAAAGCGTCGTAGTAAAATCGTCTGATGTTGATCGGAAAAGGAAAAAAAAAAGACAAACCTGACCAATCGTAACCAATGGGGTAAATAACAAGAATCAACTTAATGCATGGACTTTGATGAGTAACTTGATGTCCAAAACAAAATGAGCCTTAAATGATAGTACCTAGTTCTATAAATACTCCTTCGGGGTGTGTGTACCTGAGGCTAGGCTACGGTATAAAATATTACTTAATGCCAGTATCTGAAAAAGTACGGCACCACAAAAGAAAGAAAAATGATAAAGTACAACCAAACGAAATGAATAAAACAAAATAAACACTGACTCAGACTGAAGGGACTAACTGGCGAGGAAGAAGTACTATTAAGCTTTCTATGGTGATCAGAAAAGTGCTCATAAAGTCACAAGAAAGAGAGTGTGTCCACCCTACCCTGGTCTGAATTTGCTAGCTCTCAGTCTCGAATGCTGAGCTGTAACAACGGATTAATACTAGAAGATGGTGCTGGTCACAGAAAAGTTTAATGAAAAAAAAAAGTAGAATTGTGTCATTTTGCCACTGGGTTATGGGAAATATGCTGCAGAATGAGGAAAATCTATGCCAAGTTATAGTGGGCGAAGTACAGGAAAAGTACTGAGCTCACGAGAATACAATCCATATTCTTGGTGGAATAGGTGTTTCGTATCAGCTTAGCGAAATGTTTGGAATATTATAAGCTGGTACTGATTTATGTCATTTATTCTTATTTCCAATCTACGTGTGAAAGGATATAAACTAATTGTAATAGACAAAACAAGTCACTAAGGAAGAGGTGCTACGAGGCCTCCTGTGCAATCTGAATGAAGTTCGCCTATGTAATCTAAAATACAACTCTACCACCCAACACCTCTCTCGCCGCGACCTACAGTATATTCAAATGCCCGCCTGCTGCATTGCGTCCTTGTTTCACTAAATTTTCATCAACATTCTGGGAAGAATCCTTTTTGGAAATGAAATTCAGGGGCGCAACAAGCGTGAAAATATTCATAGGGAGGTAACAATATTTCCGAGTTTATGGGGAAGAAAGACGTGGAAAAAATAGACTTCACACGCGCCCATTAAAAAATTTGGAAACAGCGTGAATTTTCAATATTCTGATGAGGCTAGACGGGTCCTCCAGGCAGACACGGAAAGCAGAGAGAGAGAGAGAGAGAGAGAGAGAGAGAGAATGTGTGTGTGTGTGTGTGTGTGTGTGTGTGTGTGTGTGTGTGTGTGTGTGTGTGTGTGTGTGTGTGTGTGTGTGTGTGTGTGTGTGTGTGTGTGTGTGTGTGTGTGTGTGTGTGTGTGTGTGTGTGTGTGTGTGTGTGTGTGTGTGTGTGAACGTTTGCAGTATATGCAAGCTTGTCTAGTAAATGTAGCACTTTTGACATCAAATCTAACGTTATACACATGGTACACAGCCAATTTATCACTGCAGGCGCCGGATCTAGCGATATATACACGTCTATCTAGACAATGTAACACTGCTAGCACCAGATCCAACGATATGTCCACCTCTGTCTAGCCAGTTTAACACATTTGGCACCGGATCTAGTGATATAAACAGGTCTGTTTAGCCATTTTAACACTGCTGGCACCGACTCAACCGATATAAGGACGTCTGTCTAGCTCTACCTAATTAAGGACTATTGGCACCGGATGTAGGGGTATATACAGTACGTGTTTGTTTAAGCGGTTGGGCACTGTTGTCATGCAGAGATGTATGATATGTAGGAGGACTACTGGGCCTTGGAAGCAGGCTGTGAAGCCTATGCCCAGAGTTGAACACATTAAAAAAATAAATATTAACGTCTGTCTCGTCAATTTTTTGTGTTTGGCACCTGAGCTGTCTTTCCATTTCCATGTTTGTGATAGTCACGTGCGTAACGTCTGTTTATTATTTTTTTTTAGAAATATTATCAGTAATTTAACCATATTCTAGGGAAGAGGTTTTCAACCCTTTCCAGCTGATTATCCATTTAATGACGTCTACAAGAGAATTAGTGAAAGAATACAGCCCTTACAGATACCACCACTGATAACTTTAGAAGTTCACTGATCGTCTACAAATGAGGGCACAGGGCGACCAGAAGGGAAACTAGCAAAGATTGTACACATAGAAGGATAGACACTGCTAGATAATGTTGTGAAAATCAAAGTTCTGTGCCAAACTTGGTCGAGAACACTTAAAATGTCAAGCGCAATGGTAATCTATAGAAGCATGAGACTGCTTACACGTACCATTAACCTATTCATAATCGAAACAATATTGGTTTTCTGTTTCAGCAGAGTGAAGGTAGTGAAAAGAGAGAAGGAAGAAGATGGAGAAAAATTCTGTAGAAAGAATAAGACTGAAGAATGAAGCAAGGAAGACAATGGAAGGAAAGAGGAAGGGAAAGCAAGACAAAAGTAGGATATATCATCAGCATCAACACGGAATAAAGAAAGAGGAAAAACAAATAATGAAAAAAAAAAAATCCAGGGAAAGAAGGATTACACTCTGCCCTTGATTGACATCTTTGGGATTTACCAGAGCCAGAGAATGAGTGCGCTGGGAGAAAGGAGGAGTGGGGAGGGGATGGAAGGTTAATCTCATTGTCACCCAGTCACCAGTACTCTCAAGAGGCAGACGACAGACGTAAGTTAGAGTTGCTGACGCGTGCGAACAACCATTAGCTTGATAATAACTGTGGTATAATTAGGAAAGTATTTAGGGACGCGTCCTAACTAAATACACGCACATACAGGAAATGGAAACAGGGAGAGGCAAAGGAAGACATAGGTAAACAGAGGGAGACAGGAAACCGAGGGAGGTGGTGGAGATAGTGAGAGCCAGAGGGATGTAAAGGAGGCGAAGAGACACAGAGAAATAGAGCGAGGTAGGGGAGGCACGAAGAAACAGAGGGGCAGAGAACTTTTGCGGCAAGGGGTAATGCAGGAGATGTCACAGAATGATAACACTGCTGAACTGCTGACGTGGACTGGAGTTATGTACCGTAATTTGGCGAAGGTTAGGCTATCCAGTAACACTAGAAAGAAAATCGCACTTTTTACTGTACTCAAAGCCTGTGATCTCTGTCTCTGTCTCTGCCTGCCTGCCTGCCTGTCTGTCTGTCTGTCTCTTAAATAATATGAGAGAGAGAGAGAGAGAGAGAGAGAGAGAGAGAGAGAAAATACCTCTTAATGGAGTCGTGTGCTTTTTGACGAAAATCCTACTAGCCTGTCTTATATTTAACATTTTTGCAATAGCACAGCGAGGCAGTAGGGCCGGCTAATCCTCCCACGGCTAATGTACAGCGAGGCGGCCAGACTCCCTAAAAAAAAAATAATAATAAATTAAAAAAATAAAAGACAATAATCTTCTGCATTCTTCTTTCCTTGCTCTTTCTGCAAATACCATCTTAGTTACGACAAAAATTTAATCGTAAGAGTATTTGTGAATCATATATTTTCCTTCTACGGCTCGGCACTGAAGCTTTCCTTATCTTTCCTTGTCTTTCCTACAATAACAAATCCTAGTTAAATGTGCCTGTTGACCGTACAATAAACTTGTATACTGCGCCAACTAACTTATCTATAGACACCCGCACCTTCAGCCGCCAATAAAATTCATGGAAGGTTAGTGTGAAACTGACAAATTAAAATGACCATCATGTATGATTCATATAACCATGTAATGAATGTGAAGAGAAATACCTTAGCCAATTAGAGAATACTGTAAGAAGGTGAGAGTCTAAGGACAAGCTGACGGTCGCCGAGTACAGTGAATACAGTTCCATGGATTAGGTGGTGACTCCCCCCTACCTCATCCAGGACAGATGGCGCAAGTGGCCATCTGGAGCGCACGGTATAAAAGCTCATTAATATGATAATTCTGACTAATGTGTTGGTATGGCACGTGGCAGTCAGTGCTATGCATAGTACGTCCAGGGAGATAAACGAATTACCCTTTCTCGGCCACTGACGGTACTGAAGGTAGAAGAAGGGTCGGCAAGTGGAGGAGAGGTTGATGCCCTTTTATTCTCGTAAAACTCAGGCACCTTGCAGGTAGGGCTGAAAGGGGATGCTGCCTACAGCATGTAGGACCCAACGGGGTTTCTCTTGTTATGGCCTTTTTTCCTGTTCTTAATGGGGGCGCCCACCATCCACTCATGCAATATAGTGCTACCGTTTGACGAATATACACTGACTTGCGTTTCAAACGGCTTCCTGGGCCACTGGAAAAAATCTACTACGCTGCCTTGTAACCACACAACCAACAAATAGATGCCTGATGATTTTCTCGTAGGGCAAAAAACGTTTGGCCTATAGGCTGCTAGAATAATTCATTCACTACACATCCGATGGTGAAAGTGTTATGATTATGACAGAGAATGATTACAAGTGGAACCACAAATTCCTAGGCCACAGTAATGTAAGCGTATAACAGGGAAAAGAGTATAGTTGATAACGCATTTCACGACCTAAGAGTATGATGTTTGTTAAAAGGTCAGTCCTGATAGATGGATCCTGGACCCGGCAGTAATTATATCATATGAAATAGTGCCCCAAAATAGCCTACGAAAACAGCTGCTTCCTACCAATATAAAACAGTACTTGATGATAAAATGTGTACTCGCATTTAGTACTATATGATATGTCCAGGCAAGAAGTCTATATGAAGCTGATTACATGCAGACAATGAAACTGATACAACAAAACATTACCCAGAATACAATGACATTTCTGGTATTAAACAGACAAAAAATAATGAGTCTTAAAACGGGGCCAACTGTGAACCTGATATCGTACGGTACATCGACAAATACTTTAAAATCCATCATCATCATCGTCATCATCATCATCATCGTTCTTCTTCTCCATCGGTGCGGCGTTCAGTGCTTTCAATCTCACTTATCGCGGGCGTAAGGTGTTATTAGCTATAAAAAGCATAGTTAGGAAGCATATTAATTTCCTTCCATTACCTTTACAACTAGTGAGTACCCTTCTGAATTTACAAGAAACTTTACTTCAGTATATTAAAATTGTCTTGTGGGAGCTAGAAACAAAAAGCAAAATCGCC
>NC_137031.1:45698695-45721195 GCF_032717465.1 Coenobita brevimanus | reverse complement strand
AGTAACACAGATATAATTTGCAAGAGACCAGAACGACAGCCACATCCTGAGTGCAGAGAATTCAGAATATTCATGTCCAGGAATACGAGGACACGAAGTCGTTTTCAGCTTACACCTAATAGCCACTTTTGACTTGCAAATGATCAAGTAGAAAGATACACAGAGAAGCTGGAGACAGCAGCCTCACACACTTGATTCTCGTTGAGAAAAAAAAAAGTGGCACTGAGAAGAGGACAAGTAATGTTGTAGAGAAGACGTTTGAGGAAAGGCCATGAATAATGCAGTAGTTAATGGAAAGAGGGGTCAGCGCTACTAATGAGGTTATTAAGTGGTACTGGGTTACTTTGAGGGACTCTGATAGTCCCCTCCTCAGTGGACTAATTCCGCAGGGATGGTGATCGACGCCATCTTGAAATTTAATTTGAAAATAGTGTAATATATGAAGCCATGATGAAAGTTTGCTTACTGTTCCACTACTCCTGCTTCACATTTAGAGTTTATTCGTCGCTTTCTTCTCTGACGTATCATATCTAAGAGAATCATCTGTGACCGGAGAAGCATACCGTTCCTCTCTCATCTTGGGAGTGATGGCCAGCAGCGGAAAGTGACCCAGAGGTGAAAGATGAGGTGAAATTTTGACTCTGACTGTACTATAGGTTTATATGTAATATTGGTGCATAAAAAATGAGAATATATTAATTAAAGAGAGCATTCTGGACCATTCCCAGTGTTACTGACATACAGAAAAGGTTCAGGAAAGAAAGGTGACCAAGTGCTGGGGTCCTGACAGCTTGTGAAACGTCCCTCCCCCTCTCTCCCTGTCAACAGCTTTCCACCCACGCCGGGAGCACTGACCTGTCCGACCGGTGTTGATGGGGTGAATATGTGTGACGTAATGTGATACGGGATGTAGGTGCACGATAAAAGGTGAGGCAGAATA
This sequence comes from Coenobita brevimanus, assembly GCF_032717465.1. Classification (NCBI taxonomy): domain Eukaryota; kingdom Metazoa; phylum Arthropoda; class Malacostraca; order Decapoda; family Coenobitidae; genus Coenobita; species Coenobita brevimanus. The sequence goes on along the minus strand of NC_137031.1, from coordinate 45,720,255 downwards.
GTGGAGAACAGGCGAGTAACAGTATTCTCGTCAGCTAAAACAGCAATACCTTTATCTTACCAGTGTCTTTCTGTCCACTGCGTGTTAGTGCTGTTTCTTATGTTATTCGTTAATGTACATCGACCTAGAAAAAAAAAAAGCATACCATACAAGAGAACAGTAACTGGACTACGCAAAATATATCGCCATGGAAGTGCGACAATTTGCCATAAGCTGAACTGACGGCGGCTCATGGTAAGGAAAGATGATGCAAGGATAGAGAAGGCTAGTCAGGGTGAAGCAGAATGATGCGGGAAGGGAGGCAACAGCGAGTCACAGTGAGGTACGACGATGCAGCATGCCAGGATATGCTGCAGGGAGAAAGACAGCGAGCCAGAGTGAGGCAGAATGAAGGCGAGCAATGCATGGTATTAAGAAACCATGAGAGAGAGAGAGAGAGAGAGAGAGAGAGAGAGAGAGAGAGAGAGAGAGATAGAGCCTGGGGGGGGGGGGCGCCAAGGTGAAGAGCAGTGGTGGAAAATAATGCATGGTGAAGAATGGAGTAAGATGAGAGACAACGGGCCAGGGAGACTCACAAATGGAGGAAAATAAACCAAGATGAGGAAGTATGATGGAATGAGAGACAGAGAGCAAATAGAGGGAGAAATTACGCAAAGACAGAGATAGAGAGCCAGTATGATGCATGAGAAGAGACAGAGACCGAGTATAAAGAAGGATGATTCAAGGAGAAGGACGGGGAGCTAGACTTGGGTAAAATATGACAGTGTGATCCACGAAGATTGTTTAATGTGAAAACTGTTACCTCCACCCGATTTTTTGTACATCAAGTGAGGCCTGTCGTACGGAAGGGATTTATGGGTCGATTAGAGTCAGATTAAGATTATATAAGGCAGATTTAGGAAGAATAAAAGAGAGAAAGTGTGTGGGATAAAGAGGGAGGTTGGGTGGCAGAAACCAGAGGCGGAGGGGATCGATAAACTGAGAGGAGCTGTGTTCAACATCCGTCAACTGAGGTGTGGCAGGGTGTAGGCAGAGGGACTCGGTGAAGCAGGTGGGGCAGAGGTAAACAAGGCGGATAAGTGGGTCATAGAGTAAATATACACGAAAAATTCGACTTACTGTTATGAGGCAGGGAAGAGTGAGAGGAAGAGAGAGGAAGGAAAACAGGAACAGGGATATATTAGAACGTTGGAAGCATATAGAAAGAGAGGGAGAAAAAGAAAGGGAGGAATGGAGTTAGTTTATGGGATTGGCTGTGGAGGAGGACGTAACATCCTGTCTCCATGCAGGAGCGACTGCTTGCCTCCGGTTGATAGGTCTGCTTGATCAAACAGACCGGAGCTATGCAACAACAACAACAATAACCCAACACACTTGCTCATAACTTTGTCGAAGGCACTTCCTACCCTTTCGCTTTTCCCCAGTACCCTTCTTGTTTTAGCTGAACAGCCCATATAGGAGGGGGTGCACTACCCCTACCTTTTTTTTTTTTTTTTTTTTCCTGTCTGCCTAGACATGTTAAAGGGTACTTTAAGCCCATTATATATAGACTACATATTAGGATGAGCGACTATCAAGACAGAGTATTTTGATGGTGATGATGATATCACTGTGATGACTGCAATAGATAATGATAAGAACCGCGATGATGATGGAAGATTTGATGCACACAAAAGAAAACTGCCATACCCACAAGAGATGGCGCAGACGGAGCAAGAGCCAACGTGGAGTGTGGAGAGTATCATCACTGACGTAACCACCCGCAGCCAGGTATGCCTTCATCTGCAAATCAGTGCATGTCCTCACTGCTTCACTGTCATCGCCACCACCACCAATAGAACAATCTCCTGATGAAAAAAAAATCTATGCATTAATTACTTCCTTCTAGCACACTGCTAGAGTCAAACAAAACAAACATAAAATGAACATTACTTGTTTTATCCGTATTTTCACTATCCTGATTTTATGCACATCCTTCCAGACCTCTGCCGGAATAAATAAAATTCTGTGTTCTCAATAAATACTTTTATTATTCAGATGCTACTCACTTCCTTCCAGAATACTGCCTCAACTACTCATCGCTATCACGTGCGAGAAACTGAGTTAAATGAACACAGTCTACTTCATCTGTAGTTTCATTATTCAGAACACTGCTACAATTTTACGCCAACGACATCACAAGAAACAGAGATAAACTGAACACATTAATTTAGTTTCCGTTTTGCTGACGCTGGTCATTTCCTTTTAGAGCAGAGAGTGGCACAGTTGGAGGAAGGCCAACGTAGGCAGTTCACAGACATCACCATCCATCGCCGTATATAACCTCATTGACGAGTCAGCATATGCCTCAGCTACCATCAGTGCTACCATCACATACTGTACGGTCTTCGTTAAATATTCTGTCGTCTCTCCATTTCTCTCCGTGCACTTGGAAAATCAGTGTGGCGAATCTACAGCAACCAACACTGTTTACTTTATTTAGCTGTACATCAGTGTCACAGTGTCGGTTGCTGCGGATTCATCACTCTGATTTTCAAAGCCCAGGGAAAGAGAGGCACTAAAGTCGTCAGGACATCTGATGCTGACTTTACACATTCATCGTCTTTCAGAAACAACCAGACAAAACTCACCTCCTTCCAGAGCATCACCACTGCCACAGTCACATATACGGCCGTCATCTGTACGAGATGAAGATAACAAAGAATGTCTGCTTCATTCATATCATCGTTACCATGTACCGCTCAGAAGATTAATACATACACCACCAGCATCAGCAAGAGAAAAAGATAAAGCACATGTTTGCTGGAGTGTATTACCGTTATCCTGTCGGTATTCACTTCCAAAACTGCGACTATAACACGCAACACCAGCATATGAAAGAGATAGATTGAACATGATATGGAACTTCATTACCTTGATATTATTCACTTCCTACAAAATCACTGTCATAGCCATACACACCCTCGTCATCAGCAAAAATAAAGATAAAATGGCCACACCTCTTATTTCCCTTAGCGTCTTTACTGTGAGAAATCTTCCCTGAGCTGAATATTCGTACACTTGACTGACGCTATCAAGGGGGAAAAAAAAAAAAAAGACATACTGTTCAGTTCCTTAGGTTATGCACAGGATTATTTAGTTATCCCTTAATCTTTATTTTTTACAGCTATCATGCCCTTCACAACCAAACCAGAGTGAATCTTCACTAAACAATATACAATTAGCAAAACTATATGTGATAATATTATGCTGAATATTTTAGTTATCTATTATGCAGACTTACCCTGTAAACTGGCAAAGAGCTTTTATAGTTACTGTACTCTCCCTACATGGCTCTCTCACCTGGTGAAGTTTTCGAAGACTCAAGTGAAGAATGAACAAAGACCACAAATTGGATGTGTTGAGTGCTGAGATGCGGTCAAGGTAGCGTGGTGTATTTACTCAGACCTTGATTCAGGCGTTCTCTTTGATGCGACAACAGGTGATGCTGGTGATGCTCCATTTATCCACGTTCTTAGTTACAACAGCGCCCGTCATCACGTAGAAACTGACGTAGCTGGTCGAGTCACCTCCACACAACCTCCACTCCTGCCACTTCGAGCCTCTAGCCGGCCTATCCTGAAGGCTCCCATCAACGGTATGACAGTCCCTGGGGTCGACTTTAGCCTGATCGGGTCTGAATGCCCCGCTACATGGACCCTGAGATGGATAAGTGGCCGTGACGAAGCCCCTGTAGAGATTAGGCAGACAGTCCGCCGTCATACAATTCTGCTGCTTCTTCGGGTAGTGGCAGGCGTCCTTGGGATCATCGACGCTGAAGGGCATGAGATTGAGAGCCTGTTTGCAGATGAGAAAGACCTTTTCTTCCCCGGTAGTGTACATGCCAATAGCACCGGCGTTAGCGTTGCATTTGTTTCTCTTTGTGATGTCCACGTCACTGATGCCTTGGCTCTCTAAGGCGGCCTCTGCCACGACTCCCGGCTGTTTGCATGAAAAAAAAAGAAAAAAAAAAGGAGGATTTACCTTTATGATGAAAAAAAAAAATTATACGAGGAAAAAGTAATACTCATAAAACTATTGAGAAAAGAAAGATTTATGAGAGTAACGTTTTTGAAGAAGAATAAGCTACTTACAAATATTTCCACCTATGATTAAAAAAAAAAAAAAGAATCATGGAACAAAAAGATCGTTAAGAAGTTACAGATATGATGAAGTGGAGTTAGTTTAATGAAGAACAAGAAGGAGGAGGAGGAGGAGGAGGAGGAGGAGAAAAAGGTCTATGCCTATTGACTGCATAAGGATCAGTAACATTTTCGCTGATCAAGACGTGTTTCGGTGATCCATAATTTTCATAGATATTCACACTAATCGGAGAGAGAGAGAGAGAGAGAGAGAGACACACACACACACACACACACACACACACACACACACACACACACACACACACACACACTTACCGACGCAGGTGCCGCAGGGGTAGGAAATGCAGGCCTTCTAGACGACGATGTGGTAGTTGCTGTGGAGGAGCCATATTTTCAGATATACTGAAATTTTGTTTATTTATTTATGTGTGTGTGTGTGTGTGTGTGTGTGTGTGTGTGTGTGTGTGTGTGTGTGTGTGTGTGTGTGTGTGTGTGTGTGTGTGTGTGTGTGTGTGTGTGTGTGCATTCTTACCCATTTTTTTCGTCTTATTTTTTTTTTTTCAATTCTTCGCTCACCAGATCCTCTCTACCTCCTCTGTTATTGTTTTGCCACATATATCTTCCCTACAATAACGAAAGGACTTTAAGCATGATAATTTTTGTACTCAATTCGATCACAGGTTTTCTCCACTCCACTGGTACAATTCCACTCGTTCAGGCCTTATGTTCCGTTGCTATGTTAATAATACCAGTAACGACAAATAAGAGTGATGGATATGTAGGTAAAAACACATTCTTCTTTGACGAGATCCTCCTCCAAAAATAGTCCCATAAATCTACACTTATTTTACTGGTTCATTCATGCTACCGCCAAACAATGTAATCCAGGGAAGTAGGGCATTCTGACAATGAAGGTGTTACTAACGACACCCACTTCAAAACTCTCTCTTTAAGCAAATAAAATCGTTTAAAGATGGCACTAACAGAATAAAGAACACGTCGTCGGGTTGGAGGTGCAAAGATAAACGATATATGTAAATAAATAGTTAAATAAATCACACGAAAAAGAATGAACGATACTGATAGCCATGAGTAAACATCACTCTTGTCCCCTCTCCTAACTGTAAATTAATCGGCAGTTATAGAATATATTACTATCTTGCACTGAACATTAGGTTATTCTATCAAACATAAATAAAATAAATAAATAACTGACACAGATCAAGGGGAGAAAACTGGAGAAAATCAAGTCGTTTTGCACTAAGGCTTTTCTCTAAGGAGGAAGAGGAAAAAGAAGAGGTACAGTGGTTCTATTCAAAAGCTTTTTGAGATTCAAGGCTATTGTTATGTTACAGGAATTCATTCATGTCTAACTGTGATTTTTATTTGCAGCTGCTGTGAGCCTCTAGGTTTCACAGAAATTCTTTTTTGTGGAGTAATGTTTCATTCAGGATAACACAAGATGATACTGTTCAGGTGAGAAAAGAAACATATGAGTGACTCTTTCTACTACAATGAAGTTTGTATTTTAATCTTCCTGTGTTCAGACGATCGTTTTTATCTTAGAAGAGAATTTTCAATATTGGGGGTTAGATGCAACTTCACTGACACCCTCAGTACTTGGGTGCTATCCTTCACTGACACCCTCAATATCTGGGTGCTTCCCATCACTGACACCCTCAGTACTTGGGTGCTATCCTTCAATGACACCCTCAATATTTGGGTGCTCTCCTTCACTGACACCACCACTACTTAGGTGTTCTCCTAAGCTGAATAAAATCATTTGACAGCGGCAATAAATACAACAAGATGACGTTCTCAGACTGAAGGGATTAATGGCAATTACTCACCCGGTGGTACTGTGGCATCCAAAGGACAGCAGAGTAATTGATTCCCTCTTCTGAAATTAAGAAAATAGTAAACACTAAACATGAAAAAGATGAAAAAACTCAAACTCTGATTCTGACCTTTGACTTTTGATCGTCTGAATCAATATCGAATAGATCTCTTTTACATCCAGGCACAATACAGGGAGGTCTATATATGACACTCTTCTTTCACTCCGTGGGCTGTTTCTCTTGCGTTGTGGAAACGGTTCAGCCAACGTTCTCAGTGTCTGTCCTGAGACATTTACTCATTACCCACTATGCCACACCCACGCCCGCATCAGCAGACTGAGCATTGTCCACAACACAAAGTATATCCCTAGGCGTAGGTTTCTAGTGGCGTGCAATGTACGGACCACCCCGTATATGAGACAATACTGCCCTAAATCGGACAAGGCATTTATGATATTTCTTTTAGCATAAATATATACTGTATAAACAAATTCAGTCACAGGAGCCATGCCTTAGTTGTCGCTAATAGCATACATAAAATAGAATAAATGACACAACAAAAGAATATATAAAACATTCATAACAAATAAAGGTAAAATGTATTCTGTTTCACGGATCTGATGTGTGAAGAAGAACCTGAGAAAACATTAGTGACTATGAGTGAGATAATTAATATAAGAAACGATGAATTAAAAGGAGTTACCGTATAATAAGAATAGAATGATGCAACATTCCGGGAGTGATAGGTAGAGAAGGAGACAGACAGACAAACAGACAGACAGACAGAGAAAACGCCTCTTATCTACTTACAAATCAGTACTGCAGGGTGCTAAATGTCTCTCAGCGAAAATGGCTGGAGGGAGTGTAGCGAGATCTTGCTGTAGGTGGGGGCACGAGGCATGCTGGCAGGTGCCCACTATACCGCGATAGCCTACGCACTTTTCTGGGTGAGAGTGAGGTAAAGGAAGACAAAGAATATGAGGAAAAAAAAATGGTAGTGATCATATGAGGAAAATGAAGATAAAGATGATGATGGATAGATAAAGTTGTGGTCAAGTGAGGAAAAAGAAGATAAAGATGAAGCAGAAATGGCAAGGTAGTAATCACATGAAAAAGAAGATGAAAGACAGGTAAGGCAGCAATCGGGTAATGAAAAAGGTAAAGATGATGAAGGACAGGTAACACTGTGGTCAGGTGAGGAAAAAGATGATAAAGAAGATAAAAAGAGCAGGTAAGGTGGCTGTCCAGTGAGAAACAGAAAAAAGGCAAAACTCGTAAGCAGTGCTCTAGGGAATACGAGTAAAAGAGGAAATGAAGATGGCTTCTCTAGCGGGAAGTGAAGAAGATAAAGAACAAGTAAAATAACATTCTGGAAAATATGGAGAGACAGTGAGAGTTAAAATAATAATAAGGTAGAGAAAAGAATAAGGAAAAATAAGAAAAGAACAAGTAAAACAGCGATGAGGGGAGCAAGGGGAGATGCAGACGAGGAGGTAAATTAGTAAACAAGGGAGAAACATGCGATGGAAAGGATGAAGGGGGAAAAAAAAGGGAACAAAGGGACACAAAGGAGAATGTAAAATTGTTGTCAAAGCACGTGCAGGGCAAGAAAGGGAAGAAAAAACATAAAAGAAGACAAGGCGGGGGAGGGAATGAGGTATGATAAAAGGGATAAGAATAATGGAGGGGGGAAACGTTCGAAGGGAAGAAGTGAAAATGCGGGAGGGAACGAATGACAGGAGGGGGAAGGAGGGAGGCAGTGGGGGGTAGGGAATGAGAAAGGGGAGGAAGAAGGTGGGAGGGAACTAGAGAAGGAAAGGAAAAGGAGGGAGAGGAGAGGGGATAGAGAAGGAAAGGAGAAGGAGGGAAAGGAGAGGGGAGACAGGAGTGGGATAATGGTGTGAGGGAGAATGGGGAGAACAGGGGAAGGAAAATATCAGGTGTCAGAAGTATTGGTCAGAAAATAAGGGGGTTCTGTGGTGTAAGCCTATGTTATAGCTTTTAAGGAAGAAGAAGGCTAGTGTGTGTGTGTGTGTGTGTGTGTGTGTGTGTGTGTGTGTGTGTGTGTGTGTGTGTGTGTGTGTGTGTGTGTGTGTGTGTGTGTGTGTGTGTGTGTGTGTGTGTGTGTGTGTGTGTGTGTGTGTGTGTGTGCACTCGATTTAGAGTTTGAACTTATAAAGAGAACTGGTTCCGCCACTGCGTAATAGCCAATGTTGCTTTACTTGTTTATATATGCTTATCTATGTTTTTGTTGTTTACTTACCTCCTAAGAAGGCAGGGGGATGGGTGGTCTGGGCGAACGTGGGGTCAGGTCCATTCCAGATCATTATCATCATCCACACCACCACACTGGTACACCAAAGAAACCAGGAAAGAAGTGTGTTTAGTAGGAAAATTCTCTCTCTCTCTCTCTCTCTCTCTCTCTCTCTCTCTCTCTCCTTAGTTCCCGCTACCTACAAACAATTTATGCAGCTTAGGGGTAAAAGAATATTAATATCTACACAGTAAATGCTACAGTACGAAAAAGTCTCTCCTCAACAGTGTAAAAGTGCTTATGAGTAACAAGAAAATTACATAAAGGCCATTATCGTAGTGAAATGTTTAATGAAATCTTGCCAAAGTAAATAATAATGAAAATACGGGTTGGAATCTCTCTTTAATAGCTCTATACCCCGGAGGTAAAGGCTGTAAATTCAAAATGGACCTTGGTTAACTATGCTCTATTCACTATGACTTGGTTTAAAACTGCAGTCTCTCACCCATAATGCTGAACTGTGATAAGAATATTGAAACTCGAATATAACTCCAGTCACAAAGAAGTGTTAAGGTAAAGCTATAGAGATGTAGTATTCTCTTATTACGGTACGGGAATTAGGTCGCTAAAGGATAAAAATCTTCGAAGTTAAGATCACACTGACTTGAATTTCGCTTCACCTAAGGACAGCATATCGAACCATATTTTAGCCGAATAATTTGAAAAGTCCTATACAGTACTTTGAGAAGTATGTTGGGCTCTTAAGATCGTGATCCTTGGTTTCAAATGCACTGTTCGTTGTCATTTTTAAACTGTAAGAAATGAATCTCGGTGTCCTGTCCTCAGCTGTGCCTATTACACCAGTTATCCACTAGCTAGAACTAGACGGTTTTATTTAATTTAAGAAAGGTCTCTCGTACTGATAAGGTTAATGGAGGCAATACCAAATGCCCGCAAGTCTAGAGATTGTTTTGGCACATTTAAAATTGTCAGATCTAAAAAGAAAAAATCTTATGGCTGCTGGGATCAATATCGGCATAACGACAGTACTGACCTGAGTGGTAGACGGAGAGTCATGATGGAGATCGTTTACTGAAGAGTCTAAGAGAGTTAGAAGAGTTTAGGTGACTCTGGAAAAGTTTGTAAGTGTCAGGGAGAGCTTCAGAGAATCACGAAGAGTCAGGGAAAGTTTGAGAGAGCTTGGGGCAACTTTAAAGAATCTAGGAGAATCTAGTGGAATCGGAGAGTGCTTGGAAGAATTCGAGTGAGCACTGGAGAATCTAGGGAAGCTTGAGAGAGACTGAGTGGGACAGGAAGGCAAGTCAAGGAATCCCACTGGGATAACCATCCTTCCATTACTCGCCATCTCTTACAACTTCGCCATTTTCCCTTCATTAAAATCTTAACTAACTGAACAAGTAGGTGCTTGGAAATTGATTACAGAGCTTCAGAGATAATCAGATGTAACCCCAAAGCTTTCTTACAGTCTCTTACGGTCAAGTTTCCCGTCAAACCCAAACCATGATGAAATGTAAACAACGTGATCGATGGCAACTGCGGCTCATCCGGATGGCCTTACTTTCAAGCAGGCCTGGGTAGAATAGATAATGACTCTAGGACACGAACACTAGGAAAAACTGAGAGAGAGAGAGAGAGAGACAGAGAGAGAGAGAGAGAGAGAGAGAGAGAGACAGAGAGAGAGAGAGAGACAGAGAGAGAGGCGTTATTTTATATACTGTATACTGTATATGTACTGTATGTACACACACACACACACACACATATATATATATATATATATATATATATATATATATATATATATATATATATATATAATGCTAGCTTTATCATCAGAGAGATGCCCATGCTCGGAGAGCACTGCAACACAAAACTACCTAACATCAGTACCGTATAACTCAATAGCATCCCCTTAAGAGAGACGGCGTGCAAGATAAGAGGAAAACTTGAATATGAAGACGATATAACATTTATTCATATACAAGAACTTGACAGAAGCACGAACATGCTTCACAGTTAGTTTCTTCACAGCTGGTTTCTCCACAGTCTGAAAACAATGAGGCAACCACCACAATTACACAAGCGTACTTACTAAACACTGGAATTGGCTTAAATTGGCAGTCCGAACAGCAAACATGACCCTTTAAAGTGATGATGGTAGGTACCTTTAATATTATTGCTGCTACTGCCCGATGATTTCATTCAACACAGAGAAAACAATTCGGTGTGAAATACTTAACGAAAGCTGTTTCTAACCTTTTTTGCTTTATTTATCTCAGAGGAGCTGAATAAATTGTCTGGAGGTACTAAAATAAACCCTTGGGAAAAACCATTGTGGTGAAGGGGTTAATAAGATCTAAGTGTGTCACTGTCTGTGCGTATATTACATGTGTGTGTGTGTGTGTGTGTGTGTGTGTGTGTGTGTGTGTGTGTGTGTGTGTGTGTGTGTGTGTGTGTGTGTGTGTGTCCTGGAGTATGTATGTGCAGGACTGTCTATCGCCGTCAGCTGTGGAAGGTCAGCAAATACACATTGATTTATGCCAGTTAACTAATTGGAGTCAAACAAGCCATGTGTGTATTCCAGTGTCCAAAACTGACATGTTCTAATTAATGTTAAACACTGTAACGCCCTACAAATCTATGATGAATAATATGGTATAGTGTATTGGTCGTAAAATATCCACAAATTCAACATTTTGATTAAGAGAGACTTTGAATAAATAATAGCCTAACAGAATATTCGTACAAATACATCCACAGCTGCTCATTTAGTTTATATTAGTTATGGATTTAGTATGAAGAGAAGCCAGAAAGCGAAGGTATTATTACAGCTGAGGAAAAGGACGATTTTGAAAGGGTATAGATGCATTGTATAGAATACAAGGAGGGTACTGGGGTTCAATGGGAAGGAAAGGGGGTGGAAATGAAAGGCAAAGCTGGTGAATAAGAAGACAATGATAGAGTAAAGATATATGAAGTAGCATGTTGTTAGAGGTTTAAAAGAAAAAGCATTCTTTCTAGGAAAAACAGAAAGACAGACAGCCATATTCAAGATCCGTTCATTCGAGGCTCCTTAAAGACTTACGTTTAAAATACTGGAGGTTACAGGCAGAGGGAATTACAGACTAAGCAAGATAGCTTCAAAGTTGACATGATGCATATATGGAATAAGAGAACTAGCATCAGATAACTTTTTTTTCAGAGACGCGGACAGAAAAAGGAATCATCTACGTGCCACAAACAAGAATACAACAAACAAGGTGGTAAGGAAAAGGTGCACGGAGGCTTCCTAAGCTGACGAAAGTACTGCTATGACGGCCGTAAAGTGAAAGCTGTGAGCGCGAAAGTGTTAGTATGCCAGGGATGGATGGGGGGGGGGGGGATGGGGAGATGCATCCCCCCCCCCACCGGCCATGCATCATTGAATAAAGAGGCAATTTCAACACTGAAATATCAGTATGTCGCGTCAAGTCTTTGATTGAATCAGCGAATCAGACCCCCCCACCGAAAATTCCTGGATCCACCCCTGAAGTATGCCTCCAGTATTTCCAGGCATATAGAATAACTGTAGATGTTCAGTGTGTTCAACCTGTATCCCACACAGAGTAACCAACAACGATACGGAAAGGCCTGATACGTTCCTCCATCACCACATGCTTCAGTTTCACAGTTTTAATAATAAGTTATTTAGGGTCGTATTCTGAGTTATTCTTCCAAATCTTTCTGCCGATTTATTTCCATAGTGATCTATACCGTAATTTCATTCTGTATGCTATTCATCTGCACTATAATATTCTCCTGTATATTATTCATGTCTTAAAACATCGAAGTAGACAGCGCAGAAAAGGTATAAAATATTGCTATATCCTTTTTACACTAATCTGGCTCAAAAATGAAATCTCCCCATCATGAATGCTGGGTTGAAGGAATACAGTAGAACTAGAATATGATACTAGTCACAAAGAAATGCTATGGAAAGGAATTAGAGCTGCAATATTGCTTTTTTTATATTTTTTTTCCCCTGAGCTAAGTTAAATAAGCTGCAAAACATGAGAATCCGGACCATGTCAGGGTAAAAATGAGTATAATGTGAAATATGCAAAAATAAACTGATTGGGAAAGGGTGCTCGGCCTTAGCCCACAAGAATATGGGCTGTAGTCTAGGCTCCAGGGAAACTGAACTTGGTGGACTGCAGGCTGAGGTCACCATTCTAAAAAGTTCACCCTCCTCCTTTCAGGGGATAGGGAAGGGCATATGAAAAGGTTGTGTAGGCTATACCGATGCCAACACGTGAAGGCATTCGTCTCTAGCTCCCCCACCTGGTACACGAGTGAAATACGTATGGACGTTTTATTACGTGCTGTAAATGCGAAATGCAGGGAAAAAATATCGAGATTGCCTTTCAATTCGTGAGAAGGAAAAAAAAATGAATCGAGGAAAAAAAATGTCAAGGAAAAAATGCCAGAAAAGGGGAAAAACAATGGGAGTTTGTGGAAATGAGAGCGCTTGAGTCTGTCGCAATAACGAGAGAGAGGGACAGTGATACATTTAACCTCGTAACCCCTTCAGTTATGCTGGTGAGGGACGCCTTCACACAGATGTAACTACCACTGTCAGGTTATATAACAGCTCCTCAGTTCCCTCCTTGTTCCTCGAAATTAGGATCATGGACTGCAGAAGGAGGATAACCTTGGTCTGCTGGCTGCTGGGTTAACGTTCAGTTGAGCCTGGGGTTGCAACTGCTACTTACTACAACTGCTGCCACTGCTACTACCATTTCTACAGCTGCTACTGTTGCATCTGCTACTGCTGCTGGTGCTGTTACTATTATTACTACTATTATTACAACCGCTACTACTACTTCTACAACAGCAACAACAACTACTACTACTACTTTTTCTTCCAGTACTACCACTGCTACTACTACTACTACTACTACAAGTATACTACAACTATTACTACAAATCCCATCAATCGAATGACGTATTTTCCACCTATATTCTTGCCATTTACGGACGGTTTTATTCAGCTTAGGAAAGGCTTTACCGAAATGGAGGAATTACTTACTGCCTCCATTTTTCTCTCACTACTGGGGCGCTCTCCCAAACTACACTCTTTTCACCTTAACTTGGCTTGCTTAGATTTTTGTCCCTTTGCAACTTATTCATGTAGTTCAGTGACAGAAAAAGACAATACAGTGCCTCTAGATCCTTTCCACTCCACTTCTTCGTGACTAGCATCGTGCTCTAGTGTTCAGTGTTGCGACTTACGGTAGCATTAATGTGTCATCGTGTAAAATGGGTATAAATGAAATCACGACAAGAGAGAGAGAGAGAGAGAGAGAGAGAGAGAGAGAGAGAGAAATTGTGTCATCAGATTTTCGGGGTTATCCCTTTCGCTTTCTTTTGATATATTAACCCCATCAGTGTGTGTGTGTGTGTGTGTGTGTGTGTGTGTGTGTGTGTGTGTGTGTGTGTGTGTGTGTGTGTGTGTGTGTGTGTGTGTGTGTGTGTGTGTGTGTGTGTGTGTGTGTGTGTGTGTGTGTGTGTGTGTGTGTGTGTGTGTGTGTGTGTGTGTGTGTGTGTGTGTGTGTGTGTGTGTGTGTGTGTGTGTGTGTGACCATATTCTCTTCCTTTATTCAAGTCTCCTCTCCCCCTCCCTGGTCATCTCCCCGTATCCCCGGTTGCTACGTTCCATGACCCACTGATTGCTGTCCCCTTCTCTCTCTCTCTCTCTCTCTCTCTCTCTCTCTCTCTCTCTCTCTTCGTTATCCACATTCCCTCAACCCCTTCGTCTTTCTCCAAACACTCCTTCGTCCTTAATCATCTCTCCTTCATCACATGTGCATTCCCTCTTACATCAGGCTTTCTATTGTTTATGGTGGTATATGTTCATTTACGTTATGTTTCTCATTCTCTGTCTGTCTGTCTGTTCGCCTGCCTGTTGCCTACTTGTCTCTGTCTGTTTGTCTGTCTCCCTGTTTATCTGTCTGTCTTCGTCTGTCCTCCTGTCTGCCTGCCTACTCATCTTTAGCTATTTCTGCCTATGCCTGTCTGTCTGTCTGTCTCTCTGTTTCTGTCTCTCTCTCTCTCCTTTAATTTTCTTTCCCAAGCGCTCGTGTTCGTCTGCTTAATTTACTGATCCCCTCTCATCTTGTTCTTCACTTCACTTCTCTTTCTCGTTTTAACCCAAGTCTTTGTTCTGCTCTCCTCTCTGTCCCCTTCCTTCTTTTACTCCGTCTGTTTCTCCTCTTTCTTCACTTTAATCTACTTTCTTTTTCCTCCCTTCGTTGTTGTCCTCTTCCTTTTGCAGGTTTTTATTCTCGACCTCTTTCCTTCGACCCTCTTCCTGTCCTGCTCATGTTTTCTTTTCTTTTCCGTTCTCCTCCTCTTGCTCTCCTCCTTTACTTGACTGTCTTTTTCCTCATTTTCTCAATTATCTTAGCCTTCCTAGTCCTCCCTGCTCCACCTATTCTCCCTCCTGCTTCTCCCTCTCTTCCCTCTACTCCAGATTCCTGCCGTTACCCCTTTCTTCCTCCTTACCCCTTTCCCTCTTTGATATTGCTTTTCTCCTTCTACTCCTCCTTGTCTTTCTTTACCCTACTTCACCTCTTTGTCTTTCCTTCTAGATCATGCTTTTTTCATTTCCTTTCTCTTCTTTCTTATACTTTTTCTTCGTCAATCCTGCCACTTCTCTCTCGCTCATGTCATTTCTCATCCCTTGTCTCTTTGTACCCTCTTTGTCACTGTCTTCCTTCCCATCCCCCTCTTCTCTCCTCCTTCTGCCCCTCTTTCGTTTTATTCATTTTTTCTTTCATATTCCTCTGCCTCTTCCTGTCGTCTATTTCTGTCCTCCTTTCTCATCTTCCTCCTCCTTGCTTTATTATTATTCCCTGCCTCCTCCCTTCCCTCTTCCCCCTTCTCCTTCTTCCCATTTTTCTTTCTTCTCTACTCGTTTCTTTCTTCTATTACGTCTCTGATGCATTTTCTTATCTGCAATCTTTTCCGCACTTACTTTATCTCCTTTCTAACTGACCTCCTGCTCTTCCTCCCACACATCCTCCTCCCCCTTCTCCTCCTCCTGCTTCCCTCCATTTTTTCTTCTCTTGCCCTCATACAATTTCTTACCCGTCTTCTCTTTCCTGTTGCCCTTCATCCTTTACGTTTTTTGCCCTTCCTTCCTTCCCTCTTCTCTACATTAAAGTTTCCCTCCCCCTCCTCCTCCTTTAGCTTCGTCTCTCTTCCCTCTTCCTTCTCCTTTTTTCTCATTTTTCTCCTCCATTTTGCCTTTATTCCCTGTCTTCCCTTCTACCTGTTTCTCTCTTTCCACTTCCTTCTCCTCTACCTGCTTCTCTCTTTCCTCTTCATTCTCTTCTTGTCGTTTTCTTTATTTCCTTTCGTTTTTCTCCTCGTTTTTGCCTTCGTTCCCTTTCTCATCATCAGCCCTCCTCTATCAGCAGTTTTCTCGTCCTTCTCCCCTCATTCTTTTCTCTTTCTCCTTTCCCTCCTCCTTTTTGTTTTCCTTTCTTTGCACCTCTACGCCCTTCCTCCCTCTTCTCTTTTTACTCTTCCTCCCTTTTCTTCGCTCTTTTATCTTTGGCCACTGCTCCCTCCCTCAAACAATTTCTTACTCTTTTCTTCTTCTTTCCTTCCGTTCCTCTTCGTCTTTATACTTTCATTCTTCCTCGTCTTCCGCTCCACTGTGTCTTCTCCATCTGCTGACCCCTTCACACACAGATTCTTGTGCGTTCTCCTTTTCTGATTTATTTCAAGTTTTCTGTTTTATAGTTTTTCTTTCCTCCTCCTCCTCCTCTCCATGTTCTTTTTCTTTTTCCCTCTCCTTCTCCTCTCCCTCTCCTTCTTCTTCTTTTGCTTCTTCTTCTTCTTCTCCTTCTTTTCCTTCCTCCTCCTCCCTTCTTCTTCTTCTTCTTCTTTTTCTCCCTCTTCCTCCTCCTCCTCCTCCTCTTCCTCTTTCTCCCCTGTTCTTCCTCGGAAAGTACCAGTACCGATAGTGTCACAGGCGGGGTTAAGAGGAGGGCAGGGTAGATATAAGCATAGAACGTAAAAGAGATAACGTGGTGGTGGTAGTAGTAGTAGTAGTAGTAGTAGTAATAGCAGTAGTTGTAGTAGTAGTAGTAGTAGATGAAGGAGAACAAGAAGAATGCTTATGAACACTGCCTATCGACTGCACGTGGATCATTATGGCAGACAATAAATTTTGTGTAAGGTCATCTTCCCCTTAAGCACCATCCTCATTACCTCCGCCAACGAAGCTGGATGAAGATTATGTGATCACCCGTGTCTCCCTGTTTGTCTGTCCACAAAACATCTCAGAAAGTTATAGCCAAATTTCGATGGAATTTTCTGGAGGGGTCGCCCATTGACCACGAAAAAGTTTAATAGATTCTAAAGCGTATCTGGATCAAGATACGGATCCTCGATATCTTTTTTTGTTTTTGCTCGTAATTTCTTTTACAATGTGATAATGATTATTATCATTACCTTGTGATGTTATAACATTTTGGAAACTTGAGTTTACGATTGTGATCGTATGTGCAGCTACTCAGCAGCAAAACTTTGATTTTATTGGTGTTGGCGGAAGTATGAACTCACTCAGTACTTTTTAGTTATTTCATGTTACATCCAGGTACTGCTGACAGGGACAAGGGAGGAAACAAAAGTTGGCCAAGAAACTTACCGGTCCAGGAATCGAACTCGGGTTCTTCCAGTAGTAAGCTGCACATATTAACCAATGAACCACAGACTCCCCCCCCCGTGCAGTTCTTTCACCTTACCCTGGAACAGATCTTCGTCCATTTTTTAGAGTTTATTGCATGTATCGCAGTGGCAGAAAAGACTACATTATGGCACTGCATCCTTTCCATATTATAGGCCAAGTAGGAATGAAAAGAGCGAGCTGGCTAAAGTATGTAAAGGAGGTTTTATATCTTTCCTCTTTTTTCTTCCTGTTTTCCCACGGTTTTCTCCTCCTACTCCTCCTCCTTTTTCTCTTCCTCCCCAGTTCCTCCTCCGTCCCTCTGTTTTCTGCTTCTTCTTCTGATCTTCCTCCCTGCCCTGCAGTTTCATCTCCCCTCCCCTTCCTCCTCCTCCTTCTCCTCCTCCTTCTCCTCCTCCTCCTCTGCCGTGCCTGCTGCTGAGAATGGAGCCACGCAAGGTAATACAGTGGACAACGGAAGGACCGACCGTTGTGTCCATGCTTTAGAACCCCTCCTTCCTGCCACCCATACACGTTCGCAGTCAGGCCATTTGTGTGTGTGTGTGTGTGTGTGTGTGTGTGTGTGTGTGTGTGTGTGTGTGTGTGTGTGTGTGTGTGTGTGCGAGTCTTATCCCTCCAGCCCAAAGACTTAATTCTTTTTTATTTTTGCTACTACCAGACGATTTCATTCAACTGAGGGGAAACGTCTTATAGTGAACAGGTTATGAGAGGCAAGATCCAACCCCTCCATATCGGAAAGTAAATTTAATAGGCAAATACAAACACTGCATTAAAGGGTGTAAAAACAAAATATGCGTCATCTTATTTAAAGACAAATTTTTTGGAGAAGTCTTTTCTTAATAGGATTACGGTTGCTGAAGGTGCTACAGTAGGTCTTTGGAGGTCTTCGTTTTCCGCAAGAGTTCGATTCCGAGTGACAGTTTTTGTGTAACTCAGTGCTTGACTGTATTTCATTTTTCCAGGCATTTAACTTACTGAGGTATTATTTTTGTGGTTTCGTGCCGGAGGCGTTTGGCATTTGGAAATATTTGGTATTTAGAGGAGTTGGGTATTTGGATGCGTTTGGTATTTGAATGTTTGATATTCGTAAATGTTTGGTACGTGGAGGTATTTGGTCGATTCATTCCGATGGTATATAGAGGTTTTGACATATGCACAGTCATTATAATATTCCAATTTTCACATGCACTGGTTTCACTACAGATATCCTTCCATCATTCGTACTTGGGCATTATAAGGGGTGGTAAATTTTGGCTATCACTCTCCCTCCGAGGAGATGGTTCGGTCCTGCAGTGCAAATCTTTCAGACTGCTACAGAAGGAGACAGATGCAGGTGCCTGGTGGTTGCTGTTTAGAGAGGTTTGGTGTCTGAAGGTACTGAATACTCTAAGATGTCCAGCATTTCGAGATATACAGAGCCTAAGGATATTTATTTTCTGAAGATAAGCTGAAGGTGTCCGGGAAATGGAGGGATCTAGTTTTGGGGGTATTTATTGAGTACTTGAAGAGGTCTGTTTTTAGTAGGTGTCAGGATTTGTAGGTATTCGGTGATGAGGGCGTCCAGTCTCGGAAGGTATACGTTATTTGGAGGGGTCTGGTATATGAAGGTGGATAATATTTGGAAGTGGGGGGGATTTGGAGGTAAGTGACATTTGAAAGTGAAGTTAACAGGTATCTACTATTTTAATGTGTCCAGTATTTCACGGTAACCGAAACATGCAAGTATCCAGCATCTGTGGGCAACATATATATAAGAACATCTGATATTTGCAGGTAACTAATATATAATGGCAACTGGTATTTGGAGAACTTAGTTTTTGAAGGAGCTCTTTATTTTTTTCTTTCTGGAATGTGTAGGCTTTGAAGGTACCATATATTTGAAAGAATCTGATATCTTGAAGCAACTGATGTTTGAACGGGTCTGGTATTAAAGGGTAACCAATAGCTGAAAGTCTTTAGTATTTCTAGGCACTGAATATCTGAAAACCTGAAAGCATCCGATATTTTCTGATACACGTACTACAAGCTGACCGGTATTTGGAAGTTCAAGATATTCAACCCCACTGAGTAGAGTAAGTTCAATTTTTGCTAATCCTTGCTACCTCCAAAGGATTTACTCGAGTTGGGAATGACCTACAGCAGTGAAAAGGTTAGAGAGGGCCAGATCTAACTCCGGCCAAAATTAATCTCTCCTGAGAACTAAAGTCATTTTCTTGTAAGAAGAATAAGCTGAAAAATACTTCATTATGCTTAAAGGGTTAAAGGCATTCGGTATTTGGAGGCAGGCAATACCTAAACTACCTGATATTAGGATGTATTAGGTATATGAACCTGGCTGGCACCCGTAGGTAACTAAAATCCAAACGTGTTATTTGAAATTTTCTGATATACAGAGGCACACCTGATATCTGAAAGCATCCAACGTACAGAGGCAGCCGATATCCGAAAATGCCTGGTGTTCAGAGGTAATCGAAGTCATGATGTGTTATCTGAAAATTTACGATGTACAGAGGCACCCGATATCTGAAAGTGCCCGGTATTCAGAAGTAACCGATATCTAAACGTGTTATCTGAAACTGTTCGATACACAGAAGCACCTGATATGCGAAAGTGTCCGGTATTTAGAGGCATGTGATACTTGCAGGTGGCCAGAATTTGTAGGAACTCTCACAGCAAGAATAGCCAGTTCCCCCAGTGATGGTTCCTAATTTCGAGCAGTAACTCCCCGTAACTTTTCGCGGCGAGATTCCCACTGGTGTTTTTGCCGGTGTCAATATCATAACTTTTCTGCCATTTTCTTGGTAAAGCGCCAGCCGCCCAGTTCAGGGGGAGTCGTGGGTCGAATTTTGGCGAGCTGATTCTCCTGTCCTCTCTCTCTCTCTCTCTCTCGTCTTTATTCCTTATCTTCCCCACCCTTCTGCGATTATTATTACGAGCGAATCTCAGCTTCACTTTTAGAGAACATCCTCGCATCGTCCTTAACGTTTTTCCCCCTATTTTTTGCTCCTAGACGATAATAACTTCTTACAACTTTTACTTTCTCAAAAACACTCTCGCTGTCTTTGTCCACCCCTCCCCCCCTCCCTTTTTTTTGCTTACCGTATTTATGAAGCCTCGAGATGATCTTACATTATCATAATTTTATGTTCTAGAACTTTCTGAATTATTACTTTTTTTACAAAGAGATGAATTCAGTTTTTCATCGCCCTTGTCTTACAGAACATAATCTTTCCCTCTTTACAATTTTTTCCTGTTGTTTCACACCAGACTTGTGAAGTTTCGAGACGATCTCTATGCTTCGTCGATTTTATCTTGAATTTCCTCTTTTCGCGTCTAACATTCCTTTTTTTGTATGTGCTCTCACCGGATGTCATGAGGGTTTGATAGTATTTAACTTTATATAGTACTGTTCTTTTCATCTTAGGAAACAATCATTGTTTTTGTCACTTTTCGTTTTTACATATGCTTTTAGATGATCTTGATATTCATCACTTTTGTCGAATATACTCATTAATCTTTACCCTCTTCATCTTTGCCTCCACATGATTTCTAGTTTTTTATCAGCTTTATCTTCTTCAGACCAGGGTGATGAATCGTGTTTATTATTTGCTTATCAAATATACCAAGCTCCAAGTTTATTTTTATCATTCATAAGTTTTACGAATTAAAAAAATTCATATTGAACCTATGTTACTACTTATTTCAGACTTGATTCGAGATTATAAATATTTTCTGTCAGTTTGAAACTCGTACTTAAAACATATTCTTCACATTTCCACAGTGATATCCATCTATCTATCCATCTATCTATCTCTCTGTCTTTATATATATATATATATATATATATATATATATATATATATATATATATATATATATATATATATATATATATAAAGAGAGAGAGAGAGAGAGAGAGAAATATATATTGTTTATAGGTTTGTATCTTCTCGATCCCCCCCTCCCTCCTTCCCTCTCTCTCTCTCTCTTCAGTTTCTTCACACCGGGCAATTTTAAGAAACATAAAAATTATGAAAATCATAGGCACCTCCTTCTACGGCTAAAAAGTCTTTTTCGTTTTACGTAATTTCAGTCCTTCCCGATTTATGATGCTCAAGGTATTTTTCTCTTTTGGAACGTATCTGGGTTTTTGTCGTTATGTTATTATAAGAACTACACTGTGGAGTTCATATTGATATTGTAGATATTATTTTTAAAGGACTGGAAGGCTGGGATTCCAAGACCGTTCGAGATAGAGACTATAGAAATTACTGGGAGTGATGTGCTGCATAATGGCTGCAGGTTTCTTTTAGCACATTTTTTTTTTCCTATCACTAGCACCGCACCAGCGCCCTCTGTATCATTTTTAAAAGTTTTTGCTAACAAAAACTAATGAATAGATCGCTTTGCAATTGTTCCAGTATGCAGTCGTCCATATATATACTAGTGCACCTGGGTACTGATAATGAAACCCAACAAATGCTTTTTAAGATACTGAGGAAAATCGAAATGGTCGCCTCATGCCTGGAAGGGCTAAATCGGGAAGTGTATGGCCAATTTTGACC